>NC_142437.1:95785000-96385000 GCF_059453495.1 Arachis ipaensis | reverse complement strand
ACTGGTGTAACTAAGGGTTATAAGACTATTCTTCTGTTGAGTTATAACTATTTTTTTCCGTTAGAATTGTTCAATTTTTAGTTATAGAATGAAGGAAGGAGGATGAAAATAAAAGAATTTTTAATCTCAATTATAATTTAAAAATATTAATTAAATATCTACCTAATCACTAAATAATCATATTATTCACTATACAGTGTTAAGGTGGAAGAAAATGTAACACCTATATAATTTTACTAATGAAGACACATTTTCATCGACAAAATGATAGATGTGATTAATTAAACATATAATTCATATATATACTTAATTCATTAAGGTAGCGTTTAGAAAAGAGACAGAGACTGAAAGACGAGACTGAGAGATAAAAAATTGAGAGACAGATATTGAAATAAGTCTTAATATTGTGTTTGGTATAAAGTGAGAGACAGAGATTGAAATAAAAATGAAACTCTAATTTAATTTATGCAAAGAATAAAGTTAGAATTAATTAATTGAAATGAGAGTATTTTTTAGGTATAAATTGTTATTAAAATTTTAGTTTCTGTCCCAAAAAATTTTAATTTTCTATGTTCTTATTTTTTAGAGGTATTGAAATACTAAAATTTTGGAAACAAAGACTGATATTTTAATATCAATCTTTGAACCAATAAACATAATATTGAATATCAGTTTTTCAGTCTCCATCTCAATATCTCAAAATAAATACTACCAAAATGATTCGTGTATAATTTTATTCCATGTGTAATTTTTGTGTACATTTTGTTCATTTTTCTTAATCGATATTTGCGAATATTTGTCTTTCTTGCAAGCCAATAAAAAGGATCCCTCCATGAGAATGAAAAAGAAATATGGTCTCAACGAAAATGATGGTAGAAGAGAAATAATTAAGAAAAATGAAAGAATGAACTAATCATTTGGCTAATTTAAATAAGTAAAAGAGAGTTTTCTTTTTTAACATCCAATTATTAAAATCTGAATGGCTAGAACGAAAGCTTCCCCTCGTATTCCTTTTTAAAACCAAAAACCAAAGAATAAAAATGGAAAAATCAAAGGTAAAAAAAAAAAAGTCACATCATTGTCATTTAAAAGCAAAAGAAACAAAAAAAAACCCCACTAAAAAATAATCTTTTTATTTTTCGTATTTATATATAAAACGAAGAGAGAGCACTGACCAGTGCAGTGCCCACACTACCAAAACCCCCCCCCCCTCTCTCTCTCTCTCTCTCTCTCTCCAAACCCTAAAAACTCCAATCTTTCCCCCCACTTTTCTCAGGTGTACAATCTCTCTCTCTATCTCTCTCACAAAACTCGACATTTTTTAATTTTGGTACCAAATTCTTCAAAATCCCCAAATTTTCATACCCGAACAAAACCTGAACCAAATGGGGAAGTACATGAAGAAATCGAAGATGGGAGGCGAAGTTGCAGTCATGGAGGTGTCATCATCTTCTTCTGCTCCTTCTCCAATGGGAGTTCGCACAAGAGCCAAAACCCTCGCGCTTCAGAAATCTCCTCCTTCTCCGCCGCCGTCTTCCGCGGCAGCTCCGTCGTTCGACTACATTCAGTTACGAAGCCGCCGTCTCCAGAAGGTTCTTGTCCGCCCTAAGAACCAACCGCCGGCCAAGCAGTCCGGCTTTTGCGGCGGAGCGGCGGCAGTCACCTCTCGGATGCTGACCGAGCAGAAGAGGATTTCCATTGACGCTGAGGAGAACGCTGAGTTTTCGTTTGGGGAAAACACTTTGGAAGCTGAAGCAAGAGATAGGTACATATATAAAAAAGAAATTAATCTTTTCATTCTCTCATGGAAGTTGTTTGTTTATTCTATTTTGTTTTAATTTTTCTGTTTTTTTTATTCTTATTTCTTTGATTTTTTAGTTTTATTTGTGTATATGCTGAAAATTTAGCACATTTTACTTGGAATTCAAATTAACGAGGGTTGGAAGGAAAAGAAGACATTGTTTTTATTTTTTTCTTTTGAAGTTTTAATTTCCTGTGTACTTGCATGTATGTTTTGTGTTTGTTTTTGGATTTTTTTTTTGTAATTTCTTTTTTTTTTCCGGTTCGAAGTGTTTATTATCAAGGAACGGAAAGAATTTCGGTGTTATTACTTGCGGCTGCCAATTTGCATTTTTTTAGAAATTAGTTTTGTTTATTTTTGTTGAAGAAGTCACAACTCGCAAAATAATTAAAGAAATCTAACCACCATGTGTAGTCTCTTTCATTGAGGTCTTATTTTTTTTTTTTGTTTTTTTTTTATTTGTGGTGACTATATTTTTATACTCTTTCAGAACTGAGTACTGAAGAACGTGGAAGGTCTTTTAGGTTGCTAGTATATATGTAAATTGGGTGACTTTTTATGGGTTCTACAGTTTTGTCTACCGCACTTTTCGAATGGTTTTTTCTTCTTTTGTTTATAAATAAATATATATAAAAATTCTAAGTTGTGTTATTTCGGTGTTTTGATATTTGCGAACCCGTTAAAAAAATTGGAATAGTGCATAATCTCCCAAAATATGGTTTATTGTTCTTAAACCCAATTTGTTGTTGCTGTTGTTTTAACTTAAATTAAATAATATGCTCAAACGAACAAACCAGTAATGAAGCTAGTGTTGTTGATGTGCTATTATATATTTATTCATTTTCGCCTTTGTTACAGTATTGATGCTGTTTCAATCATTTTTTTATTATCATTTTATAAGTAGTTTAATTTAATTCCTCCGCAAATGGAAACCGCCCAAGTTGAAAACTGTAACTAATGATTAAAATTCTGTTAGCTAATTTTGATTCTAGATTCAAGACTCGGTTATTATTTTGAGTCCTTTTCTTATTTTTAGATTTTCACTATAAAATAAATTCTTCAAGATAGTATTCATGAAATTTGAAAATGTTTACTGCAATGAGCCTGTGAATCCATCATGTATTTCTTTGTTCTTGTTTCTCTTCCCACTTTGATTGTCCTCTGATCTGCAAAGATGCCTCATGGAGTTTAGTGCTCCATAATTGCCATTGTTGAAAACCCAAAATTTGACTTTATCAATAGTGTGTAGTACTAGCAGCAATAACTCTTATGCCTTGTGTCACTGTCATCTTAAATTGTAAAATGTTAATGGCCCTTTGCTGCAGTCTGAATAAGTGTTTATGGAACCCCTGTATTTGGGTTTTGCAGTGTGTGGAGAAAAGATTCTTAATTTTAAGTGCTTGAGCCCACTGGGTCAGAGGTTGTCCTATAAAAATGCCAGATCTTTTCGAATTATCAACTTGTCTCTAATTCTATGCAATGCATCTGAACAGGGGAGATTGTGGAAAATTTGTTTTTGCCCTTGTTGTGTTCTGTATTTTTTTTTCCACTACAAAATAACATGTTATGCTGTCAGCAGTTAGCATGCATGCAGCTGGTACTGCAGAAACTTTTAATGATTTTTTATGTTGTTAGCCAATGCTGCTTGTATTTGTGCATGATGGTGGTTATTATTATTATTTTTTTCCTGCCAACGATATTTTAATTAGTGTTTTTGTTTGGATGATTCAGGAGCACAAGGGAAAGCACACCATGCAGTTTAATAAGGGATTCAAATGCCATTGAGACACCTGGTTCAACCACAAGGCAAAGGACATCATCAACTTTCACAAGCCCAATGATCCTTGAACACATTCAAAGAAATATTCCAACTACTTATGAGATGGAGGAGTTCTTTGCTTGTGCAGAGAAGCAGCAACAAAAAATATTTATGGACAAGTATATATATGCTCGCAGCTCTCTTATTTTAATTTAATTTATTTCTTTCTTGCATAATAAATAATTGTAATTATACTTTCATAAATGTGTAATCTTATGTTTCCAATTTTGATTTTTGCAGGTACAATTATGACATTGTCAATGATGTACCTCTCTCAGGACGGTATGAATGGGTCCAAGTACATCACTAGCCTCAAGCTTTCATAGTCATATGGGGTTCTGTGGCTTCCAACTTCAATTGATTTCAAGAACTTATTATGACTTGTAATTTAACAACTAGCTAGTAGCTTTTAACTAACCAATTAGGATTTACTTGATGCTCTTTTACAACAAGAAAAAAGGGTTAGTAACGTGTCTAGTGTTTTTGTATTTGGGGGAAGTGGGGTATATCTAGTTGGTAGTTGCTAGGTTAGCTTTTATGTAATTTCATTATGTCTGTAATTTGGTAGCTATGGACCATCATGTGGAGAATTAATGTAGAGTACTTATCCTTTGTCACAGTCTCAAAATTTAGCTCTATTCTAGTTACCTCAAAGAAGAGTGGCTTGAAAATTGGAACTCACAACCTATATAAGATTATTAAAGTACTTGGAATCTAATAGCGATAAATGCATCGAAGGCTAAATCTTTTTTATTTCTTTTTTCTTTTCTTTAAATAAAAAAAAATGCAAAGCTTAGTTACCAATTTACCATGGAAGTAATCGGTATATTTGAATATTGAAATTTATTTTGGCTTAAATAATTTTGTCCATCTAAAATATGTGTTTCTTTGTTTTGCTAATGTGATGGAAGGCAAAATGTTGGTAAATAACGGCCATGGAACCACAAACTAATCTAAACCAATCATTTTTATGACTTAATTATCATCAAGTTCAAATTGAAGCAAAATGTCTTGAGAAAAGTAATATTTATGTGCAATACAAATGACCATCTTATTCCAAACATTTCGTTAGTTAAATGGCTTAGTTAATTTTCCTTTGGTGAAATGGCTCCGCAAAAGTTTCTCCTTTTTCCAAGAGCATTGCTCTATCTATCTGGCAAAAGCCTGACTATTCCAAAATGCAAAGAACCTCATACTAGAAAGAGGAATGCTTTTAAAACTAAAATACTTGAAATCTGTGGTATGGTTAGACACTACAAGACTGTGGCCAAATATTATTCATATTGACGATATGGAAAGCCAATGTCAAAACTTGAAATATGCTGTGTCATTATATTATCGGAAACAATTTCATGCGAACAAATTAAAAATAAAATTGAACAACCTACCAAGTAAACTTTGGGGGAAATAAAAAGGTAAATCTGGAATGGACAATGCGATATGCGCCAAAATAATCCAATGGTACCAATTTTAGCATGATTTTACATTAATTATTTCCATTAAATCTATGCTGCTAAATTATCTTAGGGCAGCAACCCACTTGGGTTGGTCGAGTAGTTAGTTCCTTCGTCCTCTTAGACAAATACCGGGGTTCGAATATCACCTTATGTATACAACAACTCATTGGCCTATCGAATTAGGGGATATCCTGCGCAACAAAAAAATAAAAAGATGATCTTAGTGCAGCATGCATTTAAGACTTAGTCGGTAACTATCTATCTAGTATTGATGCCCCATGCCCCCATCCTAGTTAAACCCACAAGTCCAAATAGAGTTTGTATGTTAGTCCACTATTTCTTGTTCTACCAAAAGATATGAAGAGAGAAGACAAATATTAGAAACCAAACAAGATAAATTTCATCCTTCATTCATTGGTGTTAATCACATAAAAGAAGCGTGTTTGATAAAAATCAAGGCAGGGCAAGTCATCTGCCACAGTGGTTCAGCTGTTACTTGTTGGATCTGTGGTTTTGATTTTTTTCATGGAACCTAAACATTTCGTTTACAGAAGTAGCATACCTCCTTCCCAAATCTACCTTCAGAATTTTTCAAGGATTCAGCACTATTTCACCATCTACAAATTACCTCAAGAATCAAAGATCTTGGTCAGCAAGTAAAATTGACAGAAAATACTAGAAATCAACTTAAAACCAATATGATAATACCATTGGAATAGCTTTTTAAGACTTGAAATGTAGTATCCGTTTATCACCAAAAAAAAAAAGTTAATACCTATCCATTCATGCTACTAAACAATAGATGTGCTTTCAAACTATGATGGTGGTTGAGGCTCTAGAAAGTTCCCAGGCTTTGTTTCAGACATTTCAACCTCGTATGGACTGTTGTCTGAAGATTTCTCATCCTCCATTGCCATCTTTTTCAGCTTTTCCCGTTGAATGGCACGCAGCTCATATCTGATTAGCAATGAAATGGGGAAGGGGTGATAGTTTGTTACAGTATGTCTTAGTAACTTCTATCCTATAGGCTATATATATATGTGTAAGCATTGTGATTGTATGCATGCACAAAATATGATTTGTGGAAAAAGAAAGAAAATTTCGAAAGCGTATGCTTTATGAACAAGAGAAAAATTTTGGCAAGAAATTCAAAGGAACTTCAGTTTTCATAACTTGTAAATGTGTCATGAAATTAACAAGAATGTGCATAACTTACTCGACAACATAACTCCTGGCAAGCTTAAAGTATATTTTCCAAAATTGCTCTTCTTTTAAATGGCGGGGACACAGTGAATATCTTAGTTGAGAAATTTCCTGAAATATATCAAACTAGAATTATTTAAGATGTTACTAATAATTGCTTCATTTTTATTATTTTTTTCTGCTTTTTTCCACCCTACTATAAGATTATATCGTTATTCATAGCTTTTAGAATAAAGTCGCATTGTGAAGCTGTTAATAATATAAGTAACATGCATATCCACACTGGCCTAACAGACGAATGCAACCATTAGTTGTGAATTTAGCCTAACCACCAAGTGTTCATAAATTTGGATAAATATAAAGGGAGAAAAATAGTTTATCAGATAAAGTTCTCTGATAACTCTATGCAGCGCATACAGCTTATGACAATAATGATTCAAACTTATGTTAAAGCCGTCACAGCCCAGATAAAAATATTAAGATAAAATCGAATATCAATAATTGCTGTCGATTCAGAAAACCAGTATGAACTCAGTAATCAAATCATAGATGACTAAACATTTGTACAGAATGGTGAAAAAGTTCTTATTTGCCCTTGCAATCTCAAACTAGTTTTGTCAAAACTCAAAAAATGCCTATTCTTTTACTTGTGCCAACTTTCGATTGAGGGACATAAATGGGGTAAAAAAGAGGACAATTGGAAAAATGAACCAAATTCTAAAGAAAAAAGAAAGGGACCAATTTAACTGCCACAGACAGCCCCGAAAGTCATTCTTATTTAGGTCCTGGGAACCGGTGGGAGGAGTTTGAGAAACATTTGAGCACTGTTGTAACTTCTGCAATAGTAGAACAAATACCCCAAACAGCAGGCTTCCCAGGACCCAACTGCCACATGAACTAAATAGCTGTGCTATGCTATGCAGTATAAAGAGATATGATCTAAAAGGAGCCAAATGGGATTTGATGTAATTTTGCTGGATGTTCACCTTGAAATAGGCATAAATTACAGAGTAAAAGTGTGTGTACAGTGCCAGTTCATTCATCAATCATTTCAGAGAGGAGTATTTGTACTAAGCATTTATTCTATTAGAAAAGGTTAATGCATCTAGACTCTAGGGTAAAATCAGGTTAGCAAATGTTACTTAAAGAGGATATTACATTTTCCTAGAACAAGTCCAAATTGGGGAAAGCACATGGTAGTTGCTCGCTCATAATAACTATGCAATCCGTTCAAATATCTAACAATGTCACACCCAAATTTTCCCAAAACTTTAACAAGGAAAAATCTATAGCTAAAGTTTCTAGTGATACACTCCAACCAAATGCCTGATGCTTGTGATAGCATAGCTCACCTTCACAAAGCCCTTAATATCCTAATTCTCATCCAAACTCATAAAAACAGAAAATACTTCATTCATTCACGGGCAATTGAGATGGGTATCAAGTCAGAATCTAAAACCTAAATATAACAAAAATCAAGAAAACAGTTCATTTCACAAATTAGTCTAGTGTGTGCATGAGACTCCCACACCTAGAGAGATACATATAGGAAGGAAATGTACCCAATCATACTCCCACAACTAGATAGACTGTTTTGAGGATTTGAGCTCATGACCACTAGGTCAAAAGGTAACAAAGCATCAAAACTTACCCAATCAGTCATTTGGACAAACATTTAGGCTGCATTTAAAGGGAGATAGAGCTGAGAGACAGAGACTAAATTAAGTCTCTGTATTGTATTTGGTGTAAAATATACATGAGTGAGTTATGTCATATTATCATGTTTGGTTTAAGATAAATATAGAGACTGAGGGGTAGTTTTGAAATTCGAAAAGTTAAATGAAAATACCAAACATAATAGACAGTACACAGTCCTAGTGCCTTAGTCTCAATCTCAGTCTCTCGGTCTCAGTCTCTCAGTCTTAGTCCCAGCCTAGGAAACAAACGCAGCCTTAAATCCAGAAAATGCCACAAGTTAGAGTTAGGTACTAAAACATTGCCAAAATAATTTGCTTTCTCTTCATATAAAGTGCTTCAAAAATGAACGAGAAAGCTTAAGCAATTGTAAGGAGATATAATAAATCAGTTATCAGATACCAAAGTCCTCTACTTCTATAAGCTGTACAGGCGAAAAGGACTGCTAGTTTAAAGTTTTAGGATTCAAAATAGTTCATCATCACAGTTCACAAGAACAATGGGAAGAAAATCTTGAAATTCCAAGGATGAAGTGGAAAAAACTAACCTTGACTTTTGAGAGTATCAAAACTGCATGTCTCTCCTGCCACTGAGATAGATCCTTTCTAACTTTGGTTGAACTCGATCGAGGCTCTTCGCCATTCGCGGAATCATCTTCATCTACACCCAAACAAATAAAAAAAATGACAATCAATACAAGAAAGTGAAAGAAATAACCCAACACAACACTACAAACACAGTAACAAGATTCTTTTTTTTTTTTTTTTGTCATCAGCACCAAAACCTCTCATATCATTTCACTTGAACGCTAAAATTAAGGAAATTATGTAGCCTGGGGTTCCAAAACTATGAAGATTGATAACCTTCATCGAAGTGAATGTTCCATTATTAAACCCTCATTTTTTCCTCCTCCATTTCTTCAATTTTGGAATCAAACAGGGCAAAAAGGAAGTAAATAAATAGAAAAAAAGGGGTCTAACCTTGGAGAGGGAAATTCTTAAAGGTGTCAATGGTGAAGGACTTGAGGTGGTTTATCAAATCTTGAGTGATTCCATAAATTTGTTCTTCTGATTCTTGTTGAGATTCTTTGGAGTTGGATTGTGAACTGGGATTTGAGACTGCGCTATTGTTAGTTGAGCTCCGAGAAAGGTTGCGTCTGAACCACTCCATTTGAATCGAGTAAGTGAGATAATATGATTGGACGATTGTGATTTGTGAATGAAGAAAATGATAACTCAGCTGAATTCTCCAAAGTCCAAACTACTTGATTATTTCTCCATATTTTATCACCATAAAATATACAAAAATAGTTGAATAGTTATCTCAAATAATAGTGTAAAAAACTAAAAATTTTGCACTGAATAGAATTTTCTTTTTTTTTAATATGCTACTGATATAAAGAAAAAAAAAGAACTATTTAAAGAAATGGTGAATCGTTACTATGTAGTCAGGGCAAATAATGAAATAATACGAGAAAATTTTTATTGTAATAGTAATTTGAGAGTAATATACAATAGAATAATATTATCAATTAAGGAATAGTAATATATCTCCTCATCTATCTTGTGGTGAATGCTGTGATCTATTTAACCAAAAACACACACAAAAAGTTGTTTGGCAGCTTCTTAGTTTTTCGGGTTTTTTTTGAAAGCACAAGACCTCAACACATTTTTTTGCTAATACTCTATTTTTTTACAAAAAGACATGGTTTGGTAAAGCTTTTACTTTTTAAAAGTAGTTTATAAAAGCTAACTTTTAAAAGATAGTTTTTTAAAAGTTGTAGTATTTATGTTTGGTAAATCAAATTAAAAATTGTTTTTAATAATCATAAGCAACAACAATTGTATTTGGTAAAATAACTTTTAAAATTTAAAAATATTATAATAGACATAAATGCAAGCATTAAATTTGAAAATTAGTTAACATATGAGGTTATATTAGACTTTTAAATTTTAAAAAGCACAAACCAACTTTGAAAAGCTCTATCTTAGATGCTTTCAAAAGTACTTCGATCTTTTAAAAGCTGCAAACACAAGTACATGATCTTTTTTATTTACCAAACACAAAATGAAGAGCTTGAGCTTTTTAAAAAGCACAAACATCTTTTCAAAAAACTTTACCAAACCAAGCCGAAAGTAGAGCAAATAAAAAATCAAACAATCAAAAAAGATAGATAACTTTAGGAAGTAACACAAAAATAAAAAACACGAAAAAGGTACACCTTTTTACTCATCACAGCTAAGCATAATTATATTGATGATTTTTGTTTTCACCTTTGTTTTCAAAAAAAAAAAAAAAGTTTTTCGGGTTTTGGTCATGGCAGCTTCTTAGTTTGTTTTGGGAATCATGGGTTGTTAATTTCATTACAGCGGCCCAAGCCTTAATACTGTCCGAAAGGAACTAGTTATTCTCTTATTCGTAATTTCATATTGACCATAAAAATATCTTGTAATTCTCCGTAGCGAGAAAGAAAAAATCTTGTAGTTCTAGCCTTCTAGGCGCCTTCTAAGCTTCCTTAGCAGCCCACAGTTTTTAAACTGCTTCCTCTCAGACCAAAAATATCAAAACCATATCCATTGGATTGAGAAAAAATATTTAGTTAGGTAATTCAAACCATATACACCTCTTGCCGTTATTTCAATATGGATTGTAATACTCTATTTTTTTACCAACTAAAGTTCAATGAGAGCATGACCTTTTGGGCCTTTATGATAGTTGTTCAGTAGTTGACTATTTTAATCAAAGTTCTGAAAATCGAACTGATCATCAAACCGCTCTAATTACTAGTTTATTGGTTTATAGATTCAATCAATTTGACTATAGTTGAACCAAAAAAACTATTTTATAATAAAATAATAAATAAAATATAAATAAACACATGAAGATTATTTGAACTATAAATTAGTCATTTTTGTGACTAACTTTTAATTTTAAAATCTTTTTGATAGATAATTTAAAAAGTACATATGTATCTAGTTTTAGGAGTTATTTGATCAACACTGGACTTTACTTTGTATTACAATTTACATGTTAGAATTTAAGTAGCCTTTGTTCTATATTAAATATTTTAGATTCAGAGATTATCCTTTGATGATAACCAAGCAAGGATTGGAGTTTTAGTTGTTCCATCAAGCATTACAATATTGTGTCTTCTTAACAGTGGTTGTGAATGAATTCACTGAAAATGATTCACAGATCATAGTCCACTTTTATCTGTCAAAACAAAATTGTTAGGCTTCTCAAAATGAGCATGATATCAAAAAATAATACATGGAAGGAGAATAACTTTTACAATGAATCCTAGCGTAGGAGGGTCACACTCTAGTAGAGTATAAACTATAAAGTAACATAGTTTCATTAATTCTGAAACCTTCATTTCTTCACAAGAACATAAAGAACAACTCGGTTGCTGCGATAATCAGGATGCCACAGATTTTGATCAATGCGACCAATTCTAAAATTGTTCATTGCAGCTTCTAGGAAGTACTCAAGAATGACATCTGAAACCAGAAAAGAAAAAAAGATCTCAGAACTTATAATACTTGTGAGGATTAGGGTCAAAAAATGAAGTTAAAAGAAACAAATCCTTCACCATTTCGAAGCTCGCCAGCCAAAAAGATAGTTGTATTAGGCCCAAAGAGCTGCCCTAGCGTCTCTAGCAGATTGAGTTGATAATTCATTGGTATATTAACTCAAAATCTTGAAACATCATATAGCACTCTTTATCTTTATATTATCCAGTTCCCTAATATACCAAAATGGATCTTTCTTAATCATGTCAAAAGCCAAAGTATAAGAACTAATTTAAAAGAAAATAAATGACAAACTATATCAGTTCATCATGTCACAAAATACAATTCAGTTTAGTAGAATCAGTTCAGAGTTCACAGTTTCAGAGTTCATCATGTCACAAAATCAAACAGCTACTCAATCAAACTCATCAAGAGACAGAGACATGCAACAGTTATTCAATGATTCAATCAAACAATCATAACTAAAAAAAAAATTACCTGGAACTCTAGAAGCTCGAAGGCACCTTCAAGGCTTCAACAGAACATGCAATTGGGAGAGTGGGAGACAGCGACGCCGAGTGAACCAAGCAGTGGTGGAGCACCTTCGAATGGATGACGGCTGCTGCGCGATGGAGGTGGCTATTCCAACGACCGACGGCTGCTGCGCGACGGAGGTGACTGGTCGAAGGAACAACGGCTGCTGCGCGATTAGGTAGCTGTTCGAAGAATTGACGGTGGTGGCTCGACAGAGGTGGTGGACGACCGGACGACGAGCTTGATGAGAAGTTGAGAACCCGTGTGAGACTGTGATCGCGTTCTCTGATTCTGAAGCTCGATGAGAATTGAATTGAGAAGACAATTAGGGATTTGGTTACTGATTTAGGGTTTCAGAGGCAGAAACGGCAGCGTTTTTGCTACCCAGCCAAAAAACTGGCCGGATCACAGTTCGATTCGACCGACCAGTTACCGGCCGGTTCACCGGTTCAATTTCAGTTTTTAGATTTTGCGATTTTACTAATTGTCCCAATCGTTTTTGTGTTCGGTTCACGGTTCGATCGATTTGACCGGCCGGTCCGAACCGATTTTCAGAACATTTTTAATTTTTAACTCTCTTACATGAGTTGTCTACGTACATAGGAAATTATAAATAGCAATGTCCGTGAGAACTCAATAATGTATTGAATATGATATGATATGATTAATATTTATTATTTATTTCCTTTTCCATCATTGATAGATAATGTAGGGATGCTTTTCATAAATGGCTTCGTCGCAATCATTCTTATAATGCACACCGCCTAGCGCGTGCAATAGGCTAATGATTGGAAAGCTTGTCTATAGAGAGTATAGACTACAGTCATACCCTACAATATGAAGGCAACTCCTCGCATTCACTTACACCGTCATACTGGTACTCTATCACAATCACACAAACGTAAGCTTTTAGTTATGGAAAAGTATAGGTAACGAACAAGATTTTTGAATAATATGTAAATAATGTGAATTAATAGGGTTAAAAGAGTAAATTTAATTAGTAACATTAAATTAAAGTGTAGTGTATTTTTTTTGATTAATAGTTGTTCATGTTATTCAAAATTTTCATTGTTTTTCTAGTACTCCCCGTTAGTTATTTATTGTTGTCAATTTTAGAATTTTTTTTGGAATTTTTTTATAATATTTTTTAATTTTTCAAATTAAAAACTAATTCTATTAACTATTAGTAAAAACTAATTCTATTAAATGCTAAAAAAATAAAAAAAAATTTAAAAATTTGTATAAAATAATTTTTATTTAAATTAAAATTTTTTTCTATAACAAAGAAATTATAATAATATTTTTTCTTAACAAAAAGAGAATACACTTTTTTAAATATAGGAAAAAATTTCTCAAAGAAATTTTTATATTTTTCTTTTTAGATGACTTCTCTCTTATTCAATACTTTTGTTATCTAATGAAATTATCTATTTATATTAAAATTCTTTTCACCTTAATTATACAACAACAAAAGGTGGATAAGAGGTATTACTTTCCATCATTAATATTCAATTGTTATAAAATAAGTAAATAAGGAAGAGATAACAAACATAAAATAAAGAAATATAATTAGATAATAATATTAACCACAGTTACTATCTCAATATAAAAGAGATGATACTTATATATTTATATATATATGTATTAACGTATGAAAGAAAAAGAGAGAAAGAATTTTGTATATAGATAATATAAATAGAGAGAGAATTCTTATTGATTGTAGTGTGTAATCAACGAAGGCTTAACCTCCTATTTATACATGTACGAGGTTTCCTTTTTCAAACCCTATTAAATACATTTTTCCTTGAGAATATTCAACCGTCCATCATAAATGGGCATCCACCTAATTGATCTTATCACAACACTCCCCATTGGATGACCATTTAGGATTATTGCCTCGTTAAAACCTTACTAAAGAAAAATTCAGTGGGAAAAAACCTTAGTGAAGGAAAAAGAGTACAATATTCTTTAGTGATGGGGACTGCCTCATTAAAAACTTTGTCAAGAAAAACCCAATGGGAAAAAAACCTGACCAAGGAAAAAAGAGTACAGTCTCCCCCTCTTGCCGACATTATTTTATATCTCGAAATCGGCGCATCCCAATATGATGTACCAATCTTTCAAAAGAAGATTTTGGGAGTGACTTTGTGAATAAATCTGCCAGATTATCACTTGAGCGGATCTGTTGGACATCAATTGTCCCTTGATTTTGAAGATCATGAGTGAAGAAGAATTTGGGAGAAATATGCTTTGTTCTATCGCCTTTGATGTATCCGCCTTTAAGTTGAGCAATGCATGCTGTATTATTTTCAAACAGGACAGTTGGAGCTATCTTATGATCAATCAGTCCACATGATGACAGAATATATTGAATAAGACTCCTCAGCCAAAAACACTCGCGACTTGCTTCATGAATCGCTAGTATTTCAGCATGATTAGAGGATGTTGCTGCAATCGTCTGTTTCGTGGACCTCCATGATATAGCTGTACCACCATATGTGAATATATATATCCTGTTTGAGATCTCCCTTTATGTGGATCAGACAAATATCCAGCATCTACGTAGCCAACTAATTGTGAATTGGATCCATAGGGATAAAATAATCCCATATCAACCGTTCCCTGAAGATATCGAAATATTTGTTTGATTCCACTCCAATGTCTTCTGGTTGGAGAGGAACTATACCTTGCTAGTAAATTCACCGCGAATGATATATCAGGTCGCGTATTATTAGCAAGATACATTAGCGCTCCAATGACACTAAGATATGGTACTTCGGGACCAAGGATATCTTCATTTTCTTCTTTAGGACGGAATTGATCCTTTTCCACATCCAAAGACCTTACGATCATTGGAGTATTCAAGGGATGCGATTTATCCATATAAAATATTCTCAAGATCTTTTTTGTGTATGTTGTTTGATGAATAAAGATCCCATTTTTTATATGCTCGATCTGCAGGCCGAGACAAAATTTAGTGTTTCCAAGATCTTTCATTTCAAACTCTTCTTTTAAAGTTTTTATAATTGTTGGAATCTCTTCAGGAGTCTCAATGATATTTAAATCATCAACGTACACAGCAATAATAATGAATCCAGATGCAGTTTTCTTTATGAAAATACAGGGGCAGAAATCATCATTCTTGAATCCGTTTTTGGCCAGATACTCAGTAAGACGATTATACCACATTCGTCCAGATTGCTTTAGACCATATAAAGATCTTTGCAATTTGACTGAGTATAAATATGCAGTTTTCTTCATAATCTATACCGGGCCTTTGTGAAAAATCTTGTGCCACAAGTCGGGCTTTGCAGCGCATAACTTCATTTTTCTCATTTTGTTTTCTCACAAATACCCATCGGTATCCAACAGGTTTTACATCTTCAGGTGTACGGACTACAGGTCCAAAGACTTCACGTTTTGCAAGTGAGTCTAATTCAGCCTTCATGGCTTCTTCCCATTTTGGCCAATCATTCCTTTGTTGACATTCTTCGACTGATCTTGGCTCAAGATCTTTACTTTCATGCATGATATTTAATGCAACATTATATGCAAATATTTCATTAACAATTGTCTTATTTCGGTCCCATTTCTTTCCTGTAAAGACATAATTTATCGAGATCTCGTCATTTTCACAATTTTCAGGTACCTGAACGTCTTCTGGCGTTATATCAAAATTTTAGACAACTGCAAGTGTCTTTACTATATCTTTTTCAACAGAAATAATATTTACCTCTTTTCTCTTTCGAGGATTTTTATCTTTGGAACCGGCAGGCCTGCCACACTTCTGGCGTGTATTTGCTTCAGTGGCTATTTGTCCTACTGGGACATCAATTCGAATTGGGGCATTTTCCGCCCTGCCACGCTTCTAGCGTGAATTTGCTTCAGTGGCTACTTGTCCTACTGGGACATTAATTCGAATTGGGGCATTTTCCACTGGTATATAAGATTTGGTTATCCTCTTTGTATCAGAAAATGCATCAGGCAATTCATTTGCTACTTTGCAAATGTATAATCTTTTGAACTTCTAGTTCACATTGCCCTGATCGAGGATCTAAATGCATCAACGATAATGCATTCCAATTTAGTTCATTTTCAGGAAGCTTATTCTCTCCCCCGAATGTTGAAAATTTTCATTCATCAAAATGACAATCCGCAAACCGGGCTTTAAATACATCTCCGGTTTGTATCTCAAAATACTTCACTATAGAGGGAGAATCATATCCAACATATATCCCCAATTTTCTTTGGGGTCCCATTTTGGTGCAATTAGATGGTGCAATGGGAACATATATCGCACACCCGAATATTCTTAAATGGGAAACATTTGGCTGCTGGCCAAAAACTAGTTGCATAGGAGAGAACTGATGGTAACTCGTTGGCCTCAAACGAATAAGTGCTGCGGCATGTAAAATAGCATGCCCCCAAACCGAGGTTGAGAGATTTGTTCTCATAAGTAAGGGTCTAGCAATTAATTGGAGGCATTTAATAAGTGATTCTACTAACCCATTTTGTGTGTGAACATAAGCTACTGGATGTTCAACACTTATTCCATTAGCCACACAATAAGCATCAAAAGCATGGGAAGTAAATTCACCAGCATTATCAAGATGAATTGCTTTGATTGGATTTTTTGGAAATTGTGCTTTTAATCGAATAATTTTAGCCAGTAATCTCGCGAATGCCAGGTTGCGAGAAGATAATAAGCACACATGTGACCATCTCGAAGATGCGTCTATCAGGACCATAAAATATCTAAAAGATCCACATGGTGGATGAATAGGTCCACATATATCACCTTAAATCCTTCCTAAGAATTCAGGGGACTCAAATCCAATCTTTACTGGTGATGGCCTTAAAATTAACTTCCCTTGAGAACATGCAGCACAACAAAATTCACTAGATTTAAGAATCTTATGGTTCTTTAGTGAATGTCCATGAGAGTTTTCAATAATTCTCCTCATCATGGTTGTTCCCAGATAACCCAATCTATCATGCCAAGTTATGAATTCATTTGGTCTAGTAAACTTCTGGTTTATAATGGCATGTGATTCTATTGCACTAATCTTGGTATAATACAACCCAGATGAAAGTGAGGGTAATTTTTCTAATATAACTTTCTTATTTGAATCATGAGTTGTGATACATAAATACTCATGATTTTCCTCATTCATTGTTTCAATATGATATCCATTTCGGCGAATATCTTTGAAACTCAACAAGTTCCTCAGAGACTTGGTAGATAATAGTGCATTATTTATTATAAATTTTGTTCCTTCGGGAAACAAAATTATAGCTCTTCCGGAGCCTTCTATCACATTGCCTGAGCCAATAATAGTATTAACATATTCTTCTTTTGGCACAAGATGGGTAAAATATATAGTACTTTTAAGAATAGTGTGAGAACTTGCACTATTCGCAAGGCAAATATCTTCAGAATATGTCCTTACCATTTTTCCTCAAAAACAAATGATAATAATAATAAAATGAGAAAAAGTACATGCACAGTAAAAATTATTCACATGAATACTTAACAAATACATACATATATCAAACTATTCTATCATTGATCAAATAGCCAATATTTTTTTTCAAAATCCTTAAAGAAATTAGATACATCATAATGAGTGGTGAACTTTTCATAATTTGAAACAAAATTTGTTTCCTTTTCTTTGTCATCTTTTTTCAAGAATGCTTAATAAAGATTAACAAGGTGCCTTGGGGTACGACAGGTACGTGACCAATGGCCCTTTCCACCACAACGGAAGCATTTATCCTCAATTGATTTACTTTGCCCAGTGTTTCTTTCTTTATCCCACTTCTGGTGAGATCTTTTCTTGTGAACATAATTTCTTTTCCTTCTATAATTTTTCTTGCTACCAAAGCCTTGCCATTTACCTCTTCTAGAGCTATAATTTACCGCATTTGCTTCAGAAAATGGGGCGGCGCCAGTTGGGCGCGCTTCATGATTTCTTAAGAGCAACTCGTTGTTGCGTTCAGTAACAAGAAAGCAAGAGCTCAAAAATTTTTAAATTCTTTTTTTTTTCTCGATACTGCTGCTGCAGGAGCACATTCGAGGCATGGAAGGTCGAAAAATTTTTTTTTCTAACATATCGGGCGTGAGGAAGTATCACCGTCTTTTCATGATTATACCTTTCTTCAAGGTCTTTCCACAGATCTGCAGGATCTTTTAATGTGGGATATTCATTTTTCAATCATACTTCAAGATGATGATGAAGAAAAATTATGGATTTGGCTTTATCCTTCTGGGATGTATTATTTTCAGCCTTAATGGTATCTCCAAGATCCATTGAATCAAGATGGATTTTAGCATCTAGTATCCATGATAAATAATTATTTCCAAATATATTAAGAGCATTAAATTCAAGATGAAAGAGCTTTGACATAATGAAAATTTGTTACCTGGAGTCTTCCTAAAAACTTCGTCAGAGCTTCGTGCTGATAACGTGTTATAAAATAAGTAAATAAATAAGTAAATAAGGAAGAGATAACAAACATAAAATAAAGAAATATAATTAGATAACAATATTAACCACAGTTACTATGTCAATATAAAAGAGATGATACTTATATATTTATATATATGTATTAACGTATGAAAGAAAAAGAGAGAAAGAATTTTGTATATAGACAATATAAATAGAGAGAGAGAATTCTTATTGATTGTAGTGTGTAATCAACGGAGGCTTAACCTCCTATTTATACATGTATGAGGTTTTCTTTTTCAAACCCTATTAAATACATTTTTTCTTGAGAATATTCAACCGTCCATCATAAATGGGCATCCACCTAATTGATCTTATCACAACAATGACTTATAAGTAGGAGAATTTTTCTTCTTTGACTTTTGTTTCCTTTTTGTTTTCATAAAAAAATTAGTCTTTTTATTTTTTACAATCTCCTACTTAAAGTTAATTTTGATGTTAAAAGTTTCACGATTTCATGTTGTTCATGTATTCAATAGGCCATAGGAAGATTTGCACCATTTAAACTTATCAATATTGATTAACTTTGTCATGGCATCTGATAGGTTATTTTTAGTACGAATCTTTTGCATATCTACACTCCTTTCTTCTACTACTTTCCGAACAAAGTGATATTATACTCCAATATATTTTGTCCTTGAATGAAAGGCAGAATTCCTTGCAATATGCAAGGCACCTTGACTGTCACAATACAATACACATAAATCTTCTATTGTTTGTGCATAAGTTTCTCCATCAACCTTTAGATCCAAATAGCTTCTTTGCATGCTGGTGTAGCTGCCATATATTCAGTTTCTGTAGTAGATAGAGTTACAATATTTTGTAATTTAGATAGCTAGCTCACAGCTTCTCCTGCAAATATGAACACATATTCTGTAATAGATTTTTGTTTATCAAGATTACCTGCAAAGTCTAAATCGACATATTCATTTACAATGAATTTCGATCCTCCAAAATATAATGCAACATTCGAGGTCCCTTAGATGTATCTTAGGATCCTCTTAACAGCGTTCCAATGCTCTTTATCCGGATATGCTATAAATTGACTTATCACCACAATTGCTTGAGCAATATCTGGCCTTGTACAGATCATGGCATACATAAGGCTTCCTACCATTGATGCATACGGTACTCGAGATATTTTCATCCTCTCTATTTCACTTCTAGGGCACATACTTGAGGATAATTTTAAATTCATAGAAAGTTAGGTTGAAATTGACTTATATTCTTGCATCTTGAAGCGTTATAAGATCTTCAAATAATTTTTTTGCGATAGCCAAATCTTCCTATTTTTTTAGTCTCGGTGGATTTGTATCCCTAAAGTCTTGTTTGCTGGTCCCAAGTCTTTTATATTAAATTTCCTAACCAACCGTGCTTTCAATTATTGGATTTGATTTTTGTTGGGGCCTACCACTAATATGTCATCCACATACAACAGTAGAATGATTAAATTATTATCACTAGACCTCTTGTAGTTGTAACACCTTACCCCTCAAAGCCTTATGCTTGAGTCATAAATCAATGAGAGTTTGGTGCTACGACACAAAGCTGAGATATAAATACTTATGTATAGAAAAAATATTAAACTAAAAGTCTGTAAGAGGATTTAAACCTCGGATAAAAGATAATTCGCCGATCATTCATACTCAATAATATATATATATATATATATATATATATATATATATATATATATATATATATATATATATATATATAAGTGCGTCGGGAGGAAGGTAGATAAATAAAAACTTGAAGGAAGAATAAGAGTAAGAAAGATATATAAATATATAAATATCTACTAGTCTTGGCCGACGAAGATTAGACCAGGTGGAGTTACCACAATAAAACAGTTGATATACATAACATATCTCTCAAAAAAATACATTATAAACTTCTAAAGCCAAGTCTTTAAAATAAATACATCATATAATTTTTTTCAAAAGAAGGAGATTCTAAAACTTAAACAGAAACAAAAGTCTTCTTCGTCGTCTTCTAGATAAGACTTCCGCTCACAGAGGAGCGTTGTGACCTGCATTTAAAAAACAGAAATAATTTTTACAACGAGTGAGAACATCATCCTTTACAGGGTTCTTAGTAGGACAATAAAGAATCCACTAGGCAATCCTAATCTCCAATCCCACAAAGTTCAAGCCTAGAGTTCTACTAACCATAACATGGCAACTTGCCTAAAGGATTATAGTCTATCTCTTTATCTTAATTTCACAACCCCCCCCCCCAATCACCGCATCTCATTAGGAACAGCCCTTAGTGTCACCATGGTGTGAATTTTGAATATCACAAACTAACCAGCAAGTGCACTGGGTCGTACTAAGTAATAACTCAGGTGAGTGAGTGTCGATCCCACGATGATTAATGAATTGAGCAACCATAATTGGATGATTAGAATAGTCAGACAAGCCAATCTGAGTATTTTGTATTCCAAGTATCATAAAGCAATGAATAAAAGAATTTAAGAAGGCAAGTAATGAACGGTTGGTGAAAATAGTATGAGAAAACAGCTAAAGTTTTGGCGATGTTAAATTTCTAGATTAATGGTTCTTATCACTCACTTTAATTATGTAAAGGTTCAATTCATAGCAAACCTTAAATGATTAAACTCTAATTCCTTAGTAATTTAATCTCTTCTAACCAAACCAACTGCCAATTCCTTGGTCACTCAATTTAGATTAGAAGTTTAAGTCCAATCCTAGTTTATGAGCCACACAAACCCTAGGTACCTAAAGATAAGATGATTATATATCACGTATCATGTTAAGTCTAGGTAATTAGAGAATTGTGAGGAATTGATTTCAAGATGTTATTCAAGTGATTTAACCTTTTCAAGATTCAATAAGAATTCAATTAGAAAGAGAGTTATTTTCCAATATACTCTAATTCCTAGGATGAAAAACGAAATCAATCTTTGAAAATAAACCGATGCATTGATTAAGAGAAGAATGACAATAATATTAATCCATTAAAATAAGAGAGCTCCTAACCTTAACAATGGAAGTTTAGTTGCTCATGGTGCGGAAAAATCCTAGTAGAAAAAAGTGTAAAAATACGGAGAAGAGAGAAGAAGAAGAAGAAGCCCTAAGCCAAGATATCTTCTCCTTTTATATCTAATCCTAATTGATACAAAATTTAAATTTCAAAATCTAAAAATATCTTTTCTTAATTCAAAACTTATTTAAAAATCAAATTAAAGCAAGGGATTTGGTGCTGAATCACGTGGGGACCACTCTGATTCGCGCTTTTGGCACCAAACATCGGGTTGGTGGCATTTGGCGCCACTTGGGCAGCAACTTTTCCTGCAAAACGAGGTCCCTGGTGCCAAACGCTGGGTTATAGCATTGGCGCCACCATGGCAGAGGAGAATGGGAGCTTTCTGTGTCCCGGCGTCAAACGCTGGTGAGGTGGCATTTGGCGCCACCCTGGCAGCATTGAAATTGAAGCCTTTTTTCCTCTCTAAACTCTGCCAAACTCGCCCGAATGCTACCTGTAATCAACCAAATTGCAAAACAACTCAAAGTAGCATTCATGATGGCTTAAACACCTAAATCTTAAAATAATTCAACAAATTTGCATGCAATTAACTAAGAAAAGATAAGAAAGATGCTCGCGCATCATAAACCAAACTTGAATTGTTGCTTGTTGTAAGACCCAGAATTTTTAGAAAGTTTTATTATGAGCTAATTCCAAATCATTTATTCATTAACAGCTTAAATTTCAGAATTTATTTTATTAAAGATAATTAAAGAAAATTTTGATAAATTGAATTTAAAATAAATTAAGGGTTTTGTCTAACTTTATAAATATTGAGTATTTTTTTGTTTACAATTTAAAGTTTTAAAAATTTGAGGATAATGAGGTTTTGATTATTTAAATTATAATTTTATCTAATTTTATAATAATTGAATAATTTTTTATATTTAAATTTATAAAGCTTAAGAGATGTAAAATAATAATAATTTTAAATGATTTGATTTAAATAATTAATATTTTTGTAATTTAATATTTAAAGCTTTATGAATAAAGAAAACTAATTATATTATATCATATTTTCAATTAGACTATTTGATTGAAAACCAATTAGTAATTGATACAACAAATAATATTTTTAAAGTAATTTTAAGGAATTAAATCGGATTTCAAATTAATACTCTATACCCTAATTTTATTAAAATTAATAAAATCCAAATTAATCCCAAAATACCCAAATTAAACCCTAACCCTAAAATTCAAAACGCACCCTAACCCTAACCTAACCTAGCTATCGCCTCACTGCCACTCCCCTA
This sequence comes from Arachis ipaensis, assembly GCF_059453495.1. Taxonomy (NCBI): domain Eukaryota; kingdom Viridiplantae; phylum Streptophyta; class Magnoliopsida; order Fabales; family Fabaceae; genus Arachis; species Arachis ipaensis. Next base: position 96,362,172 of record NC_142437.1, on the reverse strand, counting down.
ACCCAGCCCCATCCCTTCAGAAAGAAAGAAAGAAAGAAAGAAAGAAAGAAAGAAAGAAAAGGGAGAAAGAAGAGGGCGAAATGGAGAAAGAAAAAAGAAGTGAGGGGGGAATAGAGAAGAAGGAGAGGAAAGAGAGGAAGGAGCCAGCCATCGCTGCCGTTGGAGCCACGTCACCGTCGAACCTGCTGCTGTCGCCGAGAGGAAGCCCGCCACCGTCGCGTCGCCGTGCCGTCAGGAAGCAAGAACCACAAAGGTAGAGGGGCTGCCGCCGCGCCAGTTGCCGTTGCTATCGAAGGTGGAATCCTCGAGGAAGAGAGATGCGACAGAGAGAGGGTTCGCGAAGGGATCGCCGCCGTTCGTGCCTCCCGTCGTCGTCAGCTTTGTGTAGAGCTCCCATGGATGTTGCCGTCGAGCTATCCTGTCGCCGCCAAATCTGTTGACACCGCTGATGGCCAAGAAAGAGAGTGACACGCGGGATGAGGGGAGAGGAGGAATGTCGCTGCCGTTTGTGCTTCGTCACCACTGCTATTCAAAGCTGCCCCGCCGCGGCTGTGGTTATCGAAAAATGCAGCAGAAGGCTCTATTTTCTTGGGTTTTGATTATCGCGACAATAAAGGTCCCCAGAGCTTCTGCCACTTCCTTGCCTCGTTTCTCTTTAGCTGCAGTAAGTTATTCTAGCCTTGATATCCTTACCGCTATTATTCTGGTATTGATTATTGAAAATTTTGCAATGTTAACGTTTTAGGGTCAAGTTCCAATAATTTCATGGTTGAAATAAAAGTCGTTTTTGTTGTTGCGGAAGTAAACGAAGCTGTGGATGCAGTTATCGCTGTGTGCGAGCTGAGAAAAAAGGGTTTCTTTGACGCGGTTGGTTTATAGATTTTGATTATTCGATGTAGGGATGCTTTCCTTAAACTTATTTTACTTCCAAGAATTGTTACAAGTCGATATTAATGCGAAAAGTATATTTTTATGATTTCGTAAGTCTTATGAATTCAATTGAGTTGTCCTGGATGACTGTAGTTGTTTGTCTAGTGAAATTATTGACTGTTTGAAAAGGTTGAATATTTAGAGTTATTGATTTTGTTAAATTGGCAGTTGCCGAATTAGTTTTCTTGAGATTTGGAAATGTTTTGTTATTAAAAATGAGTTGACTTTTGAAAAGATTTAATATTGAAATTTAGTTTAATTTTGAAAATGATTTGATTTTTGAAAGGATTTAATATTGGAATTGGTTTGGATTGGAAGAGATTTAATATTGAAATTTGGTTTGATAACCTGATTTGATATTGGAATTTGGTTTAAAACAAATTTGAAAAGGATTTGATACTGAAAACGGCTTGATTATTGAAAATGATTTGCTATTTGGAAATGATTGAGAAGGGTTTGAGCTTGGGGTTTGTCTCCCCTATGGATGAGCTTGGAATTTCTTCCCATGGATATTATTGAGCTTGGGGATGCGCGTACAGAGGGACTGTCCAATAGTTAGCTACTAGGACATGTCGGGTTGGCTATATAACCGACAGATGATTTCATCAGTCATAGGACATGCATACATCATATGCATTTGTATGTTTTGCTTGGGTGTGTATTATTTTGGTTTGCCTATTTGTTTAACTATTCTTATCTGCTATTTGGCCTACTTGCTGTATTTGCATCTTATTTGTGTTTTCCTTGTTTGTATTCTATATGTGTGCAACTGAGAGATCCCTCATGTTGGTAGTGGTAAAGCTAAGGATTGTTTTCCTGATATGATGATTTTATTGTTGATTTAATTGAGTTTCTTGAGTTGGGGGCCGTGATTGGTTTCTGATTGAGATTTTAGTAAAGTATGAAAAATCAAGCTGGTTCAGCATAGACTTAATGAACCTATGCTTGGAACAGGTTGGTCATTCATACAGTCTAGAAAACTTATTAAAACTTTCCTATAAGAAAAGAAAGGTTTTGGATTTCTGGATAATTAAATATTGGTTTTGAAACGATCTTTGGATGATTAGCCATTGGATTTTAAAAAAGATTCATAGGATGAATGATAATCACTGTCTTGAAATCAATTCTTCTCTTTGTACGTATCTTCTTATGACAATTCTTAAACCCTCTACTGAGAACCCTTTCGAGAATGATGTTCTCACCCCCTATAATTTTATCTTTTTAGGACGGACAGGAAGCTTGCGCAGTTTTTGTTAGGTTCCTTGATATATTATTTTTGTTTGTATACATATGTTATAGACTTTTCCTCGCCTTTATTATTACATTCTTGTAAGAGGGATAGGAGTCGTGACTATAAAAACATGTATGTATATAATATTTGTAAGTTACTTGACTAAGAGGTTTCGTATATATGTATATGCTTATTTATTTTCAGTTAAAAAGTATTTCCATTTTTATTAAAAAGAAAACAGCGATACAGTTCTGAGTTAAAGGCTCATATTTTATTATTAAATATATGAAGTTATCGTAATATTTTTCATTATCAGAGTGGCATAGCCAGAAGCATGACATTCTAATAGTAAAGGTGTTACACTTGTCCTCAAGCAACTGAAAACAATATGAACCTGAGATGTGGGTTTGCATGAGAGTTGAGTTTTAAATTTAGCTCCTATGTATCTTCTGAGTGGGGCTAACAACACTGTGATAATGAATTGTCTCGGCACCTCACTAACCCTTGAAGCTCAAGAGTGTTGATGTCTTTCGAAACTAGAATCCGGATAGTATTATGAGTTCTCTTTCTTTTAGCTTTTTATTAATCCTTGAACACATCATTTTCTTGTCTTTTCTTTGGTGATTTTCACCTTGAGCCTAGCCATGACTCTAAATATTTTGTCTCAAGTTTTGTTTGACACAGAAATATCACAAGCACTTAACTGGGAAACTCTTTGAGTTCTGATATTTTCAATTGAACTTTTCCAGTCAGCGGTGCTTAGGGCCTTTGGTATACTCTTTACTACACTTGGCTTTGACTCTAAGTACTCTGTCTCAAGATTTCCTTGACACAGTCACACCACAAGCATATAGCTAGGAAAATAACTCTTTGAGCTTTTGATCATTCTTAACCTTCGTAGCCATTGATGCTCATAGCCTTGGACCTTGCCTTTTATTTTATTTTTCTTTTGCTGTTTTTTTTTCTTCAAGGATTAATTTTTTGTTTAAAGTAGAGAATTCATAATACTTATCTAAATTTATGTCTCTCATGTATCAATGCCCTTTGATTCAAATTCAAATATGCACTGTTCTTATCATGCATTCAATGTCACAGATAAATACCACCACATCTAATTAAATAAGACAACTCTTGAATATAACTCAATTTCTCATGCATTACATCACTTCTTTTCTTTTTTTTTTTTGGATTCAAGTTCAATGAGCGGTACATGAGACATCTTTTGAAAGATAGAAATAAAAAACAACTAAACAACTAACTAAAGCTAGAAGATTAAAAATACTGAAAATCATGCAAAAGATAGAAAATAAGCAACAGAAAATAGGAAAATAACATAATAATAGCAGAAGAAAAATAGGAATTAAAAAAAGAACTGAACCACCTCAATCATCATGGAGGGTGTCTCTCTCCTCAGGTGTGCTCCGTACAGTCCTGTCAGGCACCCTATATCCTGTCTCATCTGAAAAAGCTCATAGCGCTGAGTCTCTTGCTCAACCACAATCTGATGGAGAAATATGCTGTGACTATCTTGGCTCATTCTCATCTACCCAAGAGAGGATGTCAGCTGCTGCCAGTACTCTTGAGGTGGAAAGTGTAAGACCTAAAATTTTCGAAAAATCTTATTATGAGTTAATTTCAATTTATTTATTTATTAAAGATTTTGTTTTCAGAAATTATTCTATTAAAAGCAACTAAACCAAGTTTTGATAATTAAGCTAGAAATTTTATTTAATTTTATCATTATAAAGCAATTTTCTATATTTAAATTATAAATTTTAGTAGTTTAAAAGAATAAGAATGTTATATGATTTAATTTAAATAATTGAGATTTTAGAATTTAATACTTTAATTTTATAAACAAAGAAAATAAATTATATTATCTCTAATTTTAAATTAGAATACTTAATTAAAAGCTAATTAGTTAATTGATAATTAAGTAATATTTTTAAAATAATTTAAAGGATTAAATTGGAATTCAAATCAATACAATATACCTTAATTTTATCTAACCCTAACCCCTAACACTAACAGCAGCCGCCATCTTTTTTCTTCCCAAACCCCAGCTTCAACGCAAACACACACACAACGCGAGATCAGAGAAGAGAGGGAGAGCTACGATCAAAAGAGAGGAAAAGCCACGCTACTACCACTGTCCAGCCGCCTCGCCGTCGCGTCACCGCCAAGCCATCACAGGAGAGAGAGATGCGTCTGAGAGAAAGAGAGAGAGAGAGAGAGAGAGGGTCTGCTGCGAACTCGCCAACAAGGGAGCCTACGTCACCATAGCCTCGCGGCTGCCCCCACCGCCGTTGGACCCGTCGCTGCTGCCACTAGGTATTACCGCTGCCGTTATGCCTTGTCATCACTATCAGATCCGCTGTGAAGAGGAACGCGAATGGAAAAGAAAACAGGAAAGCTGCTATTGGGGGATTTAGGAAAAATGGCTCTGTTCTGCCACTGCCTCTGGGTTTTGCAAGTTGCCGGGGTCTTCAGCCGCCGGAGCCACCACCGAGGGCTGCCGCTACTTAGTTTAATCGTTTCTTCTTAGTTTTGGTAAGCATTTTTATTTCGTAAAGCTCTTTATTCACTGTTCTGTTATTTTACATTGAGGTTTTTTGGCGTTAATTATTATAAGATTAAGTTTCGATTATTATATGTTGTGAATAGAGTTGATGTGGTTGCTGCGAAAGTGGTTTGGAATTGAGGTTGCGGCTGCCACCGTTGCGGGTTGAGAGAAAATGAAGTTTTGTTGCGTAATTGAGTCACGATTGAGTTAGAGGCACTTTCCGTAAACTCATTTTATTTTTGAAAATTGTTATAAATCGATATTGATGCAAAGATATATTTTGGTAATTATGAGAGTCTTATAGATTAAACTGAGTTGCACTGGATAATTGAACTGAGTTGCAAAGATATATTATTAATCTCAACTTATTTCCTCTCTCTCTCTCCCTCCCTCCCTCTCCCCTCCCTCTCTAATACCAAAATTAGCAATTGGCCAAAGTGATGTAGAAACATAAACAACCAACTATATATCACAAAAGAGTAAAACACACCCAAATCAATTTTTCACTATCTAAACTATCATCTAATCTACTACCATTATAGACCAAACAAAATAATTTTGTTCTTTATTTTTTATTTTTTATTTTTAAATTAAATATATTAATTGTTATTAACGAATGGATTTTTTGCCAGTAAAGAATTTCACAATAAATTCTCGTTGCTAGTATAGTTTCTAAACTAATAAAGAATCATTTCGTACAAAAACTTGTTTGTCACTAAAGCAAACCCAATAAAATTAACAACCGAAGTATTTAAACCTCGAGTCATCTCTCAAGGAATTGCAGGGAGGTGTAATTTATTATTGGTTATGGAAGATTATCTTTTTGGAGTTTTTGAATAATGAATAGGAAAAGTAAATTGCAAGAATTAAAGTAATAACTATTAAAGCTCTTAGCAAGGTATGAGAACTGAAAATCCTATCCTAGTTATCCTTATCAATTGTGATGAGAATTGTTCATTACTCCCACTTAGTTAACCCTTACTAAATAAAGGAAAATCAAGTGGACTAATCAATTTGATTCCTCAAGTCCTAGTCAACTCCTATGGAAAGACTAGCTTTAGAGGGATCCAAATCAACCAGCAAATTCCAATTATCAATCAACAAGGGAGTTTGATAACTCAAGTGTCACCAATTACTCAACTAAAGCCAAAAGGAGAGAAATCTAAATATTGAAAGCATCAATCACATAAATTGAAGAAAGCAACCATAAATTTGAAATACCTCAAATTGTATTAAATAAGAAAATCGATTCTAACATGGAGTTTATAAACCAAATTAGGAAAATAAACAAACTATAGTAATAGAATAAATAAGATTAGAAGAGAAACTAAATTAAAGGAACATTGAACCTGGAATGGAGAAGAAGTAAACCTAACCTAAGAGGAATCCTAAAACCTAGAGAGAGGAGAGAACCTCCCTCTCTAGAAACTACATCTAAAACCTAAAATTGTGAATTATGAGAAGTTGTATATTGAGTCTCTGCTTGTTCCATGGCTTTAGTACATGTTTCTGGGCCGAAAACTGGGTCAAAAATAGCCCAGAAATCGCCCCCAGCGATTTTTGATACGTCCATCACGTGGCTCTGTCACGTGTATGCGTCGTCCACGCATGCGCATTGCCTAACAGCGTGGAAACTATGGCAAATTATATATCCTTTCGAAGCCCCTGATGTTAGCTTTCCAATGCAACTAAAACCGCCTCATTTGGACCTCTGTAGCTCAAGTTATGGTCAGTTAAGTACGAAGAGGTCAGGCTGGACAGCTTAACAATTCCTTCAATTTCTTGTATTCCTTTCACTTTTGCATGCTTCCTTTCCATCCTCTAAGCCATTCCTACCCTATAAAGCCTGAAATCACTTAACACACATATCAAGGCGTCAAATGATAATAAGAGAGAATTAAAATTAGTAATTTAAGGCCAAAGAAGCATGTTTTCAATCATAGCACAAAATTAGGAAGGAAAGTATAAAACATGCGAATTCTGTGAATAAATATGAGAATAGTGGATAAAATCTACTCAATTAAGCACAAGATGTACCACGAAATAGTGGTGCATCAGTTATTATTGTTGAAAGTATTGATGGTGAAGAAAAATTTGAGAAGTGGGAAAGATGGAGGTGTTTTGGGGACACTATTGGTTAATGTAAATGTGAAGTTTTTGGGAGTGGTTGATTTTTCTTGTTGATTTTTTTTCTCTTTTTCTTTGGCTCTGTGATTGAGGCAAAAATGAAAGCATATAGTGCTGATGAATATTAGGATTATCTGTTCAAGGTGGTGTTGATTGGGGATTCTGTGTGAAAAAATTGAATATTTTATCGAAATTCACGAAGAATAAGCAACATGCACTTATAAGAGGTTAGAGAGATTAGAGAGGTGAGGGTAAAATGGTCTAAAATTTATTTTCTTAATAAAATGATAATTTTAAAAATAATTTAACGTTAAAGATGATTTTGAATAACAAAAAATATTAAGGACGATTTCGATTTTTATCCTAAACTATGTGGATCAAAATAGTACTTATCCCTTAAAACAAATTATCTGAAGTGGCGGCATGATTGAACTTAATTATAATCTAACCTTAATTTTTTTTTTTGAAAAAAATAACAGTTTAATTGAAATGAGCTTAAAAATAAGGGAAAAGGCGTGACTGAGTTGAGGTGGTTGTGGGACCGAGCTTCGTAGGGGCTGTTGGTGGTGGCATCATTGAGATTCGTAAGGCCTGGTGGTGGTGGCGGAATTGACCCTCGCAAGAGATGGTATTGGCATAATTGAGTCTCGAACAGCACGAAGAGGTTCACACTTCGCTATACAACACATCAGCGTGAGAAGAACAAAAGTAGCGTAGTATAGAAGAAGTATAGCAAAGTAGCGCCTGCATGGAGAAACAGAAGTAGAGCAAACTAAAACTGACGCAGAGAAGAATATTAAGTGAGATTAGTGATGGTGGATAGTACGAAAGAGATAGGAATTGAGACTAAAAAATGGCTGAGAGATCTACCCTCGTTAGAGGTCTGGAGAATGAGAATACTGAGAATGGAATGACACTACAGATTGATTGGTTATTTTTTTTTGTTTGGCATCCCTCATCGGGTCGTGCCGGGTGATTTGGACCGTGGCCTGGACTCAGTTGAGCTCTTCCTAAGTAATATTATTTTCTGGGTCTAACTTTAGTCACTTTAGAATCGGGCCAAATTTTTCCAAAAAGAGACTTATTTACCCCAATTGAAATTAAAATAACCAAAGTTAACCTAATGTGAAAATTAAAATAATGTAATTAACTAATTAACCTAACTAACTAAATTACCTAAACAATTTAACCTAATTAACCTAATCACTCTAACTAACTAACTAGTTATCCTATATATACTTGACAAGTTTTAATCCCTAGTTAAACCAAATTAACATAAACTAATTCATCACATTTACTAAAAATAAACTAATCTAAATAAAAAATTTTTAATAATTCAAAATTATCTAATCTACCTTTTTATAGTTTCAAAACTAATAAAAAATTTGCAAACAATAAAGCATTGTTCTTAAAGAGGCAAAAAATTAACAACAAGTATTTGGTATTTAGCGAAATTGGCCCTTGCAAAATAAGAGTTCCTCTTTCTTACCAATAGAAAATAAAAGGGATAAGTATTATTTTGGTCCCTAACGTTGAGGGTCAGAATCGAAACCGTTCCCAACGTAATTTTCGATTTAGAATCATCCTTAACGTTTTTTTCGTATTAAAATCGTCCTTTTTAATTATTTTTTTTGGACAAAAATACCCTCACCATTACCAGCACAATTACCTCCTCCACCACCACCACCACCAACACCAACACCACTACCACAACCACCACTAACACCAACACCACCACCAGCACCACCACCAGTACCACCACCAACACCAACACCAACACCAACACAAACACAAACACCACCACCAACACCAACCAATACCAACACCAAGAACAAGAACACCAAACAACAGCAACAACACCAAACAACACCAAACCAAGAAGCAGAAACAGTGACAACAGAAATCAAGCACCAGTTTCCATGGCAGCAACAGTGACAACAGAAAACGGCCTCCTCTCCTTTTCGGTTCGTGATTCTAGTGAAGGCAGCAATATTTTCGAAACAGGACAGAATCAGAATGAGTAACGAAAACCTCCGACCAGTTCCAGCGGCGGACTTCATTCACGGTGATGGCAACGAAGGTCACGAATGACGGCACTGGGGCGACGGCGGCGGAGCCCTCGCGGTAGTGGCTGTGGATCGGTGGCGACGGCGGCGTGGAGCACAACTCCTTTTCTTCTCGGTGGTGACCCTGACTCTCGCATTTCTCTCTCTGCTAGCCCTCGATGGTGACGGCTCTAAGGGAGACGACGAGCAAAGACGGCGGTGGCTCCTCGGACGACGACGCATGCGACGGATCCAGCGGCGGTGGGAACAGCCGAGGCGACAACGACGCGGGCTCCACGGAGGTCACGACGGCGAGGCAGAGGCGGCTCCAAGCTTCGCCGTCGGCGCCGTCCCCCCTCCCCCCTTCCCCCTCCCCCTTCGTATACCCTTTTCCTCCCCTCAACGCGTTTTTTTTTTTATTTTATAATTTTTTATTAAACTAGGGGTAGTTTAGGAATAAATTAAAAAGTTTTATTAGAAATGACAATTTTAAAATGAAATGCAACATTAAGGACGATTTTAAGTCGAAAATTACATCAGGAACAGTTTCGATTCTAACCCTCAACGTTAGGGACCAAAACAGTACTTATCCCAAAATAAAATTATCTCTAACCTACCCAACTCAAATTAAAAACAACAGCAAATGAAAAATTCAAATTATATACCATATAAAACATCTAAATTTAAAAACTCATTTTCTACATCAATAAATTAGTGGGAGAGACAAGGAAAGTACAAATTGCGTGAAGTAGGAATAGATTAGTAGAGAAGATTTCACAAATTAACACAATAATCATATAAATCCAATTATATAACATAAAATTATATAAAATTCCAAAAAAAAAATTATTAAACCCTAAACTAAAATTATAAAGAAAAAACCTAAATTAGAATAATTTAATAAAAAAATAAACCATAAATAAAATTACACAAAAAGTACACAATTGAAAAAGACAATAGTTTTAAAAAAGGAAACAGGTGTGTTTGTACTTATGACAGAGACTGTGAGCGACGAACACATAAAAAGATAACATAGCGATAGTAGTTGATAGACGTAAGGAAGAGAGAGGGGGGAAGAGGGGGAAGGGAGGGAGGGAGGTATTTGGGTGAACATAAGGGTTACAATGATGATAGTAATGAGATAATGCTTGGATGGAGGTAATAGAGGTTGGGGGAGGATTTGAGAGGAAGGAAGGGGATAGAAGAAGACTTTGGAATCTAAGAATTGAAGGGTAAAGGTTTGCAAAAAGGTTTGATTATGTGAGGAATCAATAAAAGTAAAAAAAAGTCACCAGATAAGAGAGATAGATTTGAAAAAAAGTTATAATATTAATTTTTTTAATAAAATTTTTTGATAGCTTTAACTAAGAGTAGTTTTTAATTTTTAAGTTGGTTTAGCATTTAGAGATTTAGCTAGGATTAGTTGAAGTTTAGTGGTGATTTGGAAATATAAACTCAAATAAAATTTATGTAATTTTTTTTTGTTTTAAGTTGGATTAGCACTTAAAGATGACTTGATTTTGGTAGAAATTTAGTGGTTACGAACTTGGTGTAACCTTTGGAATACTAAATGAATTAGGGTTACAATTTATTAATATTGATATTTGTAACTGATTAATCATAGTAAAAATTTTACTAATAATATAACAAAGACTGAATGTAGATTCATTGCATAAAAAAAACCTAAATCAAAATATATAGTGATGTCATCTCTTTTTCCTTTAGCATAACTCGAGATGAGACAAATTTTACAAACTTAACAGCATAAATGTTTAAAGTTATAAATTCAGGAAGGATTCTTGATTCAACTCCTTCTCAACCCATCCAAAATCCAAACACTTCAATGGTGACCTTGATTGGGGTCAACGTTTCCGTTTAGACCATATTTTCTAAGGCATCATGCTTTCTTTAAATCAATGGTTCGTTTTATTATGGCAATAAGCACAACAGATGAATTTGCTTTTGAACTATTTTCAGAGGCTGTTTCAATATATCTTCAGATATTCTCAAAGTATGGTATTTAACTTCGTCCAAGCATTATTTTCAGATTTTGGAGCCATTTATCATGCATATCGTCATGTCTATATATATATAAGTGGCAGCACTATTTTATGTTATCCAAAAAACACTATCCCTAATTTTCGGTAAAAGTTGTAGCATTTTTTAACAATGTAGCATCACTCATTTGATATGATGATTGTTCTTAGCTAGTATTTGACATCTCCCCATAAAAAGAATGATTATTACTTTAGTTATACTCTTTTTTCTTTTTGGTCTGGGAGTTTTACTCTGCTTCTGCCTAAAAGCCTCTCTCCAACTTAGTTTGAAAAGCAGCTTATGCGCATGCATTTTACAATTGTTATATATTTGCTTTTTGATCTACCTGTGGCTTTTTTTTTTTTTTTTTTTTTGGTTAAATTTGGATGATTTTAACGGGAAATACAAAAATATTTAATTATTTTAGTGATTTACACGGTTATAATAATAGCACAAAATGTTATTGACGTTTTGTAATAAAAATATTTTTTAATTATAAAAAATTGACATTTTGTAGAAACTCACAATAATCTATAACACAGTTTGGATATTTTTGAAATATTCACTCCTGTTAATCCAATATTAAAAAAAATAGTTCGCCTACCTATTGATATATTTACATTTGCATTTTTTTTCTTTTAAAAGATGATTGAACTTATTTGTGAATAAAAGGATCTTTTAGAAATTAATCATGTTTCATGCACATAAAAGATTAGGTCTCGATAAATCATTAATATGTATTTGGTGTTTTATAAATAGTTTTCATTATGATGATATTAAAAAAAATCGAATATGACAAATTTGCATCGATTGTTTTTATAGTTGATTATTTTATTAATATATATATATATATATATATATATGCTAATTTTTCGAATAATTTACGTATGGAGTATTTTTTCTTATAATCTAACTTCATTTATTATTCCTTTCTCGCTTCTTCCTTTTGGTTGAGATATAAATATAGTTGTGTTGTTGCTGCTTTATTTTATTTTCTTTTTTTATTAAAAATGCGTTAAAGTGAGTTGTTATTTGTTAGTTCCAAGTGTATGTTCCAAGGGTGCATTCTAAGCACTACGGAAATGTAGATACTGTTTTAGAGTGAAAATAAGTAATTTGGCCATATATACATATGCAAGTGCGATATATATATATATATATAAGAAGTGTAAATAAGAAGCGATATAAATAAAACAAGAGGCTCTTATTATAGGAAGGACAATAATTCTAAATTTAGAAATGAAGAAATGATCAAAAGCAGAGGAGATATAAGATAGCGTTGCCATTTGGAAGGAGGCAAGCTCAAATTGATATGTGTGTGCTATGGTATTTTTTTTAGCATTTTTATGTTGTTTATAATTTTTTTCATACAGCAATGTTTGCAAATTCCTATTTTTTATTTGAAAACTTGTCAAGATCAGCCTCATGGCATTCAAGTTGAACGAAATAAATTAAATAAATATAATCGTCCTCTATTGAGATGTATTATTAAACCAAAATTGAAGTTATCCACCAAAAATTACAGTAGAGCATAGCAGTTTATAAATATCTTTGTAGTGAGCTTAATTTTACTGAAAATGAGGTGTATATAATATATATCAGGATGGAGGCATTTATAATTGTTTAGATTTTGAGTATTTTATGTAATAGAAAAATGTTATGCTCTAAGTTTAATTTTGTAATTTTTTTTATCCTTTCGAATGAGTGCTGATAAAAAATAATAATAAAATACAAACTTAACTACTAATATGTCTCCTAAACGAAAATTAGAACCCTACTTGATTAACACAGCTATAAGAGTCTTTAAAGTGAGATTTGATTCTATCATTTTTTTTATAATTTTTTTTTCAAACAAATTAAAGACTAATTTATCATAAATATAAATTAATAGACAAATTACTTAACTAATTCAACTTAATTTGATTTTAATAAAGTATACTTAAAAGTAGCAAAAGAGTATTGGGGAGAGTTAATGAATAGTTTTAATGGCATAATCTCTCCATACTTATCTACGAAATCGCGGATTCGAATATTTGTATTTTTGGTAAAAAAAAAAATGTTGGGGGAAGGTATTTTTTGCTAAAAAGGTGGGTAAATAAATGAGTATGAGAAATTGTCCCATTTGTTCCAATACAATGAGTTGACGATGAAAAGTTGGTACATAAAAATCAACTACGAATGCACATGTCCATGACTTTAGGGATCCTGCCCACCATGCATACAGTGCATGTTTACCACATACACATGCCTGCTAAACACTTTGACTTAATTGGACCCTCAACACTTTGTTGTTTCCATCTACATGAAAGGAAATCGAACCATAGTGGTGGAAGATATCATATCATATTATATCATCATCAACATATATATATTATCATATCAACGCGGTTATGGTCATGAAGGATATCAAATGAGACGACACTTCAAATTCAATTACTCAAAGAGGTGTCCCACTTTAGGTGGTGAGTAATCATATGTAATAAAAATTGATTGAAAGACCATATTAAACCATCTAATTTAAAATTTTTTAGAAATTAATTTGTCTAGTTATTATTCTAAAATAAATTAAAGTGATTATTAAAACAAATCTAACATATCTTTTAATTATTTTTATGTTGAGTACTACTGTAAGAACCGAATTTTTAAAAATTAAATAATTAAATATTTATAAGTTATTATTATATTATATTGAGATTTTGTTATTAAAAAAAATTATTATTTTTAATAAAAGTAATTAAATAAAATTTTATAATTATTGAAGTTTAATTTAATTATATTTTATTTTATTAATTTGATTTATTTATTAAAAACTCTTTTAATAGATAAAATTTAAATTATTATTATTATTATTATTATTATTATTATTATTATTATTATAGCCTTTTTTTTTCTTTTCCTTGGCCTTCATATACATATATCCTATTATATATTCTTATATATATACATCATAAAGAAAGAAAGAAAGACGAGCCACGTTGTGGCTTATGTATATATGTATATATATACATATGAATTGAAATTGAAACTCGGTTACAAGCATATATATATATATATATATATATATATATATATTACTTAACCTTATGGAAGTAAGGCCAAACGTGGCATACATGCATATATTAATATATATAATCAAGACACATAATCCATTTCATTCAATCATCAAAACATCTTTATCCCATATTTGTTCCTTTTATCATTGAACTCATAAGAAAAAAAATAAGGAAAGGGAAGGCCGAAGCATGCAAGAAAGAAAACCGTAACCCCATCGAATTTTTGATTTCGATTTCTTGAAATTCGTAACTCCAATAAAAAATTTAATCCGGTAAAAGTGTTCGTATCTTTCTCCTCTATATGTTGGTGTTATTTTTGTCCGGTAGAAGTCGACGATGACGTAGCTCTTCTACCCCTTGAGTTCGGCTAACTGGAGTTCTAAGAGACACAGATGATTTCTGACGCTTTCCTTTTCAGCAGCTCGGTCAAAAGTTTCTCCAGAACTTTTGTGGATTTTGATTTCATACGGAGGTAGGGGATTTTATTTTGAAATTAACTGTTTTAAATTATGAATGCCACGGAAATCTAGTGGATATTTACAAATAATTTATGATTGCTTGGAATGACTGAATGATGAGTTTGAATTGAAGCTGTGATTGATATTGATTTTGTGACCGATATTGGTTTTCTGATTTTGATGGAGTTGTTGAAATTCTGATTTTGTGTGATTAGTTGTGGCTGTAAAAGGTGATTAAATTAGTGTTACTTGTTAAATTGTAATATGATGAGTTAATTATTGAAGAAATTATCGTATTGATAATTGTTGAATGGAGTTGGATTTGAGTCTGGTTTAAAAAGTGATGAATTTGAGGGAGCCCGCATGGGTGGTGAAGTCCAATTTTTAAGAGAGATTATGCCCAATTTTATGTAAAAGTAACCGAAAACGTGGTATTATTTCGAAAATTTGATTTATAAATTTATTTTGAAACATGATTTTATAGTGGAAAACATTTTATTTACATATTTACTCATATTGAGAAACGTATTTTGTATTGAAAATTGCCAATCTGATTTATGAATATTGTTTGATTTTTGAATTATTACGGAAAGAGTTATTTTCAATTCGATTTATTAAGAAAATTATAATCTTTTAAATTCACTCTTTTGAGAAGAGATTTTGTTTTAAGTTATGATATGAATTTGGTTTGTTAAGAAAAAGAAAGAATGAGAAAAGAACATGGCACGTGTGATTATGAAATGTTTAAAAGGTCACGAGAGGGTGACGGAAAGTAAATGGTTTTGGTGCCAATGTGATAATGTTAAGCTGTGGGCTTTATATGTGAATGATTGTGCGGGGACGCCCGTGTGTATGGAATGGCTTCCAGGAGAAAGTGGCACATGCTTCAGCTGGAGAATCAGCGCCTGCAAGTACTTGCAGAGGTCATGTTCGGCATACTTCAGCTGGAGAATCAGCGCCTGCAAGAAGTAGAAACTTGCAGAGGTTATGCCGCTGGAATGCCTTATCTGACTTGCGAGTCGGATTGCGTCGGGTGCGGGTCGA
Organism: Arachis ipaensis; assembly: GCF_059453495.1. Classification (NCBI taxonomy): domain Eukaryota; kingdom Viridiplantae; phylum Streptophyta; class Magnoliopsida; order Fabales; family Fabaceae; genus Arachis; species Arachis ipaensis. Next base: position 96,346,684 of record NC_142437.1, on the reverse strand, counting down.
AACCGACAAATGAGCTCATTACCTGCAATAGGACTAGACATGCATCATCATTGTTTGCACATTTGCATTTGATTGTGTTTGCTTATCTTGTTTTTCTGTGATTGTGCTATTTGTCTTATTGCTATTTGCTTGTGTGTTGATCTGTTTCTTGTGCTATTAGTTTGTGTATTGAGGTGACTAAGAACTGAGGTTGTGATTGAGATTTGTCTTGAGTTCAGAATTTTAAAGAAGGTAATTAATTATATAAAGTAATAGTTAAAAGTATTTTCAAAAGGTTTGATAAAAATATAGTTTTATTGAGTAAAGTTAATTATTTGCAATTTATTTCATTACTCTTACGGCATTCCCATTCCCTACTGAGAACGCGTGGTTTGTTCTCACCCCAAAATCTTCCACCCTTTCAGTGACACAGGTTCGAAGACTCAGTTCGAAGCTGCAGACGATTATTAGTCTTATTTGAGTTAAGTTTATGTGTTGAGTCGCTTTTGTGTAATATTTATTACTATTACTAATTATGTGATTATTATTACTTGGTATTCTTTGATGAATGATTCTGATTATTAACAAAAAGATTTTCTTTTGGAATTTTCTCAAAAACTGAAACCCGATATCGACATAAAGGCTCAATATTAAGTAGATAATAAAAGAAAATAGGTTAGTAACTCCTACTTTTGGTACGATCATGACGTGCTAAAAGTTAGGGTGTTACATTATGGTATCAGAGCAGTTAGTTCCCGTTAGAGCCTTGGGAATGGACTGACTATGCTTTACTGCATACTCTGAGTGTTTGTCATGCAATAGGACTTGTCCGACTGACAAGAGTTTGAGTTTTAAATGCATGATTGTCTATTGATTAACGCTGTTAGTCTACCATTGCATACCTCATGGTATTTGGTCTGGCCAACCTAATACTAATGATTTATGTGTACGGCAACACTAATGGGTTGTCATGGACGAAATAGAAGTAATAGGTAACGTGAATCGTGGGTTTTGGGAAGGTTAGGAGTTAATTTCTTGATGCTACTCAGCTACGTATCTATTCTTTCATGGTTTTCCTTGAAGTTCTAGTTCGAGATTTCTTTCCTGAAGAGAGTTAACTGCTTATTCTCCAACCCTGTTTCCTTATTCATATGCTATTTTCATTTGATCTTAACTGCATATGTTTACTTGAATTCCCTGAGATATCTGCTTTTCTTAAGATGCGGTTTGGTTCTTTTACTTCATGGCTTGCATCTTATGTATATCTCATTTCGATTAAATTTGGTTTTTTTGAAGTTCTTGTTTCGAACCTTACATTTTGAATTATTCCCTGTTTGATAGTATTCTTAAACATTCTCTTGAATTCCTGTGAACCCCGTCCATAAATTTTGTTCTTCCCTTCCTAAATTTGACATCCTTTTAGGTAATTCAAGCTTGTTTTAGAGTAACATGCGATTCCTTGGATATCTGCCTTGTGCTGTTTAAACTCCTTTTCTTGGCTCACGTATTCTCTGATGTAACTTTGGACTTGCATCAAAGAGAAACATAAAAATCTCTGTAAACATTGTCCTTGTTGCTTGTCCTTTCTCTGAGGTCTTGTATCCTTTTGAGTGGCTCGAGACTTGTTTTGGTGACACGAGCGATCATTATTAGATATAGCAAGAGATATGTTAGGTCTTTAAGATATGTTGTACGGATGCGGGAGGTGGAGTTTGTAAGTGTGCGACGTCACAGGATGTTGAGAAGCTTGATTCTTGCGAAGAAGTTTTGTTGAAGTTTAGGCAGCTGAAGCTCTAAAGTTGGTATGAGTTCAGTGTGCAAACGATATATCTGTCATTCTAATACCAGCCTGCCTTGTAACCTTTTTGCATCGAGCCTATCTTGTATCTTTTGCTTTGCGCCAAACTTCTTCCTTATATGTTACGTTTTATGTATGCCAAAATATTTTATTTTTTTTTCTAATGTGTTCAAAAGTAAAACTAATTAGAACTTCTTTCATTTTATATCAATTTTCGAGGACGAAAATTTTTATAAGTGGAGTAGGATGTAAGAACCCGAATTTTTAAAAATTAAATAATTAAATATTTATAAGTTATTATTATATTATATTGAGATTTTGTTATTAAAAAAAAATTATTATTTTTAACAAAAGTAATTAAATAAAATTTTATAATTATTGAAGTTTAATTTAATTATATTTTATTTTATTAATTTGATTTATTTATTAAAAACTCTTTTAATAGATAAAATTATTATTATTATTATTATTATTATTATTATTATTATTATTATAGCCTTTTTTTTTTCTTTTCTTTGGCCTTCATATATATACATATATCCTATTATATATTCTTATATATATATCATAAAGAAAGAAAGACGAGCCACGTTGTGGCTTATGTATATATGTATATATATATATATACATATGAATTGAAATTGAAACTCGGTTACAAGCATATATATATATATATATATTAATTATATTACTTAACCTTATGGAAGTAAGGCCAAACGTGGCATACATGCATATATTAATATATATAATCAAGACACATAATCCATTTCATTCAATCATCAAAACATCTTTATCCCATATTTGTTCCTTTTATCATTGAACTCATAAGAAAAAAAATAAGGAAAGGGAAGGCCGAAGCATGCAAGAAAGAAAACCGTAACCCCATCGAATTTTTGATTTCGATTTCTTGAGATTCGTAACTCCAATAAAAAATCTAATCCGGTAAAAGTGTTCGTATCTTCCTCCTCTATATGTTGGCGTTATTTTTGTCCGGTAGAAGTCGACGGTAACGTAGCTCTCCTGCCCCTTGAGTTCGACTAACTGGAGTTCTAAGAGACACAGATGATTTCTGACGCTTTCCTTTTCAGCAGCTCGGTCAAAAGTTTCTCCAGAACTTTTGTGGATTTTGATTTCATACGGAGGTAGGGGATTTTATTTTGAAATTAACTGTTTTAAATTATGAATGCCACGGAAATCTAGTGGATATTTACAAATAATTTATGATTGCTTGGAATGACTGAATGATGAGTTTGAATTGAAGCTGTGATTGATATTGATTTTGTGACCGATATTGGTTTTCTGATTTTGATGGAGTTGTTGAAATTCTGATTTTGTGTGATTAGTTGTGGCTGTAAAAGGTGATTAAATTAGTGTTACTTGTTAAATTGTAATATGATGAGTTAATTATTGAAGAAATTATCGTATTGATAATTGTTGAATGGAGTTGGATTTGAGTCTGGTTTGAAAAGTGATGAATTTGAGGGAGCCCGCATGGGTGGTGAAGTCCAATTTTTAAGAGAGATTATGCCCAGTTTTATGTAAAAGTAACCGAAAACGTGGTATTATTTCGAAAATTTGATTTATAAATTTATTTTGAAACATGATTTTATAGTGGAAAACATTTTATTTACATATTTACTCATATTGAGAAACGTATTTTGTATTAAAAATTGCCAATCTGATTTATGAATATTGTTTGATTTTTGAATTATTACGGAAAGAGTTATTTTCAATCCGATTTATTAAGAAAATTATAATCTTTTAAATTCACTCTTTTGAGAAGAGATTTTGTTTTAAGTTATGATATGAATTTGGTTTGTTAAGAAAAAGAAAGAATGAGAAAAGAACATCGCACGTGTGATTATGAAATGTTTAAAAGGTCACGAGAGGGTGACGGAAAGTAAATGGTTTTGGTGCCAATGTGATAATGTTAAGTTGTGGGCTTTATATGTGAATGATTGTGCGGGGACGCCCGTGTGTATGGAATGGCTTCCAGGAGAAAGTGGCACATGCTTCAGCTGGAGAATCAACGCCTGCAAGTACTTGCAGAAGTCATGTTCGGCATACTTCAGCTGGAGAATCAGCGCCTGCAAGAAGTAGAAACTTGCAGAGGTTATGCCGCTGGAATGCCTTATCTGACTTGCGAGTCGGATTGCGTCGGGTGCGGGTCGAAACCGACAAATGAGCTCATTACCTGCGATAGGACTAGACATGCATCATCATTGTTTGCACATTTTCATTTGATTGTGTTTGCTTATCTTGTTTTTCTGTGATTGTGCTATTTGTCTTATTGCTATTTGCTTGTGTGTTGATCTGTTTCTTGTGCTATTAGTTTGTGTATTGAGGTGACTAAGAACTGAGGTTGTGATTGAGATTTGTCTTGAGTTCAGAATTTTAAAGAAGGTAATTAATTATATAAAGTAATAGTTAAAAGTATTTTCAAAAGGTTTCATAAAAATATAGTTTTATTGAGTAAAGTTAATTATTTGCAATTTATTTCATTACTCTTACGGCATTCCCATTCCCTACTGAGAACGCGTGGTTTGTTCTCACCCCAAAATCTTCCACCCTTTCAGTGACACAGGTTCGAAGACTCAGTTCGAAGCTGCAGACGATTATTAGTCTTATTTGAGTTAAGTTTATGTGTTGAGTCGCTTTTGTGTAATATTTATTACTATTACTAATTATGTGATTATTATTACTTGGTATTCTTTGATGAATGATTCTGATTATTAACAAAAAGATTTTCTTTTGGAATTTTCTCAAAAACTGAAACCCGATATCGACATAAAGGCTCAATATTAAGTAGATAATAAAAGAAAATAGGTTAGTAACTCCTGCTTTTGGTACGATCATGACGTGCTAAAAGTTAGGGTGTTACAACTACTACACATATAAATTTTTTTTTGGCATACAAGTCATACAAGTCGCTTACATAATGCGTGTTTGAAATCACGTTGTTTCTCTTTGTATCCCGCGTTTCTCCTCCTCCTCCTCCTCTTCTTTCTTCTTCTCTTTCTTCTTTACGTTTCTCCTCCTTTTTCTTCGCGTATTTCATCTTCATCACCGTTTTTTTTATTACTATTGCTGTTGCTATATTTTTTCCCTCTTCTTCTTTCTATTGATTTTGCAACATTATGTATTTTTTTTTCTTTGTTTGATTTTTTTCTCCCAAGAAAAATTATGAGAATATGAAATAAGAAGATGAAGAAGAAGAAGCAGTAGAAGATGAGGAGGAGGAAGAGGAAGAGTTTTGAATTATGCAGAACTTATCAACACACATACACCAAAAATTCTTAAATAATACACTCGAATATCTTCGTGTTATACCAAAATTTGTTGCAAATACAGAAAAATCTTTCCTCTAATGCTGCATTTTTTCTTCTTTTTTTCCTTATTTCTTTTTTTCTTTTAGTTGAATGAATGTAAGTTCATCCTCTTTCAAATAATTTTGCAGCATTATGTATTTCTTCTTCTTTTTTGTTTGATTTTTTTTTATTCTTGTTAAAAGAGTAAAACAAGAAAAAACTTGAGAAGGTAAAATAAAAAAAAAAGATGAATAAGAAAAAAAGAAGAAGATGATGATGCTGATGAAAAAAAGAAGAAACAGTAGGAGATGAGGAGGAGGAAGAGGAAAAGTTTTGAATTATGCAGAACTTATCAGTATACATACACCGAAAGTTCTTAAACAATACACTCAAATATCTTCGTGTTACACTCTAAATTTGGTGCAAATACAGAAAAATGTTTCTTCTAATGCTGTATTTTTTCTTCTTCTTTTTTTCCTTATTTCTTTCTTTCTTTTAGTTGAATGAATGTAAGTTCATCATATTCCAAGTCATTTTGCAGCATTATGTGTTTCTTCTTTTTCTTTATTTGACTTTTTGTTTTTATTCTTGTTAAAAGAGTAAAACAAGAAGAAATTTGAGAAGATAAAACAAGAAAAAAAAGATGAATAAGAAGAAGAAGAAGAGTTTTGAATTATGCAAAACTTATCAGCACACATAAACCGAAAATTCTTAAACAACACACTCAAATATCTTCGTGTTACACCCAAATTTGCTGCAAATACAGAAAAATATTTTCTTTAATGCAGAACTTTTACATTACATTCAATTTAAACCATCAACGATGAAATATTATTCACTTACAGAATCATAAATTACTAACGAAAAAATTAACTAGAATCGAACCATATCTCAGCCATTTGATTAGATTTAAAACAATAATCAATTTCATTATGGTTCAATGGATAATCTGAACTTGAATTATTCATCATCTTCAACAACGAGATAACTAATGATGGAAGAGAAGGAGGAGAAGAAATTCCAATGAAAAAAGAAGGAGGAAGAGGAGGAGGAGAAGGAGGAGGTGTTAGTGACGACGATAACGAACGAAAGAGAAAAATAACGAAGAACGTAACAGCATGAAGAAGAACTTTTTTTTTACCAAAGATAGGAGACTCGAACCCGCAACCTCTTAAATAAATATGGGGAGACTATGCCATTTGAGCTATTACTCATTGACTGCATGTAAATATAAATGACTTGTATAAACTTGTATAAAAAAATAACTTGTACGTGAAGAATAATTGATGTTTTTAAATATTAAATTAGAACTGAAATGAAGTAGATCTAATTGAAATTCAAAAATTAACTTATAGAATAAAAAATATTTTATATTTAAAAATTATTTAGAGATTTAATTCTTAATAAATATGAGAGGTGTAATAGTTAAAGACAAATGATTGACAATAGATATAATATTTATATTCAAAATAAGATTTAAATTTCCACCTTTTTTATATTAAAAGATAAGTTGATGAGCCACGTAACCACATATCACAATTAGATGGCTAGAACCACATCTTAATGCAAGTAGTGTTTTAGTGTTCCTTTTCCCTTTTCTTTTGAAAACCTTTATGTTTTGCTTTCTTTCACGTGGAAAAGGAAATCAAATGCGCTTGCAAAAAGGATTAGCAGGCTTTTTCTTTTTGGTTTTATTTTTTCGAACACGATTTTCTAATTTGCGAATCCGAAGCCATACAACTTTGAATTCCTTTTTTGCAGATATGCAATGCATTATTTCAAGTTGGTTTCTCTGAATGTACCCCGTTGGTTCATGTTCTGCTCAAAATTCACATAATGTTATTGTTAATTATACTCTCCTTATACTTTTGAAATAATAAAATAATATAAACAGATACCAATATTCTTAGCCCATGATGAAATGTTTATATACAATTAACACTATTCATAATAGGATTCCTGTACAATGGACTATTTGTACAATGTGTACAATGGGTTATTAAGTTACAAAATGAACATTCTTATACTATCTAGAATAACCATCCGAGTACTAGGGATAATAAACATCTTTTCAAAAGATTAAATTAATTTTGGGGTTCACCAAGGATCGAACTCTTGACCTTTTGGATCTAGCATTCTAATACCATATCATAATACCACTCATCTAATGAAAAAAAGTAATATTAATGGTTATATCTCTAATACTCCATAAACCTCCATTATACAGATTGTACAAATATTCCATTGACTCCTCGTACTTTTCCTTCATAATAATGCATAGAAGGGGACCAAAACTAAAAAGGGGCGCTAACTTGAACCGCAAAAACCAAAAAGTTTAATTTGACCTTTCAAATTGCAATTGTATCTTAGTTTAGAATTAGAAAACTTAAAACAATTTAATCTTTTCATAGGCCAGTAACATTCAAAAGTTTTTTTCTCTTTTAAAAAAATTATATTCTATAAAAGAAGTGCTCAATACAGCATAAAGTTAGAAGATCAAGAACAATAAAAATTAGAAGAGAAAATCATCAATTATATCAACTGCACAAAATTATTTCTGCCATTCCTATCAGCGACCAATAATAAAGTCATACTACTTTTCACAACTTCTTTAAGATTGTTTAATTACTTCGTCTATTTTTCCTCTTCTACATATTTTCTATAAAAAAAAATATTATTTCTGCTATCAATCTACTCAACTCGTCATTAGTATTGATCAACCAATAAAACCAAACCTAGGGAACAATTCAACTTGGGGTGGAACCAAGCCCTTACCTTCCAAACACTTCTAGTAAAAGTATAAATCATCACAATATCCTTCCATAATCTCTCTGCTTGCAACACACCTTCACAGAAGATTTTGTAATGTATGTAATCATTTTGGGTAATATAAAGTATATTTTCTGTTTTTTAAATTTGTCAAAAATTTTAAAAATATATTTAAATTTTATTTTATGTTAATTTTGTCTCATAAATTTTTAATTTGTATCAAATATATTTGTGATAGCTAATTTTTCAAAAAATTTAGTACCAATTCAAAAATAATTTTACAAAAACAACCTTTAACATAACTTAACCTAAATATTATTGTTGGATTGTCCTAAATTTTTAAAAAATTTAGCTATTAGGAATATAATTGATGAAATAAAATATTTTGTAAAAAAATTAAAATAAAATAAAATTAAAAAAATATTTTTAAAAAGTTTTTTAAAAAATACTTTATCCAATTTTTTTACTCAAATTTTTATACAATGCTATTTTCACTCTCTTTGGTTAGTCTAACTTAACACTCTCTCAAGCTGGTTTTACTCTCCGCTGTTGGAAGTTTGAGAGCCACAAATTACTTGATCGACCACAAACTTCCATCTGAATCATAGACTTCATGAAACTCCACTTTATTAATTAGCAAAACAATCTTCTTTTCTAAGCCAATGCACTATTCCTCGTTTGCTATAAGGATCCCATCATGTATTTGTGTTTCTTATTATATTGTGTGTGAATCTCAAACGAACCAGTTTTATATATTTGCCACCACCTTATATAAACCCATCGCCCTTATTGGTGTACAATCAGAAATTTCCTTCGGTGTATCAGCCTTGGAAGTTAACATTATTACCCACGTCACATTTAATTGCAAAAAACTCCAAAATAAATGCAAATCAATCACAATCTCTTTATTTGACCTTTCTTGGCCTAATTCTTTATTAACGTTACTATTTATTTATAAATATGGAACACTGAGATAAAAATCTACAAAATACAAAATTATATTTGATAAGTGAAATATAAACACAATATTATATTTTAAGATATTAAATTAATATATTTTATATTTTTAATAATAGCAGTATAGAGATACTAGTAAGAAATATATATATTTTTTTGTTTTTGTTATAATTTTTATATTTATATTTTTTTAAATTTGTGTGAAAAAAAATAAATTAGACTTTTCATAATTTTTTATATTATATTTAATTTATCATCAAATAAAATATAAAATATTAATTTTTGTGTTTTATTCTATTATAAAATCAAATATATAACCTAAGATATTTACCAACTTTTGCAAGAATCATTTTCATCATATTTAAATAGAATATATGTTAAAATATAAAATATATATTAAAAATTAGTAGTTAATTTAATGATTGATTTTGTATGTATATATAGTATTTTTTATAAAATAATTCCTCTAGTGCTCCATTAAGTTGCCCTACTATCATCCTACTATCATTCTTTTCTTTGCCATTTTCTCCGTTCATCATCCTAACAAACATACCCTAAAACTTGTGAAACGAGGATTTATTGAATTCATAATTTAGAATTTTTCTTTTTTTTTTTTCTTTAATAGTTTATTTATTAGACTTTTTGAGCTTAGTATTGAAAGCACCTTCTAACAAACAAATTAAAATAAGGAACTTTTACACATATGAAACATGTAACATGTAACCTGATATGTTGTATCCTGTCTTATTCAGAAAGGTTTCTTAACCGTACATTAAAATTAAGGTATTGATTAGAAAAAATAATATATCTGAATCATATAAAATAAATTTAATTACTCTATTGGTCTTTATAGTTTTATGAAATTTTTAATTAGGTGTTTTTATACTTTTTTTTAATTGAGTCCTTGCACCAAATTTTATTTTTAATTAGGTCCTTATACTTTTTTTTTTTTTTATATTTGGGTCCCTGTACTAATTTTTTTCTTAATTAAATCCCTATATAATTAAACCAATTACTGTTAAAAGGGACCGAATTGAAAAAAAAAATTGGTGCAGAGACCCAACTAAAAAAAAAAGTATAGAGACCTAATTGAAAATTTCACAAAACTATAAAGACAAAAGAATAATTAAACCTATAAAATAATTGAGTCTCTATTATTTTTCATTTAAAATATTTGTGATATAGACCCACAGGGTTCTCAATGGAGTCCACAAATTCTGTGACAAAAGTAATTGATATCTAATTTGCTGGTTTTAAAAGTAAGGTGAGACCACCAATATGTATATGGCTTGACAAGAGGATTCAATTAAACGGTGCAAAGCAATATTATAAGTATGAATATTAAAAGGCCATGTTTAGTTAATATGTATCTAATAAGGGAGATAAAAAAATTTATTTTATTTAGTTTTTATTAATTATTATTATAATTAATAAATATTAAATAAAATAAATTTTAACTATTTTTGATTAATTTATTTTGTTATCAAACATTTTATATATATACAAATTATTTTAATATAATTTTTACTTTAATAAATACATAATAGATATATTAAAATTTTAAGTTTTGTATGGATTTTATATATAAAAAAATCAATCACTAATCTTAACATGTATTCTTAATAAATACATATTAGCTAAACCTAAATTAAAATGTTTAAGTTAGGAGTGAAAGGGGACAAAAAGAGAAAGGTGACAAAATTGTCAAAGAACCTGTTTTAACAACTTTGTTCCCTCCTTTCATTCCTGTTTCAGTGAGTTTACATTTTTTGACTTTTTGTGAACAAAACCCTCCTTCCTTTCCCTTCTTTCGCGCCTCTTTAACTGCTTAAAGAAACCATAGAAATTAAATAAAATAAAATAATTAAGAAAGCCCCGAACAATAGAAATAGGAGTGCCTTATTCACGCACAATCATTGACTCCGTTTACATAATTTAAGGAATTGAAACCGTAAATGCTGGGTTAATGACTTAATGCTCACTATTTTAGTATCTTACGCATATTTATTTACCAAAATGCTTTTGCCCATTTATTTTGTGTGTAGAATTGTAAAAATATACGAAGGGTTAAAATTAGGCAAAAGAACAAATGCAAGAAATCTTGGGAAGAAAAAAAAAGAAGGACTTAGCTATCTTCTGTTTTTAAAACACATATTAAAATTATATATTAAAAAACTTTTTATAAAAAATATAAAAAATTTAAATTTATAATACAATTCTTTTGTATTTATTTAAAGAATAAATTTAAAAATTTATATTAATAATAATTTTATCATGTGTCTTTAGAGAACACATATTAGTTATGCTAAAAGATTATTTTGAATTGAAATTTTATAGTGTTTTTAGTTCATTATTTTTTATTTGGGTAAAGTATATTTTTTGTCCTTAAAGTTTGACAAAAGTTTTAAAAATATCCTATGTTTTATTTTGTTTTAATTTTGTCCCAAAAGTTTTCGATTTGTATCAAATATACCCCTGAACGGCTAATTTTTCAAAAAATTTAAGATCGATTCAACAACAATTTCATAAGAACAACCCCTCAACACAAGCAAATCAAGTATAATTTTCATGCATTATTGTTATATTGGCCTTAAATTTTTTGAAAATTTAGTCCCCGAGAGTATATTTGATGCAAATCGAAAACTTTTGGGACAAAATTGAAACAAAATAAAACTTAGGGGTATTTTTAAAACTTTTGCCAAACTTCAAGGACAAAAAATATACTTTACCCTTTTTATTTTTATACAGCTCTTAATTTTTAAGAGTTTTACTGTTTTTACTATTTATTTTAACAATTTCATCTGATAATTTATTATGTTGGATCAAGTTCTTTTAAACTAAAAAAGTTGATAAAGTAATAAAGTCACAATTTAATCACTTTTAAATCAAAATAATAAAACTCACACATGATAAAAATCACAAATTCAATGATGATTAATTTTTAATCCATTACTTTAAAAATATTATCACTTTAGATATCTAATCACATTGGAAGCCGAATTGTTACGACCAAATCATCTTTTAAAATTTAACTCATTAGATTAATATATATAAATAATTTCATATCTAATATATCTACTTACACAAGAATTTATTATAAATTTAAACAACTTACATGTTTATTTTATTTTATTTTATACTAAATTTTTTTATCTTCTATTTAAAAAAAAAATGATCAATCAACAAATTAAAAATCTGGTAATAGTTATAAAATTTTTTATCTCATGCTATATTGTTAGGCAATAAAAAAATATTAAAATAATAGTTAAGTTATTTCTATATGATTTTAAAATCATGAGTTTAATCTATAAAAATAGTCACTAATATAATTATAAAATTAGATTGCGTATATTATATTTTTTAAATGCAACTTCTTTTCAAATCCTGTGTTAATATAAAGTGTTTGTAAACGAACTGCTTTACTAAATTGTTAGGCAATAAAAATAGGAAAAGTATAGGGTACCAATATATTATTTGTCAACTTATTACCAATAATAATTAATTATTATATTTTAAACACATATAAAAAGATATATCCAGAAAATATATTTATAAAGACATTTTTATTAAACACAATCATAAAAAAGATATTTTTATTAGACACATCCATAAAGACACTTTCATTAAATACAGTTATAAATAAAAATTGGCAGAAGTTGGCAGAAATACTGTTGGTAACGTAGCAGGATTGAATATATACATGATTTTATATCTATGATATATTGGGAGGATGCAAAAATAGAATAGAATTATTGCTTAAATAACAGTAGAATTTGCATTCATTTGTGTCACTGCTCCACTACATTGAGTCATTTATGAGTGAGAGAGAAGCTAACAATAATAACAACTTATTAAAAAGCAAAGCATGTCCCACAACACAGGACCCATTTGCTTTGGACAATAGCAATCTATGCATTCAGAACCCACATCTTCAAGAAAAAAAAAAAAAAAACCCACAATGGCCGAAGAACTCACACAACAACAGCAACATCTACACTTCTTCCAACTCAGTCTCTTTCCTCACTTCACAACAATCACTTCTACTACTTCCTTAGACCCACTAAAACTAAATCTAAAACTACCACTGCAACACTTTTTCTCTCTTTCACTTCACATTCTCTTCATCACTCTTTTTTCTCTATGGACCGTACTGACAAACAGCAGCACCAGCAGCAGTTGCCTCTGGCAAAGTGTGCCAGGCAAAGATGCAGTGAATGGTTTGTTTCACTGTTTTCCTTTTTTTTTTTTTTTGAAAAAAACAGATATAAAATAAACAGAATTCTTCTTTTACATAAAAGGGTTGTTCGGTTTTACCTGTTTTTTGTTTTCCTTCATAGGGGAAAAATATGTTAATAAGTTTGTTGCTATAAAAGGTGAGTTTCTGTTTATGCAAATTCTGTTTTTGTTGTGACTTGTGGCACTTTCTTAACTAACTGGGATTACTGGTTTTTTCAAAAACAGAATTGTTTAGTCTTTGCTGTATTGTGTGATTTATTGATTAGCCTTGTGCATTCACTTGAAAATCTCCAAATTTTTTCTTTTTCTTAAAAAAATTTGTTGTCGTCGTTCAAATTCTTCTTCCTTGGTTCTTCTGTTCTTGTTGTTGGTTGAATAACATGATCAAAGATCTGTTCGAAAAGAATGATATACTATGCTTTCAATGAACTCACTGCCCTGCAAAGTTGCTGATCTGGACATCTAAATTGTCCTGCAATTCAATCTAAATTATTGTTGTGAATTGTGTTCTTTGTTTGGTGCTAGTTAGAGAACAGAGTTTGTGATTTCAACTTTGTTGTAGTTTGCATAGTATATGGACATATAGTATCTATGGTTAAAATATTTGTTCTATTTCTTGTTATATAAATGTATGATTTTATAATTTTCTCTTTCTCTCTTGAGTAAGGGATAATCTGACAAGTTTCTTCTTTTTTAATTAAGCTAGAAATTCGTCATATCGACAAAACTTGTTTTGAAATTCAGCCAACATTTTTTTCAAGCAGCGTGATTTTATCTAAATTAATTGCGCTACAAGCTAAATGGGTTTCCTTTCAAAAATTATTTCTTTTCTTCTTAAGTTCTGGTCGTTTATTGAATTAATGCAGGTAATAATATCATTTACTTGGGAGACAAAAAAATCATATATCATATTTATATTTTCAATCTGCTACCATGCTATTATTGAATGAGCAACTTACTTTTGCTATATAATCACAAATCCTTTTCTTTATTCTTATCTTTTTAAGTCCACAGCAAGTGGCAATTCACACTGACTAATTAGGTGTCTTTGTATCCTATGATTTTATTTTGTTGCTAAGAAATTTTCCTCAACCTACACTCAACAGTGATAATCTCATTCTTGAACTTGACAAGCTCATACTTTTTATTTTGAAAAATTAACACATTTAATCTGTTGTAGGATTTTCCGGGATGTACCAAGTGATATAACTATAGAAGTTGGTGGAGGAACATTTTCATTACACAAGGTAAGTGTCTACCAACTTTACTCATTACTTGAATAATGCTTCTACAAAATTTCCATCTATAATCCTTGCATTTTCTTTTACTTGTGTATGAAGTTTCCTCTGGTCTCGCGAAGCGGCCGGATAAGGAGGCTAGTCGCGGAGCACAGAGATTCCGACATCTCAAGAGTGGAGCTTCTTAATCTACCAGGAGGAGCAGAATGCTTTGAGCTAGCAGCAAAATTCTGCTACGGAATAAACTTCGAGATCACTTCCACAAACGTTGCTCAGCTATGCTGTGTTTCGGACTATCTAGAAATGTCGGAGGACTTCTCCAAGGACAATCTCGGCTCGCGAGCCGAGGAGTATCTGGACAGCATTGTCTGCAAGAATCTTGAAATGTGTGTGCAAGTCTTGCAGCAGTGCGAAAGCCTGCTGCCTCTGGCGGATGAACTGAAGATTGTTAGCCGGTGCATCGACGCCATCGCCTCGAAAGCCTGCGCCGAACAGATAGCTTCTAGCTTCTCAAGATTGGAGTACAGCAGTTCAGGGAGGTTACATATGAGCCGGCAGGCGAAATGCGATGGCGATTGGTGGATCGAAGATCTCTCTGTTCTTAGAATTGACATGTTTCAGAGAGTCATAACGGCAATGAAATGCCGCGGAGTTCGGCCAGAGAGTATCGGCGCTTCGCTAGTGAATTATGCTCAGAAGGAGTTGACTAAGAAATCAAGCTTGTGGAATCCATCTAGGGAGACTAAAGTGGATGCGAATTCGAGCGAGCACGAGAAGCTTGTGGTTGAAGCAATCGTTAGTCTTTTGCCTGTTGAGAAGCTTGCAGTTCCAATAAACTTTCTCTTTGGCCTTCTTCGAAGCGCGGTGATGCTGGATTGCGCGATCGCCTCGCGGCTCGATCTTGAAAGAAGGATCGGATCGCAGCTAGATATTGCCACTCTTGATGATATCCTGATTCCGTCTTTCCGGCACGCCGGCGACACATTGTTTGATGTTGACACGGTTCATAGGATTCTGGTGAATTTTTGTCAGCAAGATGATAGTGAAGATGATTTAGAAGACGCTTCGGTTTTTGAATCCGATAGCCCACGTTCGCCTTCGCAGACTGCGTTGGTTAAGGTTGCGAAATTAGTTGATAATTACCTGGCCGAAATCGCCCCTGATGCAAACCTGAAGCTGCCTAAGTTCATGGTCATTGCAGAAACCTTGCCGGCCCATGCTCGGACGGTCCATGACGGATTATATCGGGCCATCGATATTTACTTGAAAGTATGTTATGCTATAAACATCATATCATATATAACTATGAAATATTTGAGTGCCCCCAATTCTAACTATAAAAATAAAGGTAAATTAATTCAAATAGTAGGTCAGTATATCGAATTAGTTTATAAGAAGAGAAGCTAATTAGCTATACATGAGTAATAATGTATTATTGATGAATAAGGAAAAAAAAAATTCATGAAATTATTATTTATGCTACATCTAAAACTTTGATATGAATTTTCAGGCGCATCAAGGTTTGACAGATATGGACAAGAAGAAACTATGCAAACTGATTGACTTTCAGAAACTTTCTCAAGAAGCCGGAGCTCACGCCGCGCAAAACGAGCGGCTTCCTCTGCAATCAATTGTGCAAGTTCTGTATTTTGAACAACTAAGACTCAGAAATTCTTTGTCCTGCTCTTATGGGGAAGATGACCCCAAGCCGATGCACCAGTCGTGGCGAATTAGTAGTGGCGCTCTGAGCGCCGCTATGTCTCCACGAGACAATTATGCGTCATTGAGGCGAGAGAATCGCGAGCTGAAGCTCGAGTTAGCGCGGCTGCGAATGAGACTGAATGATCTTGAGAGGGAGCATGTTTGCATGAAGAGGGACATGGCCAAGTCCGGATCTAGAAAATTTATGACTTCATTCTCTAAAAAGATTGGTAAGCTTAGCTTCTTTGGACATATTTCTTCAAGAGGGTCAAGTTCTCCTTCAAGGAATTCTCAAAGAACAGATTCAAAGGTGATTGAGAGAACCTGTGCTAGCCATGAATAGATCAAAATGTAAAATAATTTTTTTGTCTCTTTGCTCATTTTTCACTGTGATATTGGGCTAATGCAAGTTATGCTCATTTTATGTAAATGTAAGTTATGGTTATGTTGACGTATTCACTTCATTTTGTTTATCTTTGTCCCTTTTTGGCCACCTTTTGCTTGCAGGTTCAGTTACTGCATTAGTTTTCTAAGATGGATTGAACAACCTCAAATTCTAGATATTACATCACATACTCACTCACATTACACACCCGCACACCCAATATTTTTAAGGCATTAGTTTTGTTTAACTATATGTAGCTTTTTGAAATTTGTGTTGTTAGACGGGCTTTACTTTTTTCTTCCCATCTCCAATTGAACTTGATCCCTTCTAAGTCTAACAACCTGTAAATTCTTCAAACCCAACATACAATGATAATTTTAATTTTTGAATCACCTGGTTTGTAGCAGAACTAAGTCATGAGTTCGATTCCAACATAACCCATAGATACTAGTCAATAGTTATTTAAATGCATGTGTTAAAAGAATGAGAATTTTATGTTGATATTTAACGTTTTTCCTAGACGAGGTCAACATAGTCGGCAATGTCAGCAGGTCAACACTCAAACCCCTGTTTTAATACAGTAGTCGAATCCAAATTGAACAATGACGTTTAATAACGGTAACATATTTGGAATTATTAACCATAACAGGTAAACTCTCGTGTGCATCGATCTTCATAGAAAAATTTTAATTTTTGATGGAATTTTTAAACTCCAAATCTGTTTTCAGAGATGTGCACTCCTCATATGTTATACGGTACCCTAATGCAAGATCATATTGCTTACTTTTATTCCATGACCAGATTAATCTTTTACCATCTTCATTCAGTGGAGTATCGAGGATTCTCGCTCCTATGTCGGGAGGAAATGTCTCATCCATTAGTACTTGATTTCAGGTATTACTTTCTATTAGTAATAAATGTCTGTGGTTGTTGTGCTGTTTGGACTGATATGAAATGAGTAACGGGAGGAGGGGGGATCCTACCATATTCTCACTTCAGTATCCGAACCAATATTCTATCTCAACCCCTTTTCTACCACCTTTCTCTCTTCTAGGATGTTCTGCTAACATCATGATAGTTGTTGGCCCTTATCTGCGGTGAGAGGAGAGAAATAGCGATAGTATTTACTTTTGAGCATAGTAGCTAACAGTGAATTCGGTTTAGTACTTATTTGTTAAAATTGATTTCTAGATATAGCCAAATTCTGAGCTATAATATCCTTGAGTCCCAGCCCATTTTCTTTATTTGGTTTAGTCATCTTGTCCTAATTCACCCAGTCTATTTTCTGTGCAGTCCCTCTTTGACTCCACCAAACCCGGTAAAGAATTTCATGTATCTCGTCTGGCAATAATTCTGACAGTAGTCACAAAGAGTGTAAATTGTTATTATTTTTCCGACTGCTTTAATCCAAAACATGTCGACCTTCGGATGATGAGATTTTTTTTTTTAAGTCTGACTTTTTTTTTTAATTTTATCTTTTATTGCACCAAAAATAGCGCTTTTACTTCTATAAACAATTGACTGTAACTCTGTAAGCGCAAATATTTATCGCATATATTTATCCTCTCCACCACTATAATTAATATTGAGCCCATTTACAATCTACTATTGCCTATCAACACTTTATTTATTATAAGAAAAACTCACTCCTCCCTCTAAAGAAATGCTGAAACTCTACTTCCATCTCTATTTTTATTTATTATTGGCATCCCAACGGGCACAATGTGTCTTTTATATTAATTTAATTTATTAAATTTAAACATCCAAATTATTACATATTAAAGAGAAAACAAAAGACAACACATTCTCTAAACTGAACTTGAAGAGATTGATGGAACGACTGTGTACATGCTAGTAGACAATTCAAAGAATAAGCACTACATGCCACATACAAAGTAATTTTTACCATTAAAAGAGGAATAGAGAAGTTCATTTTTCATTTAAGTCCTTACCATTTTATCGTGAAAATGAACAATACATCATTTCCATTAATGTTAAATGCTAAAGGAAAAATACTTTCAGATTCACAACTTTTGAGATGGAAAGACTGGTTTTCTCGTTACAAATTCACAGCTAAATGCATCAAGGGAAACCACAACATAATAGCTGATTATTTCTCTCATCCTAATAAAGAACTTCTACCAAAAATCCTCCACCTCCTAATGATGAACACCATCTATCCACCAACATCCCTTCTTCTAGACTGCCTTCAAGACCATCATTTTTATAAAAGATCGGCGGAGCCATTTCCTTTCTCAGCCAAGCCAACAAGTCCCACTGAAGTCAAAACCCTGGCCCGACAATGTCTGTTTTACTGACTACACAAATTCCTCCTTGTTATACAGATAACAGTCAACCCTTGATATTTTGATATCGACTTTTCCTACTGCATCATTCCCATCATCAAGGGACCAATTCCAAAAGAAATGTTATGGTTTATATGGGCACTTTTCGCTCAATATGATTGTGCCATAATTGTTCCAGCTCTTGCCATGTATCACCTGCTTTGTGATAGGCAATTATTGGGATCACTCCTTGAACAACTTCTGACTATGTTTGTCCCTATCCCATCCTGGCAAGGGAAACTTTACAATACACTGGAAACTCATGAAATATGGAATATCCCTTATAAAAAGAAGCAAAAATTCTATTGCTTTTTTGTCTTGAGAAGACAGTTCCATTACAAGCAAAAAATCCTCTATACAAGATGCAACATCAACATAGTAGAATACTCAAAGATGTGGCCCACAGATGAAAAAAATTGTCTCAACAATCTTGCCAAACATCTTACTTTTTGCAATAATCCTGATATCTATACGCTATGAGGAATTATTGAAGGACTTTTTCTCTGCCAAGAAGAGGATGGTTCGAGTTCCTCGAGAATGACCAGAACAATACAAGACGAGTTAAGCCAATTTTAGACTGATTTCTTTACTGGATCCATCTCTTTTCCAATACCATCAATCGCTCAAGACTCAAACTCATGGGATAATCCACCACTTTCTCAGAACACTTACAATTATGAAGACGAACCAGATGCAAGAGTTCATCCACTCTTATCTAGCCCAACACACGTGGATACAAGAATTGATTATGACACTGAGGAACCAACTGAAGAGCCGTTAACTGCTTATGAACGACTTGGTAATTACTATTTTCATCAAGAGTGAGACAATGTTTGCTCCTCATATAGAATAGATAGATGACATTACGGAGCATGAACCCATCATTAAGTTCTGATCCTTAGTCAGCAGATAATTATGAATGTGCAGTAAATGTGTAATAATGGAGTTGATAGGATCCTTATCCTTATCCTCCATGTGTCTGTATCTTAGTAGTCTGCCTAAAGTTGCTTGTCCTTATATAATAATGTAGCTGGAGATAAGATTTCTTCTTATCTGCCACGTATCTTGTCTTTATTAAAAGAAAACCTCTATATATAGAGGCGTCCATCCTTGTAAAAGATCAACTCAGTTCCAATAAAAAAACTCATTGTAAAATATTCATCATAAATACTTGTTAAATTTTTCTCCCTCTTTGAAAGCTTGATTCTTTAATATGTCTATCTTTACTTCTTAGTTTCACGTATGCTTTGAGCTTGCCCCTTATCTGAGGATCCTACCTATCAAAAATGAAACTGATCAGATCCATGAAATTTTCTAGTGTTGGAAAGAAAAAGAGTACCAGAATTCCAGGTTGTTTTGTTAAGAGTTCTCCTGACGACCTCTGTGTTGAACATTTTATAGGTCTGTCAAAATATAGTTACAAAACATCCATAGAATTTGACCTTCTCTTTTATAAGTACGGTTGGATTTATCAGTGCGGTATCAGAGCCATAATATTTATGCAAAGAGAAAGCATATTAAAGATGATAGGAAGTAAGAGAGACCTTAAACAAGTGTCTAGTTCTGAGCCTAACCAGTCTGTTTTCCATAATACAGGCTGTTCCGAGGGTTACCTGAAACTGTAGGTCGATCTCGGACGAGATCTTCAATTCTGATCAGAGACGACGTGTCCGGCTGTGAGTGGTGGCCGGAGCTATCGTATCCAACTTGTTGAGCTTGACTGCATTGCTGATCCTTCGTCACCGGAGGGTGGGGGGTGCCTTCAAGGGACTCCGATGCTTAAGTTAGCAAGGGTATTAAGCAGGTTTTTAGTAGAATCAGAGTATGAGTTATACCTGGGTGCTCTAGTGTATTTATAATGGTGTAGAGTGACCTTTTTAGATAAGATAAGTTAGTTATCTTATCTTATCTTTGAGTGAGGTCATCTTATCTTCAAGGGAACCGCTCTTATCTCTATAGGCTCAGGCTGCCTTTGGATTTGGGTCGTGTTCCTCTATTTGGGCCCTTTATTGGGCTTTCCTGTCGATTTGTCCGAGCTCTTTAGGAAGAGGTCGGATGGTTTGACCTAAAGAGGTCGGTCGCTTTGTCGCTAGTCATACTGGGTCGGACATCTCAACCGAGGGTATGAACAGTGCCCCTGCTTGAGCTTGGTCTTTCTTTTGAGGTCGAGTCTTGATTTTAGGACTTCGATCCTTTTCTGGTGAAAGCCGAACTTGAGCATATGTCGATTTCATCTTTGTAGAGTTCTCCTTTTTTGAATACGGAACGTTTTCTTTTGCTTCTTGAAAGCGCGCGCTTTTGCATTAGCGCTCTTAGCCTTGGGAATATGCAAGGGTTTAATACCCTCATTAATTGGTTTTTAATTGCCCCGTTTCCCTTGGCATCTCTATTTTGAATTTCACACTCAGAGAAATGGTTTCTCTTCTCTGTAACTTCTCTTTTCTTTCTCTCCTTCTGTTTTTGCCTGGAGTTTGTAGTTTTTGCGTTTCTCCCTGCAAAATTGCTTGGTTGTTGCTTTTTCTGGCTGTGGAAGGGCGATTCCGAATTCTATTTCCCATCTTCAACTTTCCTTCGAAGCTTTCTTCTTTTTCCAGGTTGGTTTTTCCTTACTTTCTTTGTCGCTTGCGTTATGTCATTTCTGTTTTTGGCTTTTTCGAAAGTTTGAACCTTTTGTATCGCCGTGCATCTACTTGTTTACCGTTGTGGGGTTTTTCTTGCTTTCTGTACTCTAGGGTTCGTACCATTTATTTTTTCTTCTTTTGCGAATTGCCTGAACCTGCTTGCTTTCTCGAAAGATTTCTCCTTTGATGTCTTTCGCCTGTGTTGATGAATTTTGTGGAAGATAACGATGCTTTTTATTTTCCTGAAAAAGATTGTGTCTTTGATACTTTCTTCTTGATACGTTTTGTTATTTGGTTGCTTCATTTGTTGACTATGACTGAGACTGTGGGTCTGGAGTGTGGTTATTTTGATGGCTTTATCTGTGGCTTGTGGTTTTCTATTTAGAGTAACGTCTTAGTTGAAAAAGGGTCGTTATCTTCCTGTATCGAGGTGTAGGCTTGTAGGTTTTCCTGAGTCCTTGTTCTGTAACTGCCTCCAAAGGATGCCCCTGGATTTTCGGTGTGGATCCTGGGGTTTTCTTTTGTTGTTTGTGCTGTCCTGAATTATACTGTTCGAGTTGTTTTGATGTCGCCCGAGATGTTCTTTAATTTATAATCTATCTTCCTTTGTTTGTAGGACTAGTTGGCCATGTCTTCTCGCAAAAATATTATCGAGGCGTCTTCTAAGGTTCCTGAGGGGATGTCCGATTGGTTGGACTCCTTTGTGTTGCTGTGTGTTTCTTTAGCCAATTCCGAATTTTGTGTAGCTCTTAGAAAATATCACCGAATTTGTAGCAGTGGGGATCAGGAGAACAATTACGAGTTAGTGGCACCTGATTCTGATGATAGAGTTTGCTTCCCTGTCCCGGCTCAGGGGGAGCGTCCCTTTTTCTATGCATATGACTTCTGTTTTAGCCAAATGAACATCACCCTTACTTTTACTTCCTTTGAAACTGACCTGTTATGGTCCTGTAACGTAGCCCCTTCTCAGCTTCATCCGAATTCTTGGAGTTTTATCAAGATTTTTCAGCTGGTTTGTCATGAATTTGCTATTACACCTTCTCAAACTCTTTTTTTTGTATCTTTTTGTGTTGACCAAGCCTGGGACCACCAAGAAGAAAGCTTCTTGGATTTCTTTTAGGTCTGCCCAGGGGCACAAGGTTTTTTCTATGTACGATGAGTCTTTTCGAGATTTTAAGAATTACTTCTTTAAGGTCCGGGCTGTTGAAGGAGTTCGGCCTTTCTTTCTGGACGAGAATAACGAACCTCGCTTTCCTTTAGAGTGGCAGAGGAATGTAGTGGTATCCCGGTATACTTGGGAGATGTTGGACGAGGTCGAGCAGGCCTTTGTGAATGTCTTAGAGGATATTTGGGGGGAGCCTCCCCATCTTGATACCAAGAAGTTCTTGGGAGATCCCTCCCTTATCCGAACTGAACTTGGTATATCTTGTGTATCTTTATTTTTACTTTGCTTTCTTCTTTTTCTAGTCTGTAACCTGCTCCTGTGGTTGATTTTTGTTTTTCAGAGATGGCAAAAAACAATGACTCCATGAAGGCCTTTAAAAAGGCGAGGAAGGCTACGGCGGCTCAAAACGTCTCGGCCAAGGCGACCGGGGAGGGATCGTCTCAGGTTCAGTCGAAGCCGTCCGTACCGAGCTCACCGGGGGTGAGGAGGATGATCCCTACTCCCCGGGTTCGTTTGGTTGATCCTCCGCAAACTTCTATTGCTACTTCTGGTGCTCCTCCAAACAAGAAACAAAAGACAACTGAGCCTTTTAACCTTGATGCCCCTGATTTTGACGCGGTTGAGTTTATCGATCAGCAGATTGGTCCTTATGGCACCATTCCTACTGACGATGTCTCTCTCCTTCCCATTTGGACTTTATTACTCGGAGTAGCATCAAGATGGCACATATGGGAGCTGTCCTATATCGAACTGCCCAAGATCTTCCTCTTCATGCTACCAAAGTGTAACACCCTAACTACCAAAGCTCACACTTCCGGCTGCGCGACTCTGATAGTTCGGACATTACGACGACTTTTATATTATTTAATACTAAAATATGAGCCTATTTAAAACTTTAAAGCGCAATACCGATCTAAAGATACTTTCTTCTGATATCATACATCCATAAATACCATTCAACTTACAACAACTCATAAAGAGTATATCCATATATATACATAAATATATATAAATAATATTACAAACATAATCCAATACAATTCCTATCCCTCTTACAGATTATATCAAGATAAAGGCGAGGGTGCAGTAAATCATAACTAAAACAATACAGAGCATCACAACAACAATTAAATAAGCTCTTCGTAACTTCTGCGCCCATATCCTGAAAGGGGAAAAATGTAGGGGGGTGAGAACATCATCCTCGAAAGGGTTCTCAGTAGAGGGTTTTTGGGAATTACTGTAATAGGATACGTGAAGATAACCGCATCAGTGATTAATAACTGTCTTATGCCTCTTTTCAAAAACAACGGTTTACAATAAAAGAGGAATCGGAAATCTTTTCTGAAAGAGGAACGGTTCAATTCTCAAAAACTCAGAAGCCTTTCAAAAAGGTTTAACCATGCTGAACCAAATAGCCTTTCACATTTTTCCAAATCAGAAGCACAAAACCGAAACCAACCATCGGTCCATCTCAATCCAACCACGGCCCTAGGCCCAAACAATCCAACCACGGCCCTAGACCCAAACAATCCAACCATCAACCAAATCACCACAATCCAACAGAGTCCCAGTTGCAAACACAGATAGGAAGTTCAAGCACAAACAACAGTTACAGCAAGTAGAATAAACAGCAGTTAATCATACAGGCAAACCAAGTACAATATGCACACCCAAACAATGTCACATAGATACATATGATGCATGCCTGTCCCTAGTGGCTGATGATATCATCTGTCGGTTGTAGAGCCAACCCGACAAGTCCTGGTAGCTAACCATTGGACTGTCCCTCTGTCGTGCATCCCCAACTCGAGTTATACTCATCATAAACTTGATCATAATCATGATCCATATCCATCACCCTCACTGATGAATATTTATCCATCACCATCACTGGTGAATATTTATGGGGGCGAGCTCATCCGGGCCTTTCACAGTGCCCGGCCACACTTACGACATTGGGTTAACAGAGCTTCGAGTCTCAACCTGGAGCACATGGTGGCTAGCCATTGCTACTACCCAGGGAAACCCTCATCTCCAATAGTGGAAGTGCAAAAATCACAATTATCAATAATTCAGCATATACATGCATTCATTCTCATCCATGGATCAACATCCATCTCAGCCATCCGGCTTACGGTTCAGTCCAGAACCAGCCAATATTGATAATCACACACAGCCATTCCGGCTCACGGTTCAATCCAGAACCAGTCAATATTCATAATCATACATAGCCATTCCGGCTCATAATAAAACAACACTTCCACCATTCAAAATCATCATATTTATGAAATCGGCATTTAAGCCATAAATCATTTTCTCAATTCATTTCACTTTGAAATCAAGTTTCAACTCTTTTCAGCCTTGGCTTTAAAGATCTCATTTCTCAAATCATCTCAGGCTCATAAGCCACTTTTACTCAAGGTAAATTCCCTTTTTAAAACATTGTCACTCTCGGCATCCTCTTTCCAAAACTTCCATAATCATGGCAAGTTAAAAGCCTCTTTGAGATATTCAAAATCACCCATCCAACAATGGGATTTTATAACAAAAATTTCTCGGCAGAGTCCCAAGTCTTTAGGGGAGAATAGCATAACTCATTTCGCCGAATTCATTTAAAATCATTAAAACCTTGGCTTTCCGATTTGAGTAATAAAATAGGATCTAAGCCGAATCGAGTCACGTAATCATTTACTTCTTTCAAAGCTGTTTCCTTTACTTAGGCAAGACCAGCTTCAACCCCCATGATAAATTCTAAAGCGTTTCAACTGTTCAAAAATTGTTTTAGTCTTGCAAAAGTTCAGAGTTCAAAGTGTACTTAAAACCTTTCTCAAAACATTTCAAAATAAAACTTGTCAATAGACATTCAGGTTCTTTCAAAGTCATTGAAACTTCTTTAATTGAAACCCCCAAGTCAAATTCAAAGGCATAAACCCTTTTCACATTCAAATAGCTTTAAAACACAAGTTTCATCTAAATAACTTTCTCTTGAAAGAGATACAATGCCTTTCTTAAGAAGCAAGACTAAATCACAATTTCCTCTTTACTAACTCATTTCGAAAGCAGGAATCATCCTTTTCTTGATAATTCAAATAAAATAGCAGAAGTCTTTAACTCATCATTTTTCAGACAACATTTCAATAAAGACTCGGATTTTATAGAAATTTCGGCAGCACCTCCCCTAAAACTTGGACTTTTGCCACCCGGTTCGGGTCCCAACTAAACCGTTTCTCATTCCTTTTCAACAGCTCAAAACCAGAAATCAATTCAAAGCAAGCTAAATCCAACAGTCGCCTCAGTGGCATATTTCAAGAAAACCATTTCAAGATCAACTCAATATCAACCGATTTAACTCATTTCCAAAGCTTTAAAGAATCGGTTCAACAATAAATCATTTATCAAAACCAAATCAGTTGAAGCAACCCAGGCTGAATTTCAAGAGTATTCTATCTTTCACATCATCAAAATAATTGACTCAATTCAAACCAATCCTCGACGGATTAAACTCATTTCAAATCTTTAAAGAATCAACTTCAAACATTACATTTCATAAGCCACACAACAATTCAGCCAAACCAACATCCATAGTCATTCGAGTCAATCAAATAATACATAAGGCAGATACAATCACCAAATACACAATATCTCACATCAGTACCCATATGTAATAATTCCAATAATAAACTATAGTTTTCAGAAAGCGCCCCTACCTCAAAACGCAAATCCATAATCCAAACGCGTCATAGAATCCTTTCCGTCTCAGCCCGAGATCAACAATCGAAATCCCGGCAGCCAAAACCTCGGTTCCAAGCCACTTTCGCAACAGTCTCAACAACTCTAATCGCAACATACAACAACCGAAACTCAATCGTATAGCGACTAATGCCACAAACCTCAGCGTATGATAACAGAACAGTAACTAAAGGACTTTCAAATCGAAAACCCTTACCGAACCGAAGAAGGAACGGCTGAACCAACACAGCGGCGGTCTCCGAACCGGCTCGGCGGCAGCCCGGCAGCCACCTCAAGCGGCAGCGGCGACAAATTCCAATCACGATGACTGAAACCAACAGGCAGTGACCATAGTAACCTCGGAATTCAAAAAGGACAGAAACCCCAAATAAAACCCTTACCGGCATTGGATCTCGACGGCGGCAGAGGCGTTTTCCGGCGACGGCAGCGGGGTCTCAAGTGGCAGAAACGGCGAGAAGCTCCGGTGTGGTTCCGGCAGCCACAACCACTTCTCCGGCAGCCATTCACGACAGGCGACGACCACCGCAGCAGCTGGCTGGACGGCGGCAGCTTCTGACGGCAATGGAAGCTCCGGCGGCGTCGCGGGTGGCTTTCCCCCTCTCTCTCGCGTCGGGTTCTTCTCAGACGACGGTGGCGTCCTCCATTACTGGCGCCAGGGCACGACGGCGACGCCAGGTTGAGACGGAATGGCGATGGCGAAGGCACGGGTAGTGGCGGCGGCGCGACGCTCTTCGCGAAGCCTTCCTCCCTTCTCACGCGCATGCCCTCCCGTCAGACTCTTCCTCTCTCGCCTCAGTTCCGATCTGTGACGGAGGCGACCTCGCGAACAGCAGCGGCGGCCTCAACTGGGCAGGGTGCGGCGGCAGAACGGCTCCCCACGTGTAGCTCTCGGCGGTGGCGGCAGAACCCAGTGGCGCCGGCAGACAGCCCCCTTTCCCCTTCTCTCCGTTTTCTGCTTCTGCCTCTTCCCTTTCATGGAAGAAGAGGAATGAAACCGTGTGTGCTGCTGTTAGAAGGGAGGGATGCAGCAGTTGTGAGGAAACCGGGTCATGGGTTAGGGTTTTAGGGTTAGGGTTTCATTTTCAAAAATTAGGGTTAGGGGCATTTTAGTAATTTCAGATGAAATTGGGAATAATGTAGTAATTGAAACCCAAATTAAATCCAACATTAATTGTATATAGAAAAAATGCTATTTGCTTATCAATCTTACAAATTATTTTCCATAAAATGCCCAAATCAAAATAATTAGGAATAATATAATTAAACCCTTTATTTTTCAAAGTAACAGTATTAATATTTAAAATATTAATTATTTAATCCGAATCATATAAAAATCCTTATTATTTCACAACTACCAACTTTATAATATAATTAGAGAAAATAATCCAATAATTATCAAATTGGATAATAAATCATAATTTGTCTCAAATTCAATAAATCACAACTTGCCTTAATTATCTTTAATAAAACTGATTTCCGAAATTAAGGCTATAAATAACTATATGATTTGAGACTTGATCATAATAAGATTTTTCAAAAGTTCTGGGTCTTACATCCTACCCACCTTATAAAAATTTTCGCCCTCGAAAATTGATACAAAATAAAAGAAATTCCATAACAGTTCACCCTTGAACACATTTAAGGAAGAAGCAAAAATATCTCAATATAATCATATATACGATTTTCAAATACTTTGATTGTCATAAGCATAAGGATGTAAAGGTAGGAGTGTGATTGCAAAGCAAACGTTACAAGGTAGGCTCAATGCAAAAGATAACATGGGTCAATCATGTGATAGTAGGGCAAGGCATCAAAGGCTATAAAACAGGATGGAGTTAAAACGATGTGCTCAATATCCGCACACTAATCTCATATCAACCTCAAGGTTTCAACTTTCCAACTCCATCAAGCACTTTACAATCCCATACTCGATCACAAGCCTTACAACCGCAAACCCGTCCGCAAGGAACAAAACACCCACAACTCATAACGTTGCACACCTACCGCTTCAACTTCCGTATACACATATCACGTATTAAATAACTAACGCATCGCACTACTACGTCTACAAGTCGCACGTGATATCAAAACCATTCTCGAGTCTACTCAGAAGGATACCAGATTTAGAACGGAGAGACAATTGTCAAGGGTAATACTCAGGTTTAAGGGAAGGTATCCAATTTCCAGATAACCAAAGACGCTCAAGCAATGAAGTGTGCTAGAAATAAATCAATTGACAACTTCAAAGATAACCCTTGGATCAAAAAGTTCAACAAGATCAATAGGAAGAAAACCAGCGCATCAGTTTGAAACAAACTCAAGCTGAGTCGAAGAAGTATACGGTTTATAGAAGAGAATATTTCAAACCCAAGACAAGGCTCACAGAACTCAAGAGCACGATTAAAGGTACTTCCGAATACATTGTTCATAAAGGAACCAAAACTTGCGGAAAAACCACTTCGCAATTTAGAAGAAAAGTTAAGTAACAAACATTCTCCAAGAGAATAACAAAAGCAATAACGTGGCTTTGCTGTAATACAATTTTATGTTGAAACAGATCATGTAGAATTTTAAAAACAAGGTGCACACAAGTTTGGCTAAAAGCTAAAATATTTCCTCAAATATTTTAGAAAGATAATTAGGTGCACAACTTAACCAAAGGCAATCATAAAACTCAGAAAAGAAATCAAATGCTTGTCCAAAAATCTCCAAGGTCCATATTCAAACAAGCGCGTATAAAATCTTAGCGAGGTCGAAAGAGAAAGTTAAGCTCTATTTAGGAAAGAAAATCCGAGGTAAGAGTTTGCTATAAATTGGTAAAGGAATTAAGTGTTGCATGACAAACGAACTGGTTTCCAATAAACAAGGAAGCTTTTCAAACCTCATTTAAAATAGCGCACGTCAACTTTTAAATTAACTTCGTCAAAATCGAACAATGGTTTCAATCTCAATCAAGCAACAGAAAGCAAATTCCGTTTAATATTTCTTCAAAGAGAATTCAAAACTTCTTTAAAATGTTCAAAACAAGACTCCAAAAGCGTTCTTGAAATCACCCTCTCAGAAGAACATTCAAGAAGTTCAAGATGTACTAAAAATGAGTCAAGCCTTGCAAGAAAGGATCTTAAACCAAAATAGTTCAAACAAGATCGACTAGGCATGAGACATCAAATAAGCTTTCAATTGATCCAAAAGAATACAAAAGTCATAGAAAAAGACAACTCAATCATTTGTAATTTCTCAATGATAAATCTTTGACTAAAAACTCTTGTAGAGATAATGGGAGAATAAACAATGCACTAACTTGAAACGAATCAAACTGACTCATATACGAATGAGATTCACAAAAAGGAAAAACCAAGATCAATGGCAATATTCACAAGATGTAAAAGATCAGTTAAAAACAAGGTCAAACATGACATTCATGGAGATGGAATATTTAATAGAGAATTTAGTCCGTTCATAGGAAGAAAGCTATGAGTCCAACACTTTCAAAAGAACAATGATGGCATAAACCATGTAGTATGCTAAATCAAACTCCAATCAAAATGAATTAAGTGAAGTTTACCAAACGAAACTCAACCTAAGTAAAAGCGAAAAATTCTTTCTTTCCGGGATCTTGAAGAATAACCAAATACATAATCAAATGAAGATGTCCATTGGAACTATAGTAAAGTTACTAGAAAGTCAACTTGTATTTTAAGTAGGTGCAGTTCTATAAACCAGTAAAAATACGGTCGAGGTAGTAGGAGTAAATAATTGCTAAACTGTATAAGAAATCTTCAAAGTTTCATATATAGATAAGTATATATCTAATCAACAGAAATTTTTTATAAAACCTCAAAATTGGCTGTAATCACTGTCAAACAAAAGAAAAACTTAATCAATAATTTCTCAAGAATGGACTCGAAATCCGGAGTTAAAAGGCACAGCGCATTAAGACAAGTTCAAAGCTATATCAAGGAATATTTGAATCAAGAAAAACTCAAACAGAAAAAGGACAGATGCAACAAGGATTTCAAACAAGCATATGCACTTATAATCAAACAGGAATGCATATGAATGGAGGAATAGAGTTGAAAAATCAAGCTGCTCTTCAAGAGGATTAGCAAACAAGAACTTCAGGTTAGGGTATAAAAGAACAGATTGACTCGAATAGAATTCAAGACACACAACTGAATAGCCCCGAGAAATAGTTTCTAGCGTTCCCAAACCCGCGATTCGATTTACTCAAAACTCGTATATCATCTATGATAACCCATCAGTGCTTTCATGTACATAATTCACTAGTATTAAGCCGGCCAAACTTAATATCAGAAATTATGCAATGCAAGACTAACAGCGTTAATCAATAGATCGTCATGTGCATAAAGCTCTAATTCTCGTCATCCAACCAGACCTAATACATGACAAAAGCTCAGAGTATGCAATTGAAGCATAGTCAGTCCATCCCTCAGGCTCTACAGGAAGAACTGCTCTGATACCATAATGTAACACCCTAACTACCAAAGCTCACACTTCCGGCTGCGCGACTCTGATAGTTCGGACATTACGACGACTTTTATATTATTTAATACTAAAATATGAGCCTGTTTAAAACTTTAAAGCGCAATACCGATCTAAAGATACTTTCATCTGATATCATACATCCATAAATACCATTCAACTTACAACAACTCATAAAGAGTACATCCATATATATACATAAATATATATAAATAATATTACAAACATAATCCAATACAATTCTTATCCCTCTTACAGATTATATCAAGATAAAGGCGAGGGTGCAGTAAATCATAACTAAAACAATACAGAGCATCACAACAACAATTAAATAAGCTCTTCGTAACTTCTGCGCCCATATCCTGAAAGGGGAAAAATGTAGGGGGGGTGAGAACATCATCCTCGAAAGGGTTCTCAGTAGAGGATTTTTGGGAATTACTGTAATAGGATACGTGAAGATAACCGCATCAGTGATTAATAACCGTCTTATGCCTCTTTTCAAAAACAACGGTTTACAATAAAAGAGGAATCGGAAATCTTTTCTGAAAGAGGAACGGTTCAATTCTCAAAAACTCAGAAGCCTTTCAAAAAGGTTTAACCATGCTGAACCAAATAGCCTTTCACATTTTTCCAAATCAGAAGCACAAAACCGAAACCAACCATCGGTCCATCTCAATCCAACCACGGCCCTAGGCCCAAACAATCCAACCACGGCCCTAGACCCAAACAATCCAACCATCAACCAAATCACCACAATCCAACAGAGTCCCAGTTGCAAACACAGATAGGAAGTTCAAGCACAAACAACAGTTACAGCAAGTAGAATAAACAGCAGTTAATCATATAGGCAAACCAAGTACAATATGCACACCCAAACAATGTCACATAGATGCATATGATGCATGCCTGTCCCTAGTGGCTGATGATATCATCTGTCGGTTATAGAGCCAACCCGACAAGTCCTGGTAGCTAACCATTGGACTGTCCCTCTGTCATGCATCCCCAACTCGAGTTATACTCATCATAAACTTGATCATAATCATGATCCATATCCATCACCCTCACTGATGAATATTTATCCATCACCATCACTGGTGAATATTTATGGGGGCGAGCTCATCCGGGCCTTTCACAGTGCCCGGCCACACTTACGACATTGGGTTAACAGAGCTTCGAGTCTCAACCTGGAGCACATGGTGGCTAGCCATTGCTACTACCCAGGGAAACCCTCATCTCCAATAGTGGAAGTGCAAAAATCACAATTATCAATAATTCAGCATATACATGCATTCATTCTCATCCATGGATCAACATCCATCTCAGCCATCCGGCTTACGGTTCAGTCCAAAACCAGCCAATATTGATAATCACACACAGCCATTCCGGCTCACGGTTCAATCCAGAACCAGTCAATATTCATAATCATACATAGCCATTCCGGCTCATAATAAAACAACACTTCCACCATTCAAAATCATCATATTTATGAAATCGGCATTTAAGCCATAAATCATTTTCTCAATTCATTTCACTTTGAAATCAAGTTTCAACTCTTTTCAGCCTTGGCTTTAAAGATCTCATTTCTCAAATCATCTCAGGCTCATAAGCCACTTTTACTCAAGGTAAATTCCCTTTTTAAAACATTGTCACTCTCGGCATCCTCTTTCCAAAACTTCCATAATCATGGCAAGTTAAAAGCCTCTTTGAGATATTCAAAATCACCCATCCAACAATGGGATTTTATAACAAAAATTTCTCGGCAGAGTCCCAAGTCTTTAGGGGAGAACAGCATAACTCATTTTGCCGAATTCATTTAAAATCATTAAAACCTTGGCTTTCCGATTTGAGTAATAAAATAGGATCTAAGCCGAATCGAGTCACGTAATCATTTACTTCTTTCAAAGCCGTTTCCTTTACTTAGGCAAGACCAGCTTCAACCCCCATGATAAATTCTAAAGCGTTTCAACTGTTCAAAAATTGTTTTAGTCTTGCAAAAGTTCAGAGTTCAAAGTGTACTTAAAACCTTTCTCAAAACATTTCAAAATAAAACTTGTCAATAGACATTCAGGTTCTTTCAAAGTCATTGAAACTTCTTTAATTGAAACCCCCAAGTCAAATTCAAAGGCATAATTCACATTCAAATAGCTTTAAAACACAAGTTTCATCTAAATAACTTTCTCTTGAAAGAGATACAATGCCTTTCTTAAGAAGCAAGACTAAATCACAATTTCCTCTTTACTAACTCATTTCGAAAGCAGGAATCATCCTTTTCTTGATAATTCAAATAAAATAGCAGAAGTCTTTAACTCATCATTTTTCAGACAACATTTCAATAAAGACTCGGATTTTATAGAAATTTCGGCAGCACCTCCCCTAAAACTTGGACTTTTGCCACCCGGTTTAGGTCCCAACTAAACCGTTTCTCATTCCTTTTCAACAGCTCAAAACCAGAAATCAATTCAAAGCAAGCTAAATCCAACAGTCACCTCAGTGGCATATTTCAAGAAAACCATTTCAAGATCAACTCAATATCAACCGATTTAACTCATTTCCAAAGCTTTAAAGAATCGGTTCAACAATAAATCATTTATCAAAACCAAATCAGTTGAAGCAACCCAGGCTGAATTTCAAGAGTATTCTATCTTTCACATCATCAAAATAATTGACTCAATTCAAACCAATCCTCGACGGATTAAACTCATTTCAAATCTTTAAAGAATCAACTTCAAACATTACATTTCATAAGCCACACAACAATTCAGCCAAACCAACATCCATAGTCATTCGAGTCAATCAAATAATACATAAGGCAGATACAATCACCAAATACACAATATCTCACATCAGTACCCATATGTAATAATTCCAATAATAAACTATAGTTTTCGGAAAGCGCCCCTACCTCAAAACGCAAATCCATAATCCAAACGCGTCACAGAATCCTTTCCGTCTCAGCCCGAGATCAACAATCGAAATTCCGGCAGCCAAAACCTCGGTTCCAAGCCACTATCGCAACAGTCTCAACAACTCTAATCGCAACATACAACAACCGAAACTCAATCGTATAGCGACTAATGCCACAAACCTCAGCGTATGATAACAGAACAGTAACTAAAGGACTTTCAAATCGAAAACGCTTACCGAACCGAAGAAGGAACGGCTGAACCAACACAGCGGCGGTCTCCGAACCGGCTTGGCGGCAGCCCGGCAACCACCTCAAGCGGCAGCGGCGACAAATTCCAATCACGATGACTGAAACCAACAGGCAGTGACCATAGTAACCTCGGAATTCAAAAAGAACAGAAACCCCAAATAAAACCCTTACCGGCATTGGATCTCGACGGCGGCAGAGGCGTTTTCCGGCGACGGCAGCGGGGTCTCAAGTGGCAGAAACGGCGAGAAGCTCCGGTGTGTTCCGGCAGCCACAACCACTTCTCCGGCAGCCATTCACGACAGGCGACGACCACCGCAGCAGCTGGCTGGACGGCGGCAGCTTCTGACGGCAATGGAAGCTCCGGCGGCGTCGCGGGTGGCTTTCCCCCTCTCTCTCGCGTCGGGTTCTTCTCAGACGACGGTGGCGTCCTCCATTACTGGCGCCAGGGCACCACGGCGACGCCAGGTTGAGACGGAATGGCGATGGCGAAGGCACGGGTAGTGGCGGCGGTGCGACGCTCTTCGCGAAGCCTTCCTCCCTTCTCACGCGCATGCCCTCCCGTCAGACTCTTCCTCTCTCGCCTCAGTTCCGATCTGTGACGGAGGCGACCTCGCGAACAGCAGCGGCGGCCTCAACTGGGCAGGGCGCGGCGGCAGAACGGCTCCCCACGTGTAGCTCTCGGCGGTGGCGGCAGAACCCAGTGGCGCCGGCAGACAGCCCCCTTTCCCCTTCTCTCCGTTTTCTGCTTCTGCCTCTTCCCTTTCATGGAAGAAGAGGAATGAAACCGTGTGTGCTGCTGTTAGAAGGGAGGGATGCAGTAGTTGTGAGGAAACCAGGTCATGGGTTAGGGTTTTAGGGTTAGGGTTTCATTTTCAAAAATTAGGGTTAGGGGCATTTTAGTAATTTCAGATGAAATTGGGAATAATGTAGTAATTGAAACCCAAATTAAATCCAACATTAATTGTATATAGAAAAAATGCTATTTGCTTATCAATCTTACAAATTATTTTCCATAAAATGCCCAAATCAAAATAATTAGGAATAATATAATTAAACCCTTTATTTTCCAAAGTAACAGTATTAATATTTAAAATATTAATTATTTAATCCGAATCATATAAAAATCCTTATTATTTCACAACTACCAACTTTATAATATAATTAGAGAAAATAATCCAATAATTATCAAATTGGATAATGAATCATAATTTGTCTCAAATTCAATAAATCACAACTTGCCTTAATTATCTTTAATAAAACTGATTTCCGAAATTAAGGCTATAAATAACTATATGATTTGAGACTTGATCATAATAAGATTTTTCAAAAGTTCTGGGTCTAGGCTAAGCTAGAGTTCGACCAGATGAAAGGTTTGAAAGAGGAGCTCCAAGTGAAAGTGACCAGGCTGGAGAAGGAGTTGGAGGGCAAAAAGGCAAGTTCTGTTGCCTTGGCGGCTTCTGTGTGGTTGGCTGAAGACACGGCATTGAGGCACAAGGATAGCTATGTCACAACCTACAGGGAAGTGATGCGTCTCAGGGAGGAGTTGGAGTCTGCCCGGGTTGATTATGCCGAGCTCCAGGGTCACCTTATAGACAACGTAAATGCTACTTATGAGAACATGAAGGAGCAGGTTCGAGTTCTTGCACCCGAGGTCGACCTTACTCTCTTCAGCCTGGACAATGTTGTAAAGGATGACAAGATTGTCCCTGACGACCCTGATGACGATGATGTTGAACCCCCTCCTGTGCTTGCCACCAAGACTTCTGTTGTGCCGACTTCTTCAACTCCTTCATCTGAGGTTGGTCATCCTGAATCGGAACCTGATTGCCAGATCTTAAACAGGGATGACGGAACAGTGGATGCAGTGCCTCTTCAAACTCGCCCTCCTTTACCCCGTGCTGATGCTTCCGAGAAGCCTTCGGATCTTAAATGAATTTTTTGAATGTTTGTGTAAATAGCCCGACTTGTGGGATTTTGAACTCTTTATTTTTTAATTAGTGGTTGCTGGCCCTTGACACTTTCTTAGTTGCTTGTTTAGCAACTTGTTTTTGAAAAACAAAATGGTTTCCAAGCTTTTGGGGCTGGTTTTGGTAGCCTCTTGAGCTTGTTATTATTATAACTTGATGTTTTTCATATCATGTCTGTTTTTATCTGTCTTGGTACCTTTTTAGGTTTTTTGGAAGTGTTGGAGCCATGTTGCTCGACCTCTTTGGATTGCCTTTATGTTTCGTACTTGTGGCTTGATTCCTTTGAGGTTATGGATGTTTGGATCCAATTGGTATGTCGGCTTTCTCGCTTTAGCCTGGAGTTATTTCTAGTAATCCGTTTTATTTGGACCTTTTTGTGAGGTCTCTGTTGGGAATTACTTTTATAACTTGTTTGTTTTGGGCTGACTTCATCATGTCAGACCCTTCTAAGTTATTTCTAGTAATCCTCTTTCTTGGACCTTTGTCAGGTCTCTTTCAGGGATTACTTTTATAACTTGTTTGTGGGAGGCCGACTTCATCATATCAGGCCCTTCTAAGTTATTTCTAGTAATCATCTTTCTTGGACCTTTGTCAGGTCTCTTTCAGGGATTACTTTTATTACTTGTTTGTGGGAGGCCGACTTCATCATGTCGGTCTCTTCTAAGTTATTTCTAGTAATCCTCTTTCTTGGACCTTTGTCAGGTCTCTTTCAAGGATTACTTTTATAACTTATTTGTGGGAGGCCGACTTCATCATGTCGGTCTCTTCTAAGTTATTTCTAGTAATCCTCTTTCTTGGACCTTTGTCAGGTCTCTTTCAGGGATTACTTTATAACTTGTTTGTGGGAGGCCGACTTCATCATGTCGGTCTCTTTTAAGTTATTTCTAGTAATCCTCTTTCTTGGACCTTTATCAGGTCCCTTTCAGGGATTACTTTTATAACTTTTATATTTTGGGCCGACTTCATCACGTCGGGCCCTTCTAAGTTATAGTAATCCTCTTTTATAGGGCTGGCCAGACCTCTTTCCAGGGATTTACTTATAACTTTGGTTATTGCAACTGGTCCGACTTCTTTACGTCGGCCAATCTTTAAGTTATTTTTTTAGCAATCCATTTTATTAAGACCTCGTCAGGTCCTTTCTATGGATCACTTTCGATAACTTCTTGCATTATTCTGTTTTCATCTTCGCCGATTTTGTAGAAATTGGGTTTAATCCTTGTTTGGTCAACCTTTTAATGAATTTGCTTTTCATCTCTGTTGGTCTTTATCGTGATCGTGCAGTGAATTTAATTTTCACTTTCTGCCGATCTGTAGCTTTATAATCGAACGATGAATGTTTCAGATTAATGCGCCTTGAGAATTTGTAGAAGATCTAAACAGATTTTATTCAAAAGAAAATGCAACTATATACATGTGGGAGCTTTATCCCTTTAAGTCGGGTAATTGGTAGGTCTTGGCTGGGCGCCTCATTAAAAAACCTTTTTAGGAAAAAGAGTGCGCCTTATCCTAAGACCCTTTATCATTCCTAACTATAGTACCTTCTTAGGTTGCAGGCGTGCCATGACCTAGGAAGCTCTCGCCCATCGAGTTCAGACAGTCTGTAGTAGCCCTTTCCAAGTACTTCTATGACTCGGTAGGGTCCTTTCCAGTTTGCTGCCAACTTTCCTTCTCCAGGTTGAGTTGTTTCGATATCATTTCGGATTAGGATGAGGTCGTTCTCAGCAAAATCTCGCGGCACTACCTTTTGATTGTATCTCGAAGCCATTCGACGTTTTAATGCCTCTTCCCTGATCCGAGCTCTTTTCTGGACTTCTGGAAGTAGGTCAAGTTCTTCCCTTTGTAGTTGGGAGTTGGCTTCTTCATTATAGTGGATCACTCTAGGCGACCCTTCTTCAATTTCCACTGGGATCATTGCCTCCATTCCGTATGCTAATCGGAAGGGTGATTCCTTTGTGGTGGAATGTGGCGTCATTCGATATGCCCATAGGACATGTGGGAGCTCTTTAGCCCAGGCACCCTTTGCGTCCTGTAATCTCCATTTTAGCCCAGCCAATATGACTTTGTTGGCAGCTTCGGCTTGTCCATTGGCTTGGGGATGTTCTACGGAAGTAAACTGGTGTTTTATATTCAAGTCGTCCACTAACTTTCTGAAGCCTGCATCTGTGAATTGGGTGCCATTGTCTGTAGTGATGGAGTATGGAACCCCGAACCTTGTGACAATGTTCCTATATAGGAATTTTTGACTTCTTTGAGCAGTGGCGTTAGCTAGAGGTTCTGCCTCGATCCACTTTGTGAAATAGTCTACCCCTACTATGAGGAATTTAACTTGTCCCGATCCCTGAGGGAAGGGTCCGAGAAGGTCGAGTCCCTATTTTGCAAATGCCCAAGGTGAGGTCACGCTGATGAGTTCCTCTGGTGGGGCGATGTGAAATTAGGCATGTTTCTGACATGGTGGACATGTCTTTATGAACTCTGTGGCTTCCTTTTGTAGAGTTGGCCAATAAAACCCTGTTCGGAGTACTTTTTTAGTGAGTGCTTGTGCTCCGAGATGATTGCCACAGATGCCACTGTGTACTTCTTCTAGAACTTCCTTTGTGTTGGAAGTCGGTACACATTTTAACAATGGTATTGAAATTCCTCTTCTGTATAGAGTATTGTTTATGATAGTGTAGTATTGTGCCTCCCGTTTTAACCTTTTTGCCTCCTTTTTATCTGTAGGGAGTGCTTCTGTTTTGAGGTAGTTAACTATGGGAGTCATCCATCCTTGATCCAGACCTGCTATGACTAGGACTTTTTCCTCTTTCGAGATTGACGGGTTCTGCAGCATTTCCTGGATGAGGCTTCTATTGTTGTCCCCTGGTTTGGTGCTGGCTAGTTTTGAGAGTGCATCAGCTCGGGTATTCTATTCTCGGGGTATGTGGCAGACCTCGTATTCCCCGAGTTGTCCGAGCTGTTCCCTGGTTTTGTCCAGGTACTTTTTCATGGTGGGATCTTTGGCTTGGTAGCTCCCTGCTATCTGTGAAGTGACTACTTGTGAGTCGCTGAAGATGATAAGCTTTTGAGCTCCAACCTCCCTAGCTAGCTTCAAACCAGCTAGTAGTGCCTCATACTCAGCTTGGTTGTTTGAGGCAGGGAACCCGAATTTGAGGCAAAGTTCGATTTGGGTTCCCTGATCGCTTTCAATTATCACGCCCACGCCGCTTCCGTTTTTGTTTGAGCCATCTACATAGAGATTCCATTTTGTAGGGGCTTTTGGGGTGTCTGTAAATTCTGCAATGAAGTCAGCCAAATATTGGGATTTGATGGCTGTTCGAGCTTCGTATTGGAGGTCGAATTCGAACAACTCGATTGCCCATTGTAAGATTCTTCCTGCTAAATCTGTTTTCTGCAGAATGCCTTTTATTGGCTGATTGGTCCAGACCCTGATGCTGTGGGCTTGGAAATATGGGCGAAGTCGTCGAGATGTTAAGATGAGAGCATAGGCGAATTTTTCTATTTTTTGGTAGTTCAGCTCGGATC
Organism: Arachis ipaensis; assembly: GCF_059453495.1. Classification (NCBI taxonomy): domain Eukaryota; kingdom Viridiplantae; phylum Streptophyta; class Magnoliopsida; order Fabales; family Fabaceae; genus Arachis; species Arachis ipaensis. The sequence goes on along the minus strand of NC_142437.1, from coordinate 96,307,289 downwards.
CTTGTAATGCTTTGCTGATAAAGTATATGGGTTATTACCCACTGTTGACTTCTCTGACTAATGCTGAGGCTACTACCCGACTTCCTACTGCGAGGTATAATATGAGTGGTTCTCTTTCTCGTGGCTGAGATAGGATAGGTGGCTGTCCTAGGAATCTTTTGAAATCTTGGAAGGCTTGTTCGCACTCTGTTGTCCATTCGAATCTCTTTCCTTTCCTTAGAGTAGCATAGAAGGGGAGAGATCTTATCGCTGATCCCGCTAGAAATCTGGACAAGGCTGCTAGTCTTCCATTGAGCTGTTGTACCTCTTTGATGCAAGTCGGGCTCTTCATATCGAGTATGGCCTGGCATTTATCCGGATTTGCCTCGATTCCTCTTTGTGTGAACATAAAACCTAGGAACTTGCTAGCTTCTACTGCGAAGGTGCATTTTGCAGGATTAAGTCGCATGCCATGCTTTCTTATGGTGTCGAATACTTGGAGGAGGTCGGACAGCAATGTCTCTTCACTTTGTGTCTTTATTAACATGTCGTCCACATAGACTTCCATGATTTTTCTGATGTGATCTGTGAAGACTTTATTCATTAATCTTTGGTAAGTAGCCCCTGCGTTTTTAAGCCCAAAAGGCATGACGATGTAGCAGTAGTTTGCTTTTGGGGTTAAGAATGAGGTTTTCTCTTGGTCGGGTGGATACATCGGGATTTGATTGTATCCCGAATATGCATCCATAAACGAGAGGTATTTGTATTCGGAGGAGGCATCCACCAGAGCATCGATACTTGGGAGTGGGTAAAGATCTTTTGGGCAGGCTTTGTTGAGATCAGTGTAGTCGGTGCACATTCACTACTTCCCATTTGATTTTTCACCAAGACGACGTTAGCTAGCCATAGTGGGTACTTGACTTCTCTTATGAATCCTGCCTCCAGTAGAGCTTGTACCTGCTCTTCCATAGCTTGAGATCGTTCTGGTCCGAGCTTTCTTCGTCTCTGTTGTACTGGCCGAGATTCTGGGTAGACCACCAGTTTGTGGCACATTAATTTGGGGTTTATGCCTGGCATGTCTGCTGCCTTCCACGCAAAGAGGTTGACGTTATCTCGTAAGAACTGTACAAGTGATTCTTTTACGTCTCCCTTTAGGATTGTACCAATATTGGTTGTTTTGTCCGGAATGTCTCCGATCTGGACTTTCTCTACTTCACCTTCGGGCTATGGGCGAAGTTCTTCCCGCCTCTGAACTCCCCCGAGTTCGATTGTGTGGCACTCTTCTCCTCTACTTCTGAGGTTTAGACTTTCGTTGTAGCAGCGGCGCACCGTCTTCTGGTCTGCTTTTATTGTAGCTATCCCTTCTACAGTTGGGAATTTCATGCATAGATGTGGAGTCGAGACTATTGCGACGAGCTGATTCAACGTTGTCCGACCTATTAAGGCGTTGTAGGCCGAACTCACGTCGACCACGATGTAGTCTATCTTGAGTGTTCTTGACTGACTTCCTTTTCCGAAGGTTGTGTGTAGTGAGACGTATCCAAGTGGTTGAACTGGGGTGTCTCCCAGTCCGAACATGTTGTTCGGATATGCTCTGAGTTCTTTTTCTTCCAGGCCGAGCTTGTCGAAGACAGCTTTGAATAAGATGTCGGCGGAGCTCCCTTGTTTTATCAGTGTGCGGTGGAGATTTGCGTTTGCCAGTATAATGGTGATGACCATGGGATCGTCGTGTCCTGAGATGATACCGGATGCGTCTTCTTTGGTGAAAGTAATTGCGGGTATGTCGGGTGCTTCCTCCTTCCCCTCGACATGATATACTTCTTTAAGATATCTTTTGCGAGATGATTTGAAGATTCCTCCTCCCGCAAATCTGTCGTGTATCATGTGGACGTGTCTTTCTAGTGTACGGGGTGATCGCTCGGTTCGTCCGACATCTTCGTCCCTTCTTCTTTTTCTTTGCTCATCGTCTCGGGTGGCCAGGTACCGATCTAATTTTCCTTCTCTTACTAGTTTTTCTATGACATTCTTTAAGTCAAAATATTCATTGGTGGAATGCCCGTGGATTCTATGGTATTCGCAATATTCAGACCGATTTCCTCCCCTTTTTTTGCCTTTGAGTGGTCGAGCCGGGGGTATTTTTTCAGTATGGCAGACTTCTCTGTAGACATCCACAAGGGACACCCGAAGAGGGGTGTAATTGTGGTATTTTTTTATTCTTTCCCCATGTCGATCTTCTTTCTTTTTGGACTCTTTATCCTTATCCCGGGAGAGGTAGGTGAATCCGAATTTTGAGGTCTCTCCTAGTCGAGAGTTTTCCTCCATGTTGATGTATTTTTCTGCTCGTTCTTGCACTTCGTTCAGAGATGTGGGGTGTTTTTTCAATATAGATTGGCTAAAAGGTCCCTTTCACAGGCCATTGATGAGGCCCAAAATGGCGGCCTCCGTTGGTAGGTTTTGTATGTCCAGGCATGTTTTGTTGAATCTTTCCATGTAGTTGCGAAGACTTTCCCGATCTCCTTGCTTGATCCCTAATAGACTTGAGGCGTGCTTAGCTTTATCTTTTTGGATGGAAAATCTGGCCAGAAACTTTTTAGCTAAGTCGTCGAAGCTTGAGATGGACCTGGGAGGTAGATTGTCAAACCATCTAATTGCTATCTTTGTTAAAGTAGTCGGAAAGGCTTTGCATCGAACTGCATCTGAGGCATTGGTGAGGTACATTCGACTTCTGAAATTACTGAGGTGATGGCTGGGATCTGCCGTGCCGTCGTATAAAGGCATATCCGGGAGTTTAAAGTCCTTAGGAATTTTGGTCTTCATGATCTCCCTAGTGAATGGATCTTGATCCTTGCGAGAGCTGTCCTCATGGGTGGATCGAGTAGCTTTGGCTTTGAGATCGGCTTTGAGTTTTAGAAGTTTATCTTCTAATTTCCGGCGCCGCCTTATCTCCCTTTGTAGATCCTTCCCAACTTCTCGCTGATGTTGGGCTTCTTTTTCAAATTGTTTTAAACGATCTTGAAGCGTCTCTAGAGCTCCCGGGTTTGGTGAGTTTTTGTCCCCGTTAGATTCCGGGGTATCTTTTGGTGTAGTGTCCGCGTTTTTGTGCGGCATTCTATCTTCTAGATCTGAATCATGGTCGTTGTCATGGTCGTCCGCCATGGTGATGGGATGACTTCCAGATTCCCCGGCAACGGCGCCAATGTTCCGAGGGTTACCTGAAACTGTAGGTCGATCTCGGACGAGATCTTCGATGCTGATCGGAGACGACGTGTCCGGCTGTGAGTGGTGGCCGGAGCTATCGTATCCAACTTGTTGAGCTTGGCTGCACTGCTGATCCTTCGTCACCGGAGGGTGGGGAGTACCTGCAAGGGACTCCGATGCTTAAGTTAGCAAGGGTATTAAGCAGGTTTTTAGTAGAATCAGAGTATGAGTTATACCTGGGTGCTCCAGTGTATTTATAATGGTGTAGAGTGACCTTTTTAGATAAGATAAGTTAGTTATCTTATCTTATCTTATCTTTGAGTGAGGTCATCTTATCTTCAAGGGAACCGCCCTTATCTCTGTAGGCTCGGGCTGCCTTTGGATTTGAGTCGTGTTCCTCTATTTGGGCCCTTTATTGGGCTTTCCTGTCGATTTGTCTGAGCTCTTTGGGAAGAGGTCGGATGGTTTGACCTAAAGAGGTTGGTCGCTTTGTTGCTAGTCATCCCGGGTCGGACATCTCGACCCAGTGTATGAACACAGCCCTTACCATCGAAAGATTACCCTCGACACTTAAGAAGACCTTGTCTAATAAAATTGAGAATCTTGTGGAGATTACCCATGTTCTAGAAGATCCAAAAATACCTATAACCCAACAACCACTTATAAACCCATACACTTTTTACCGCAGACAGAAACGATAAGCCATAACCAATATTCGTCAACTCATCGCTAGAAACTCTACACTCCTTGTCAAAAAAATTATCCAGACCTCTCATTTACAACAATGTGGCCTTCAAGCAACAGCTGTCGAGTAGTATGTCACGATTGAGATCCCACAAGAACTTATTCATGATTACCTGCAATAAGGGTACACTCATTTACATCTAGGAGCGATAAGGTTAATTCTGACCTTACATGGCAGGAAAGGCTTTCCTGTGACAACAAAGATTGCACTCCTGAATACCACATTCAAAAAATACCAGCACGCTCTCATCGGAGCACTTGTCACCATCCTAACAAATGGAAGTGTGATCCTCACGATCCCTACAGTTTGGCCTAATTTTGTTTTGGTTTCTAAAATTTAAAATATCATATTTGAATCTAAAAAAGTTTTATTTAACTTTAAAGTAGTCTTGCCGTGAAGTCGATGTTTAAATAAACATCACTGTTCCACCAAACCTTAATATCCTTTCCTGAAAAAGAGAAACAAACTTGAGAGGCAAAGGATCAATAGCGGATGCATCACCACGAGCCACTAGCCTTGGTTCAAGCACATGGAGAACATCGTTGAGAACTCGCTTTCTGTGAAAAAGTTCTTGGATGGTGACGAGGACAAGGCTATCGTGTCCTATACCGCGGAAAACTTCACTCGGCAATCGAAGAAGTTGGTTGTATAAGTTTTCCATATCTGAAAATCGAGTTTTGTTAATTATTTAACATTGACTTCACGGCAGGACTACATTAAAGTTAAATGAAACTTTTTTGTATTCAAATAGGACATTTTAAACCTTAGAGACAACCAACTTGGGTTGCTCGAGTGATTAGCAAGTGTCGAGGGTTCGAATCCCGCCAATGTGCATGCAGCAACCCATTGGTCAATGGCAGACCCTTAAATAGAGCTCAGATCCATAATGGCTTAGTCATTTGCCTGTCGTACTAAGGGATACTGTGGATAACCAAAAAATCATAGAGACTAAAATAGGATTAAGCCCAGATATATGGGACCAATTTAATACTTTATCCTTAAAAATATATTTAAATGCCCCAAAAACATTAAACAATTATAATTTAATGGTTAATCATAAAATAAAAATTAATAATATAAAGGTAATAAGTTTAATTTCCCCATGTAATGATAGAATATTTATTACTGACAGTAACAAATCCAGAAATTCTAAGTTGTAGGGACAAACATATAACATATAACAATAACAAAAAAAAATTATATAAATATATTGAAGTATATATAATTAAATAACATAAAAATACTAAATATTCAATAATATTTTATTATCTATATTTAATATTCAATATATAATAATAGTAAATGTAAGATAAATTAAAATAGTAGATTGATTAATTTTTAACCAATAAATTTTTTATTTAAGTCTTTAAAATAACAAAACACATTTTTTTATGAATGATATGTGATGAATGATATTTCAGAAAAAAAATACGCTAAATCTCTCATATTTCTGTTAAATATTTTGTAGATTATCTAATAATTATTTAATAAAAGAAAGACCAAATTTAATTTTAAATAAAGAAGTTAGATATATAAATAGAAGTACAAAATGCTTTATCATATCAGCTGAATTTTATTTTTTTTTTCAATTTATGTTTGAGAATTAATCTTTAAAATATATTTGTAGTTTACTAGTAAAGATTAAAGTTGAGTAAAAAAATAAAAAATATAAACTTCAATTAAATAAATCATTAACGAAATAGTATCCCGATGTTTTGTTTTTTATTAAGTTAATTTAATGTATAAAATTTTGCTATATAGAATATCATAAGAAATGTTTTATTAAAAATAATAAAAAGATAACCTTTTTATATTTTTAATCCAGTAAATTCATCAAAAACTTAACAAATTTTATTATTATATTTTTAAAATATATCTTTAGGATATAACATAACTAAATTCATTTAATAAAATATATTTTTACACAAAATTTAATAAAATAATTTTTTGTTTAATTACTCTATTGATTCTTATAGTTTCACTAAATTTGTAATTAGATTTCTATACTTTTTTTTAGATTGGGTTCTTACACCGTTTTTAATTTTGTAATTAGATCATTACCAAGGTAAAGAATGTTAGAAATAATTGAATATTTCTTCGTAAATTGAAGGTATTATATAATTATATTTTTGAGCACATTCTCTGGGAGAAATTTTTCGTTAATTTTAACGTTTTTTATATAAAAATGACCAAATTACAAAATTAAAAATAAAGGGGAGGACACTCGTCGCCGGGAGAGGAGCAGAATGCGATGGAGGGGAGGATGCTCGTCACCGCCGCCATTGGGTCCTGTCGCCATTGTCAGAGCTTCACGCTGTCGTTCTGGCCGTAAAAAACTGCTGATGGAGCTCCTGTTTTCTTGGTAAGCGTTTTTGGTTCTGAAACCCTTGAAATCAGTATTCTGTTCTAAGTTATTAAAGGTTCTGAGGTTTTGATAACGTAGGACTGAGTTTCGGTTCTCACATGTTGAGTTCTATGGTTGTTGCATGCGACATCAAGTTGTTGCATTGTCACCGGAGCTATCGCTGCTCCGTTCTCTCGCTTATTCCTAAGTCTGATAAGCTGCTCCTTGTTCCGAACCTTTTTAGACGTTGTTTTGTTATATATTAGTGAGGTTTTTATGACGTTAATGACTTAGGATCGAGTTTCGATTATTGCATGTTGTTGAATTAAAGTTGCTGTTGTGGCTATGGACATAGTGGAGCTTTGGTTGCAGCAGCCACTGTTGCTGGCCAAGAGAAAGAGGATTTTTAGATGCGTTTGGTTTTGTGAGTTTCGACTATTTGAGGTAGGATTTTTCTTACAACTTATTTTATACTATTAAATTGTTATAAATAGATATTGATATGAAAAATATTTTTTTATGATTTCGTGAGTCTTATGGATTGAACTAAGTTGCTTTGGATGAATGTAATTGTTTACTTGATTGATTTATTGACTGTTTGAGTAGGCTGGATATTCTGGTTTGTTGGTTGACTTTGTTAAATTAGTTTTTATTGATTTATTGAAAATGGTAGAGATTGGAAGTGGTTTTATATTTAAAAATGATTTGATATCGAAATTGGTGTGAACTTGAAAATGTTTTGATGTTAAAATGGTTTGATATTAGAAGTGATTTGATATTTGAAAATGGTTTGATATTGAAAATGGTTGAGAATGGTTTGAAAAATGTGGTTTTGATGGAACCCGTAAGGGTTGTAAAGTCCGAGTTAGGGAAGGTGCTGCCAAAACTTTCATAAAAATTAGAGACTTTATTTGAAGTGTTGTTTGGAAAACATGGATTTAAGAATTATTTTATTTGATTTTGATTAACTATAGAAAAGATTGTATTTTGGGGTGTTTTTCATGAATTTTAAAGCAAGTGTTCCAAAATAAGCGATTATGTTTCAATTGAGATTTCGATCGGTATGTAAGAATAGTTTTAAATCTTTTGGGAAGAGTTTTAAACTTAAAAGTGAAGTTAAAATAGTTTTAGAAAATTGGTTAAACAAAATGAGTTTCATTTGATTACTTTTAATTAAAGGGGTATGTTTTGAAAAGTATTTAGTGAATTTAAGATATTTGATTTTGATTTGGCACAACAAAATGATTTCTAAGTCTCTTGAGAATGTTTAAAACTTAGAAATGAAATTGAAACTGGTTCTAGAAACTTGTTTTAAATAAAGATGATTTTATAGTGATGTTAATTTGAGATTTTAGAAAAGAGTTAAATAAAAAATTTAACTATTTTAGAAAGAATGAATTTGGAAAGAAAGCTATTTTTAAAGTGTTAAGTTTCATGCTACTTTCATAAAAGTTAGAGGCTTTATTTTGAAAACCTTACTTAGTTAATTTTGATTGAAAAAACTATGATTTAAGGATTTTAATGAATTTAAAGTAATGAGATTGGTTGTCGCTCCCCTAAAGTCTTGAGACTCTGCCGTGGAGAATAATTAACAAATCCTAATTTAAAGTTTTGATTTTTAAGAATAAATAATTTTTGAATCTTTTGAAAAAGGTTTAAACTTGAAATGGTTTTGAAGTTAGTTCGAGGATTTTGGTTAAGTGAGAAATAAGTTTTATGAAAAAGAACCGGTTTAGATTGAAGTTGTTTTGAAGGTTTTGACAAAGATTACAAAAAGTGGTATTGGTTTTAAAGAAAAACGATTTGAGAAAAGGGTGATTCTTGGCGTGATGTGGATTAAATGTATTTTGTTATTGAAATTAAATGGGCCGAGAATGATTTGAAAATTGAGATAAAGATGAGTCAGATTGTGATTGAAAAGTGTGCTAGACATGACATCCCAAGAGTATGCAGGGCACTATATCCCAGTTGAAAAAAGTGTGTCAGACACGATATTTCGAGAGTGTGCATGGACATTATATCCCAATTGAGAAAAGTGTACTGGGTCCCATGAGAAGGTGACAGGGCACTAATCCCTCTTAGACTAGCATGTGATAAGTTCGGGGTATGCCTCCTGAGGATGCCATTCTCTCTGATCGTAAGGGTGGCCAGGCTCGCAATTCATAGATTAATGCCTCCAGGAGAAGGTGACAGGTCATTAATCCCTCTTAGACCGGCATGTGATAAGTCTGGGATAATACCTCCTGGGATGCACGACAGAAAGACAATGTCAGGTTAGCTATCGGATGTGTCGGGTTCTAGCAGTGTAACCGACACGTGAGCTCATGGCCATTAGGATAGGCATGCATGTGCATTTATGTGACATTGTTTGGGTGTGCATATTGTATTTGGTTTGCCTATGTGAATAATTAGTTTAACTGCTAATTGTCATACTTGCTGTAATTACTCTTGATTTTGCTTGAACTCAATTAATTGTGATTATGACTGGCTGGTTGGATTGTGGTGAATATGGTATTGATTTGAGTTTCTTGGGTCGGAGGCCGTGATTGATTTTGTGATGGGTCAGAGGCCGTGATTGGTTTGTGTTTGAGGTTTAGCAGAGTATGAAAAATCAAATTAGTTTAGCATAGACTTAATGAGCATATGCTTAGAACAGGTTGGTCATTCATACAGTTTAGGTAACTTTTAAGATTTTTATAATAAAAATACAAGTTTTGTATTTTGGATAATAAACTAATGATTTTCGAAAAGATTTTGGATATTTGGATATTAAACCATTGGTTTTCAAAAAGATTCATAAGACGAGTGATGATCACTACGATTGAAAACAACTTTCTTTTATGTATTTTCTTATGACAATTCTGGAACTCCTTCGGTGAGACCATGTGGTTTGGTTCTCATCCCTACAACCTTATCTTTTCAATAAATGGACGAAGAAACTTATGAAGACTTTATTGTGCTTTTGCTTATGGAATATTATTGTATTAAGTTGGTTATTTTTTTCCCTCGCCTCTATTCTTATATTAATTATAAGAGGGGTAGTAGTCGTAATTTGTAATATTTATAAGTTGTTGTATAAGGAACTCTGGTTCTTACTATATATATATATATATATATATATGAAGTGTTGTGATTAGTTTTGCATGTATGTACGTACGTTTTCAAGAAAAAGTATTTCTCAAAATAAAAGTTTATATGATTTCAAGTTAAAGGCTCAGAGTGGCGCAGCCGAAAGTATGACATTCTGATAGTAAGGATATTACAATCACTAAAGACTCATTATCATCAAATATGGCATGCTACAAATTCTTTGCAGTAAATTGAACATTTGAGAAACTTTGCACCCTCAACACTTCAAAACTTGCAATCTTAATGTCGTTCTTAACTGTATTTCTGGATTTTACCAATCCATTCTTTTCCACCACCACATTGACCAATACTTGATCCGTGTGTTGGTTTTTCAGTAAGCTTAGCATTTCTAAGGTTCCTAGCTTCTTGATCTTCATCTTCGTGGTGTCGTCTAGGTAGCCTAACGTGTTAAACGATTTCAGGAAGCTTTCCTTCTTCAATAGCTTGCTCCAAAGCATCTTTCAGATCTATATAGTCCTCTGTCTAATGACCATAAGATTTATGATAATCACAGTATTGGGACTTATAAAACTCTGCAAAATACTAAATAATTAATTGATAACTAATAAATAAATTGAAGAAGAGTGAAAGAGGATTAGAGATTTAATATTTATAATTTGGAGAAATTAAATATATTTAGGGTGCGAATTAAACGCTTATCTTAAAGATTTTAGCCCAAAATTAGGCCAACGAACTGAAGAAATTAAATTGGGCCTTACCGGGTCCAAGCCCCATACACACTAAATGAGATTTCAGCCACCATTCTCCCCATTTAGTGAGAGAGACCTGAAAATGAGAGAAAAAAGAAGAAACGGATGAAATCCTAACTTCCTTCAACTTCAATTGTCCATAACTTTTGCTAAATAGTTTAATGAGTAACTCAAAATTCCAGCCCCAGTTTTTCATTCAAAGCTGAAATTGCATTTTTGGTTTGTGTATTGAATATTTTTTGTGATTTTGATGTTATAGGGGGTTCTCTAGCTTATGTTCTTGGTGGTATCCATCACTAATTTCAGTGGATAAAGGTAAGAAACTCTTTTCTCCTTTTGGTTCATAAATTTATAAAAATCCTAGTTTTTAATATTGTGTCAAATTATATAATATGATGTTAAATTGAGTAATTGGAAGTTTGGCTTCGTGGAACTTTGAAAAGAAAAGCTTGGAAGCATAGAATTGCGACATTAAGGTACGGGTGATAGTTTCGAGTAGGTATTATGTAAGGTTATGTGAAAACCTGGGTTACTTGCCCCTAGGATAAGTCGAATGGAATTGATTATTGATATGCTTGAATAATAGTTAGTATCAGTATTGAGTCGGTTGATGTGTTTTGGCATGAAAATTGAGAGTGAAAATAATGAGTTTTGATGAATTGAGAAATGCTATATGATATTATTACAATTGGATATTGTGATATATGTTGGTGCTATGTTGCATGAAAATGAGTATGTATGTTGAAGTTTTAATTGAGAATTAGGTGTATGAATATTGTAAATTGTGTAAATTGGACTAGAGGCCCTGATAGGGTGAGGAATCCCCTATGTGGTAAGTTGAGATAAGGGTGTGAATTGTTGTATGAGAATGAGATTATTTGATTATTGATTGATAGAGAATTTTAATATTGTTGATGGAATGTGTTAAATAAGTTGGAAGTGAGTTGATTTAGGCTTGGAATGGTTGAGAATGTATGGATGAGCGTTTGGAATGTATATAAATGGTTTTCGAATGGTGTATGATTGAATTGAATTTTGAATTTATGAAATTGATGTATTATGAGAATTTGGTGAAAACATATTTTTAGCCAACTTTGATGGGCCTTAACTTGGTACTTGGAGTTCGGATTTGAATGAGACTTATTGACGTTAGGATTTTTGCCAGTAAAGAATGTCATAAAAACAGTCGCATTGTAGATATAGTCTCTAAACCGACAGAAATCCCTTCGTACAAACGTTTTGGTTGTCACAAGTAACAAACCCCTTTTAAAATTGATAACCGAGTATTTAAACCTCGGGTCGTCTTCTCAAGGAATTGCAGGGAGGTATGTTCTTATTATTGGTTATGGAGATTGTAAATTTGGGGTTTTGAGAAATTTGGAGTTTGGGCAATGTGCACAGATATATTTTCAAAGCAATAAAAATAAATAAATAACTGAAAAATAAACTTTTGGCAAGGTATGAGAACCGGAAATCCTGTCCTTGTTATCCTTATCAGATGTGATGAGAATTGGATTTCAATCCCACTTAGTTAAGTCAAGTGGACTAATTAGCTTGATTCTCAAGTCCTAGTCAACTCCTGTGGAGAGACTAGTGTTAGAGCAATCCTAGCTAAAGCAAAATCTGCCAATTTCAACCACTCCTGAGTTTGACAACTCAAGTGTTACCAATTACCTAATCAAAACCAAAAGGAAGAAAATATCTAAATTAAATTAAAAGCAAAGCAATCTTAAATCTGAAATACCTCAAATAATATTAATTAAGAAAATCATAACATGAATGTAGCATAAGCCAAATAGGCAACATAACTAATATAAGCATTAAAGTATCTGAACGTAAGAGATAAATATAAAGTAAAAGAACGTTGAACCTGGGATTGAGAGTCACTCCTAAAACTAAGAGAAATCCTAAATCCTAATCCTAAGAGAGAGGAGAGAACCTCTCTCTCTAAAAACTACATCTACTCCTAAAATTGTGAATTGTGGAAGTGTGATATGTATGGATGCATTCCCCCACTTTATAGCCTCTAATCTGTGTTTTCTGGGCCGCAAACTGGGTCAAAAACAGTCCAGAATTCGCTGGTTTCGAATTTTGCCACGCTGGATTTCCGTCATTGCGACGCGGCCGCATGGATCACGCGTTCGCGTCGCTTAGCGTCAAGAAAACTATATCATATTATATATCAAATCGAAGCCCGGGACGTTAGCTTTCCAACGCAACTAGAACCACGTCGTTTGGACCTCTGTAGCTAAAGTTATAGCCGTTTGAGTGCGAAGAGGTCAGGCTGGACAACTTAGCAATTTCTCCAACTTCTTGCATTCCTTCCACTTTTGCATGCTTTCTTCCCATCCTCCAAGCCATTCCTGCCTTATAATATCTGAAAACACTTACCACACATATCAAGGCATCTAATGGTAATAAGAGAGGATTAATAATAAGCAAATATAAGATCAAAGAAGCATGTTTTCAATCTAAACACATAATTAGGAAGGCGAATGTAAAACCATGCAAATAGTATGAATAAGTGGGTAAAGAGTAGATAGAAACCACTCAATTGAGTACAAGATAAACCATAAAATAGTGGTTTATCAACCTCCCCACACTTAAACAATAGCATGTCCTCATGCTAAGCTCAAGAGAAGCTATAAAGATGAAGGGGAAAGTATGAAATGCAACCTATCTATATGAATGCAACTAAATGTGAAATGATTCTACCTACTTGGTTAAAAAGTAAACAAATCTTTCAAGAGGAAATATGAACTGGATTTCACTAATTCAAATCATGGAAATGAAGTACAAATCGACTTGCAAGAAGAAAATAGCTCATGAAAGCAGGGAACAAGGGATTGAGCATCGAACCCTCACTGGTAGTGTATACCACTCTAATCTCTCAAGTGTATAAGGTTTTTCACTCTACTCTTCTCTAGTCATGCTTTCTAAACCTTGTTCTTCATCTAACCAATCAATAAATATTTAATGTACCAATACAAATATCATGAGGTCTTTTCAAGGTTGTAATGGGGCTGAGGTAAAGGTAAGGATATATGTATGGCCAAGTGAGCTATAATATGAATCTTTAATTAACCTAAGCTCTTACCTAATATACATATACTCTATATAACTTTAAAATCATACCTAGCTACCCATAATTCTCACTTTTGTATAATTCCCATACTCATGTACCAAATTTTTTCTTTAATTTTTATCACATGTGCATTGATCTTTTATTAAACTTAATATTGGGGTAATTTTGTCCCCTTATTTACTTATTTATTGAGTATTTTTGGATTTTTCTCTTTTTTCTCTTTTTTTTTGTAGAGAAACAAACATAACTTATCAATGCACATGGATTTTCTATTATTTTTCTATTTTGGTTTTTCATGAGTAGGTTCCCAAATTCCTGATATTCAAATAAATTAGAAACATGTTACATTCCCTTATCAACCCATGTTCCCACAGTTTTCCCACACTTAATTGTTACACAATCCCTATCTTAAGCTAACTAAAGATTCAATTTGGGATATTACTTTTGTTTTTCTGCTTAAGGCTAGTGATGTGGTAAAATAGAACAGAAGGGGATTAAAAGGCTCAAAGTGGCTAACAAGGGTGATTTAAAGGGTAGGCTTATTTGGGATAAGTGAGCTAATAACAAATAATGGCCTCAATCATATGCAAGCATGTAAATACACTAAATAATGGACATATAGATTGGAACAAAATAGAGATTACAATCATAGAGAAGAAAACACACAAGAATAAAAATTTATGGTTAAATAATATAACCATATAAATAAGCTCAAAATCTCACAGATTGTGTGTTCTTTAGCTCAAAAACCATGTTCTAAATACAACTTCAAACAAGTTTTAACATAAAAAAAATTTTTCAATTTAAATTAGTGAAATTTTTCAAAGATAGGGTCTTAAAAGAATTTTATTACTTTAACCAAGTAGTAACTAAATGCATAAAATCAAACAAATATGCAAATGCAACAATGAACTAACAAATAAAATAAAATATTGGTGTTGAAACAGAAAGGTACTAACCCATGGAGATCTGTATCGACCTCCCCACACTTAAAGATTGCACCGTCCTCAGTGCATGCGAAGATGTACAAGTGGATGGGTTGCTTCAACTGATGCTCTTCTCATCAAGGAATGTGCGTAGGAACTTGTTTGTCTCTCCCATTAAGAAGTTTTTCCTCTCCCTTTGTGGTGGCCATCCTGAAAGAAGAGGAAAAAGAAAAAGTAACCCAAAAAAGATAGAAAATAAATAAATAAAATGTGGATGTTAACGCCAGATAATAAGGGTCTCAATTACATGGTAGCTATAACATGCAAGTGAGAAAACAATAGAAGTACATGGCAGATCAAGAGTGCAAAAATTTGCAACAATGGGAGGAGAGAGTGGGTAATGAAAGACAATGTAAGTTCGTGGCAATGCAAATGAAGTGCAAGTATTATAAAAGATTGGCATTGGCAGATAATTAATATCATCCCACAGTGTAAAACAATTTATTAAGCACCAAAGTAATTCAAGAAAAGATGTAACAGTTGAATAAGAACTTTTGAACACCAAAATTAATAAATTTAAAAAAATAAAAATATGCAATGAATGAAAGTATGCAAATAAATTAAATAAAATAGAATGGGAGTGAGAGAAAATAAGAGAGGAAGAAGAAAGAAATAAGAAAAGATAAGAGAATAAGGATTCGGAGAAGAAAAGATAAGAAAATTGGCACTAATCTGGATAGGTTGTGCGACGCTGGCGACGCGGTCGCGTGGGTGACGCGGTCGCGTGGTGCGCAATAAGGTTAGGCGACGCGGACGCGTGGGGCACGCGATCGCGTGACTTGATTTGTGCTAGTAGCGCGAGTGCAGCCTCGCGGTCGCACAACTCTCTGTTCAAAACTTAGTATTGCCAAAATCCAGGGTGACGCGGTCGCGTGGTCGACGCGATCGCGCGGGTGGCCTTATTTCCAATATGACGCGGACGCGTGGTAGGGCTTGTGCTACTAGCACGGGTCCAGCCCAATTCCAGCTCAACTTTCGGCCATGCACCCTTTTTACGCCGATTTCAGGTCACGCGGCCGCGTGGGTGACATGGTCGCGTGGGAGACCATTATTTCCATATGACGCAGTCGCGTCAGCGACGCGGTCGCGTGGGGTGATTTGTGCCATTGGCACGCCTCCAGCGCTGCTCCTGCGAAACTCTCTGTTCATATTAATATTGTCTCCCATCTCCTTGCGACGCGGACGCGTCGCTGATGCGGTCGCGTCGCGTGCTCGCTTTTTTTTTTTTTTGTGTAATCTGAAAAATGCAGAATGCAGTGTTAATATGAATGTGATGCAAAACTCCAGGTTCAATATAACAAAATAGAATAAAATTCAAAAACAAATAAAACTAAATAAAAACTAAAAAGAAACGATTATACCATGGTGGGTTGTCTCCCACCTAGCACTTTTAGTTAAAGTCCTTAAGTTGGACATTTGATGAGCTTCCTGTTATGGTGGCTTATGCTTGAACTCATCCAGGAATCTCCACCAGTGTTTGTGATTCCAGTAACCTCCGGGGTCCCAAACTAGGCATGTAAAACCCTTGAGCAGCTTCAAAAAGATTCTTAGGCTCCCGGGGTGTTGGATGTCAGAACAGATTCCAGGATCCCAAACTTTACTTTTACACCCGTTTTTGTTTCGATCTGCATTTTTCCAGCCGGGTGAAAAGTGATCTGAATTCTCACTGCAGCGACCAAATATCTTCCTATACCCATTCAGTTTAGCTTTATACCAACCTTTGCGTTTGAACTTAAAGCTTCCAACCATGATGAACCTTGCAGGACAATTCTTACCACTGACCATCTTCCTCTTACTCTTAATGCCACAAAGAGCTCTAAGTTGACCATCCGTCTCCAGTAGCCCATATTCAAGTGGGATTAGAAAGCTATGGGATATGAATTTTACCCACTTGAATGTTGTGAAGGATGATGGCAACTTAGGGGGAGGTATTTTTAATGAAATTGCAAGCTCCACTCCCTTGTGCTCTTCTCTGATAATTACCACCTCTTTGAAAGCTTCTTCAATTTCAACCTCTTCCTCTTGGTAGCTTTCTTCTAATTCAATCTTCTCTTCATTGCTTTCCAAGGGCAAGGGAGGTTGTGCTTCTTCTTCTTGAATCTCCATCTCTTGATCAACCTCTTCCAAGTCTTCAACTGTGATATGCCTTGGAGGTTGTACACCCTCCTCAGCATCAATTTCAACCGTCTTGGAAGGAGGCTCTATGACTGGACTTTCCCATGGAGGTTCTGCATCTCCTAAGTCTTCAACCACTTCTTCTTCTTCTTGAACAATGACAGCTTCTTCTACTTGTTCTAGTACGAATTCATTCTCTGTCTTGTCCACTGGGGTTTCTGGTATCTCCTTCATGCTATGCTCTTCACTAGACTGTCCACATGGGGATGTGGCTGATCCTTGTGTATTTAAGCGTCTAGAAGTCCATTGAATTAATACTTGCCCCAGTTGTTGAACGGTTGCCTGGAATTTAATTACTATTTCCCTTAGGCGATCCTCTGCTTCTCGGGTTGCCAGACTTGGACATGCTACAAAAGAAAGTGGTGGTGGTTGGGAGTAATTGGGTTGAAATTGGGGTGGTTCTATATATGGTTCATATGACTCATAAGGTGGTTGGTATGGTGGTTGAGGGTTAGGGTCATATGGAGGTGAATGGCGGAAAGGGGCTTGTGAGTTTGGTGGTCCAAAGTTATGTTGAGGAAATGGTTCATAGGCATATGGTGGTGGTTGTTGATAGTCCATTGGAGGTGGTTGTTGCCATGAGGGTTGATCAAATCCTTGTGGCTCCTCCCATCTTTGATTGTTCCAACCTTGATGCCTGTTCTCTTTGTAATTTCTTCTTCCTGCAACATTATTGTAACCAGACTCGTAGTCAAAGGGGTGAGAGTTCATAGTAGCAAAATAAAAAATTAAAAACAAAAAAATAAAAATAAATTTAAATTAAAAGGTTATTTAAATTTTGAAATTGAAAATTAAATTTTGAAATTTGAAATTTAAAATTTGAATTTTGAAATTTGAATTTTAAATTTTTTGAAATTTGAATTTTTGAAATTTGATTTTTGAAATAAGATAAGATAAGATAAAAATTTTAGAAATAAAAATCTGAATTTTTTTTCGAAAAAAATTAAAAAAATATTTTTGAATTTAATGAGGAAAGAGAAAAACAATAAAATGACACAAAATTTCAAATTTTTAGATCAAAACGAAGAAAACAACTAAGAACAGCTTGAAGGTCAAGATGAACGTGAAGAACAACTTGAAGATCAAGATGAATACTAAGAACAAATTTTTGAAAATTTTTTTTAATAACTAAATAAAAATAAATAACCTCTTAATTTAAGAAAAAACAAAAATAAAAACAAAAATAAAAACAAATAAACAAGCAAAAATAAAATATTTACAATAACCAATAATAAGGCACACGTTTGCAATTCTCCGGCAACGGCGCCATTTTGACGTTAGGATTTTTGCCAGTAAAGAATGTCATAAAAATAGTCGCGTTGTAGATATAGTCTCTAAATCGACAGAAATCCCTTCGTACAAACGTTTTGGTTGTCACAAGTAACAAACCCTTTTTAAAATTGATAACCGAGTATTTAAACATCGGGTCGTCTTCTCAAGGAATTGCAGGGAGGTATGTTCTTATTATTGGTTATGGAGATTGTAAATTTGGGGTTTTGAGAAATTTGGAGTTTGGGCAATGTGCACAGATATATTTTCAAAGCAATAAAAATAAATAAATAACTAAAAAATAAGCTTTTGGCAAGGTATGAGAACCGGAAATCCTGTCCTTGTTATCCTTATCAGATGTGATGAGAATTGGATTTCAATCCCACTTAGTTAAGTCAAGTGGACTAATTAGCTTGATTCTCAAGTCCTAGTCAACTCCTGTGGAGAGACTAGTGTTAGAGCAATCCTAGCTAAAGTAAAATCTGCCAATTTCAACCACTCCTGAGTTTGACAACTCAAGTGTTACCAATTACCTAACCAAAACCAAAAGGAAGAAAATATCTAAATTAAATTAAAAGCAAAGTAATCTTAAATCTGAAATACCTCAAATAATATTAATTAAGAAAATCATAACATGAATGTAGCATAAGCCAAATAGGCAACATAACTAATATAAGCATTAAAGTATCTGAACGTAAGAGATAAATATAAAGTAAAAGAACGTTGAACCTGGGATTGAGAGTCACTCCTAAAACTAAGAGAAATCCTAAATCCTAATCCTAAGAGAGAGGAGAGAACCTCTCTCTCTAAAAACTACATCTACTCCTAAAATTGTGAATTGTGGAAGCGTGATATGTATGGATGCATTCCCCCACTTTATAGCCTCTAATCTGTGTTTTCTGGGCCGCAAACTGGGTCAAAAACAGTCCAGAATTCGCTGGTTTCGAATTTTGCCACGCTGGATTTCTGTCATTGCGACGCGGCCACATGGATCACGCGGTCGCGTCGCCTAGAGTCAAGGAAACTATATCATATTATATATCAAATCGAAGCCCGGGACGTTAGCTTTTCAACGCAACTAGAACCACGTCGTTTGGACCTCTGTAGCTAAAGTTATAGCCGTTTGAGTGCGAAGAGGTCAGGCTGGACAGCTTAGCAATTTCTCCAACTTCTTGCATTCCTTCCACTTTTGCATGCTTTCTTCCCATCCTCCAAGCCATTCCTGCCTTATAATATCTGAAAACACTTACCACACATATCAAGGCATCTAATGGTAATAAGAAAGGATTAATAATAAGCAAATATAAGATCAAAGAAGCATGTTTTCAATCTAAACACATAATTAGGAAGGCGAATGTAAAACCATGCAAATAGTATGAATAAGTGGGTAAAGAGTAGATAGAAACCACTCAATTGAGCACTAGATAAACCATAAAATAGTGGTTTATCACTTATCTTAAATTAAAGCTATTTGAAAGATCTTTAAAACTATTTAAAGATGAAGGAAAACATAATTTTGTAGAAAAAGTTATGAGAGTTTGAATTTGGGAGTTTAAAAATGAATTTTGCAGAAGTTGCAGAAAGTTGAGGTCATGCGTACGCATGATGGGTGGAACAGAAGTGAAATAATTTCTTGCGAGTTTCATGGGCACGCACAAAAACGAAATTGCGCATACACATGAGGCATGCGTACGCACAACTGGGATTTCCAGAATTGAATGTTTTTTGTGCGCATACCATGAACACGCACAGCAGGGAACTCGCATGTACGCATGAAGCATGCGTACGCAAGAATGTCCTATTTTGCTAAAAATGTGATTTTTAACTGTTTTGCCTATTCCACTCTGCTTTTTCACTTCTGATGACTAGTTTCTATGATGAGAATGAGTTGATACGATTGGATGGCAAGAATGAGTTGATATGACTGAATGATGAGAATGAGTTGAGATAACTGATTGATGAGACTGAGTTGATATGATTGGAGGAAGAGAATGAGCTTGATTGATATTTGAGCTTCTGGTGTAGATGCAAAGATTGCGGTTCTGTTCTGCTTGCTCCCGAATGGTATATGAGCTTCCTGGGTAGACGTAAGAATTGTTGTTTTGTCCTGCTTGCACCAGGATGGAATTGAGACAATTGTTGACTTGTGGTTGTAGCCTGAGCAAGGATAGTGATGGAATCCTGCTTGTTCGTGGTTCTCTCTCTGTTGGTGAAGTGTGTCGGATTATATATCCCAAGAGTGTGGCAGACACTATATCCCAAGAGTGTGACGGACACTATATCCCAGGTTCCATATTCTCTCGATGTGTGAAGTGTGCCGGAGATTATATCCCAAGAGTATGTTGGGCACTATATCGCAAGAGTGTGTCGGGCACGATATCCTGAAGTGTGTTGGGCACTATATTTCAGATCACACAAGAAAGACGATATCCGGGTTAGCTACCAGATGTGTCTGGTTCTGACAATTTAACCGACACGTGAGCTCATGGCCAGTAGGACAGGCATACATTATTTGTATTTGTGTGTATTGTTTGGGTGTGCATCTTGTATCTAGCTTGCCTTGTTGAATAATTGTATCTATATGTTAATTGAACTAATTGCTTTACCTGTTATCTCTATTTGTGTATTCTTTGCATTATCTTGTATGTGTTTGCACAACTAAGAGATTCTTTATGCTGGTGGTGGTGACATTGAGGGTTGTTCCTGATGAGATGTGGTGATTGAGGTTTGAGAAAAAACTGAGAATAAATTGATAACTTTGAAACTAAGTTTTGATATCGAATTATTGAAATTGGAAAATTATGATAATGAGAGAGATGATGGCTTGTATTAGGGAGAACTGGGATTGAGAGATCACTAATATATTTGAGTTTAGTTTATTTACCTTGTTCGGATTATAAAGAACCCTAGGCTTGAACTTTGTGTGATTAGAGAATATGATTGTCTAGTGGGTTCATGTGGTATTACATAGTTTCTATTTGGAATTATTGCCCTGCTGAGAACCCCGTAAAGAATGATGTTCTCACCGTTTTGAAAATTATTACTTTTTAGATGCTGGTCCCGGCACTTCTCAGTGAGTGGGAGGTTTATCTAGAAGGACACAAAGAAGACTTTTTTATTCTACTTTAATTTTAGACTCTCTCCTTATTTTTGAAAAACTTATATTATGAACTTGTTCTAAGAACTTGCCTTTAGAGGCTTATGATGTATTTTGGAGAGATATGTTATGTCTATCCAACTGTTTTACTGTTGTAACTCTAGCCGGCCTAATCTTTGCGGGTCGAGACTAGTTGATACTTATATATATACTTATATAGGTCTCTTTACTCTTATTCTTTCTTCGGGTTTTTAATTATCTACCCTTCTTCTGACTCACTTATATATATACGTAATGTGAGCGATTGATGAATTGTCTTTCCTTGAGTTTTAAATTCTTTCACAGGCTTCTAGTGTAATATTCCTTTCTATATATATGTATTTATATCTTAACCTTGTGTTGCAGCGCCAAACCATAATTGAATTATAACTTAAGCATAAGGCAATATATGGTAGGGTATTACAGGACTTATTTAACGAAGCTCTGGGCCGAATTTGCCTTGCTTTTGGCAATATACCTTTATGGGAAATCTGCTGATAAACTTCTGCTAATGATGCAACCAAAGGTGTATATACCACACGTGGAACTAGCGACTTCAGAGTATTTTTTCCCGAGCTCCCGGCCTTATTAGGCGAGGGGGCTCAGTTCTTCTATTTTTGTCAAAACTACTCTCGAAACATCCTCGTCCCTCATGTATTCCAGAGTAATTTGATGGATTTCTTTCATAGATTTGACATCTTTAGAAGTGAGATGTCTTCTGAAATCTCCTTCAAGCAGTCCAGCTATGAGACAAAGACACACGACCTCAAGAATTCGTGTATTAACCTCCAAAAGTACCTTATTGAAGCGATCCAGGTAATCTTGGATGCTTTCCCTAACTCTCTGCTCTACATCAAGTAGTGAAATGGGATGCTTGGCTTGAGTTCGCCTTGTAGTAAAGTGAGCAAGAAACTTTATCTTGATATCGTGAAATGAGGAGATAGAACCAGAAGGTAAAGTAATAAATCCCATCTCCGGTCCAGATAGTGTAATTGAAAATGCCTTAAACCTTATAGCATCTCCCACACCCTCCAAGCTCATTCGGGCATCAAAGGTGTCAATGTGCTCTTGAGGGTCTGACTTGCCTTCATATTTAAGATCTGTCGGCTTGTTAAAATGTTTGGGCAGCTTGACCTGAAGAACATGTGAAGCGAATGGAGTTTGTCCCATAATTTACGTGTTTCCAAGAATCCATTTACCTTCTAGGACTCGAACTCCTTTGCAGAGTTCGCTTCCTTTTAGACTGGACAGACTGGGAATTAGATCTTCCTTGCCTCTCATGATCTCGATGTACTTCCTCACGTCGGGGAGACTCTCTTCTATTCCTTCGTGGCAAAGGGGATCGTCGGCGATCTCAGGATCTTTCTGGGGTTCTTCTTTTCCAGGTGTCTCACCGACCTCTTGCTGTACGAATCCGAGATTGGGATCATCGAGATTGCGAACATTCTGCGAGTTTATGCTCTAGTTCTTGCATCTTGTGACGCATCTCATCATTGCATGGACATAATTTGCCAGTCCCAAGCTGATGAAGTGTCAAGCTCTGGTATTGTGGTTCTGATGGTACTCAAAACTAGAGGAACTTGATGTTCTTCCATGGTATTGGGATCAGTTTCGTGCCTACCTTTGTGAAGCATTTCTTTGTGGGGGCGTGTTAGGCTTAATGGTTGATTGTACTTTGTGATCAGCTATGGTGCTAAGCATTTAAAGGTCCCCATAGACGGCGTCAAATGTCCGTACCTTTGGTTGATTACGAGCTTACGAGATTCTGAGACCTTAATAAAAGCCGCGTCAACACCAGGCTGGAAGGGCAATCTGTAATGGTACTCCAATGCCTAAGTTAGTAGTGCTTTTAGGATGAGTGTCATGAGGAGAATGTTGCTTACCTCGAGGTTCCCTTCTCCCTATATTATACTATCATTAAGTAACCGTTAAGCATTTACAGCCTTGAATATATGTTTTGATATCACGATTTATCAGATTTTCGAGTTATGACTCTATTCATTTCTCTTATATACGTTACCTTTATGTTAAGCTGATAACATATCAATTTCATTTAACCGGATTCTCAATATACTATTCTTATCCAGAAGAATATCCAATTTGAAAAGGTGAATTCCAATTAAGCAATAATTCTATTTTTTCTTTCCTAATAACAGATAATGTCACCCAAGATAACATTGAGGTGATGCCACCAAAAAAAAGGTATTCCTTTTAAACTAGGCAGGCACAATGTTTATGTGCTCATCATGTATTTCATGTCCCAACTCCCACTTCCCTCCACAATGTTTTCATCATTTCAAGACAAAAATAAAAATGTGCTCATCATTTCGGGTTCAATTATTTATTTTAAAATTAGAGTTTTAAGCACAAAAAAATTATTTTTATCAAAAGTATCAATTTCTTTCCTTTTATAGGTTTAGCTAAATTATATCCTTTAAGATTACCATAAATAAAAAATTTTAAACTTTTTACTTTAATAAGTTTAAAACAAATACATTAAAAATGTGAAATTTATGTATTTTTTATAAGAGTTTAATTTTAATGAACTGACCGTATAAAATATTTTATACAGTCATGCAATTTAATGACTATTTATGTAATTAATATAAAAAATAATTATTTTTACTGATATATCATTACATAATTGAATACACGTATAACATTGCTTTACCCTAACAATATGTCAAAAATAAATTTTGTGTTTGGATAGCTAAATCGTTTTTTTATTAATCTCTTTTTCTCAATTTAGTTTGAAACTTCTCGTGCAAAAAGTTCTAATTCATAAACTAAAATTTCATGCTGCTTTTAAGTTTTGTTCATTATACTGGAACAAAATGTTCAAACTAAATTATTAATAACGTATTATTAAAACAAAAACTCTCGATTAACAAAAGATCTTTGAATACTGATGAAATGCCGCAACTATATATAAAAAGACATTTTAAATATGACCTACCATTTACTTAAAATTATGTAAAATGACATCGCATCGGATTCGATGGTCCAAAACGTTTGGACAATTAAATGGTCTCATAACAAAACATGTCTTTTAAGTTTTTTAATAACTGTTAAATAGTTCTTTTCTAATTTTAATTACAAAGTACTCTCATATATTTTATTTAATTATAAAAATAATTTTTTATTTTATAAATTATTATTTTATCATTCATCTATTATGTTTATTAACAATCAAAAACAAAAACAATAACGAATTAG
This sequence comes from Arachis ipaensis, assembly GCF_059453495.1. Lineage (NCBI taxonomy): Eukaryota > Viridiplantae > Streptophyta > Magnoliopsida > Fabales > Fabaceae > Arachis > Arachis ipaensis. The sequence goes on along the minus strand of NC_142437.1, from coordinate 96,283,317 downwards.
ATCTTCCATTGATTGTAATAACTTTTTGGCAATCCCAATTGATTAAAAGTTTATCTTTGATCCGTTACATCCGTCAAGGGTTGTGAAATCGTGTTTCTTAGAAAATCAATCGATTGAATTAACAAAACATTCGATTGAATTTCAGGTTTTCCATAACTCAATCGATTGGACTTCAGGTTATCACAAAACAATTGATTGAAAGTTGCAAGGCAGTATGGTTTGCCCAAAAATCAATCGATTGGTCATATTATCCAATCGATTGAACTTATCAAAGCAATTTGGGTTTAATTAATTCATTCGATTGGTTATGAGAATTCAATCGATTGGTTATGTTTTGAAGTTTGTACGTGACTAATGACATATTCCAATTCAATCGATTGGTATGAATTCAATCGGTTGAAATGTGACGTAAATAAGTTTTTATCTGCATCCAATCGATTGGTATGATAATCTAATCGATTGAAATTTGAAAACGCGCTGTATATTAATCCTGGTAACCATGCGTATTCAGCCTCCCTCTCCTTTTTAAACATAACAACACCATTTCTACTAACCTCTCTTCTCTCTCTAAATCCAAAAAACTTCTCTCTTCTTCTTCTTCAATCTCACCAACATCCACTCCAAATTACATACATATTATTAATTCTCATCCAAATCCCTACAAAACCCACCGAAGAGGAAGAAGAAGAGGATTAATAATATTGGTTCAGTGGATTTTCTAGGGATTTGGATGAGGATTAATAATATGTATGTAGTTTGAAGTGGATGTTGGTGAGATTGGAAAAGAAGAAGAGAGAAGTTTTTTGGATTTAGAGAGAAGAGAGGTTAGCAGAATTGGTGTTGTTATGTTTAAAAAGGGGAGGGAGGCTGAATACACATGGTTACCATGATTAATATATAGCGCGTTTCAAATTTCAATCGATTCGATTATCATACCAATGGATGTAGATAAAAACTTATTTATGTCACATTTCAATCGATTGAATTCTCATACCAATCGATTGAATTGGAATATACTATTAGTCACGTACAAACTTCAAAACATAACCAATTGATTGAATTTCCATAACCAATCGATTGAATTAATTAAACCCAGATTGCTTTTATGAGTTCAATCAATTGGGTAATAAAACCAATCGATATCAATTGGGTAATAAAACTAATCGATTGATTTTTGGGCAAACCATACTGCCTTGCAACTTTCAATGGATTGTTTTGTAATAACCTAAAGTCCAATCGATTGATTTTTTAAGACACACGATTTCACAACCCTTGACGAATGTAACGGATCAAAGATAAACTTTTAATCGATTGGGATTGCCAAAAAATTATTACGATCAATAGAAGATCTAATTCGTTATTGTTTTTATTTTTTATTGTTAATAAACATAATAGATGAATGATAAAATAATAATTTATAAAATAAAAAATAATTTTTATAATTAAATAAAATATATAAAATTAATTTGTAATTAAAATTAAAAAAAACTATTTAACAGTTATTAAAAAACTTTAAAAACATATTTTATTATAAAACCATTTAATAGTCCAAACGTCCTAACGTCGTGGGACTATCTAATCCTTTCCCAAATGACATTTTCTTATTGGCACGAATGTGACTCTCTTAGGATCATATGAACGTATCCCAACTGAAACCCTGCCATACTTCCATGATTGAGCTTTGGAAACCCAAAATTCCACTGCTTCCCACATCTACAAGTCAATTGAGAATCGCCCGTCTTATTAGTTAAGAAATATAATATACCAAAGAACATTCATGATAATTCAACTGTAATGGGTTGCAAGAAGTTTGAGTAAGATGAAATTGGGAAGGATTTTGGTCCCCAAATGACCAAACTCCACATCTCACAAAACAAAAACCAAGCCAACAAGAAACCAAGCAATTCCAATGTTTAAATTTTTTCCTTTTTGTGGTCACTCTGCCAAGGATTATCTCCATAATAATAGGCAGTCCCAACCATAAGAGCCACCGTCGCGCCTTGGACCACCACACGAGCCCTCATTAGCTTCTGCCCTAAATGAGAGTTACCTCGTCTAAAACTGATCAAGCCAGCCGTTAACACACCAGCAGTAATAAAGGCACCTAAAATTAACAAAGCAGAGTTTATCAAATTTGAAGAACATTAACAGAAGTTCAATGGTAAGACACGAGAAGCACAAAGAACAATTTCAATAACCAAGAATCAAGAGGGGGAACGAAGAAGAAAGAGAAAGGGAGGGGGTGGGGGGGACCACACACACACTCACATATTAGGATCTTGAAAAAACGCCCAGTGTCCATCTCAATTTCAATCTTGAAAAAACGAACAAGGTCCTTTACCCTTTAGAGTGAAAGCCCCAACGTCCAACTTTTAGGCTGCGTTTGTTTACAGGGACGGGACACTGAGACACGAACACAGAATCATATTTGATAGATGAGACCTAGATAGAGACATTGTGTCCAGAGACACTGAATTAGTGTATCTTGTGTCTATCCTGACAGGAAGGACTCAGAGACACTAACAAAAGACACAACTTATTTTTCATTTTTTCTTTCATTATTTTTTTTTTTAATTTTTCTCAAAATTTTTTAATGAAAAAAATAAGAATAAATTAGAATTTCATAATTTGTTCTACTTTATCACTAAATAAAATACAAGAACACCAAATTCTGTGTCTCTGTTCCTTTAAGGTACCGTTTGGTGGAGAGACAGAGACTAAAAGACTAAGACTGAGAGACAGAGACTAAGAGACAGAGACAGAAATAAATTTTAGTATTCTGTTTGGTGCAAAGTGGGAGACATAAACTAAAACAAAAATGAAACTCTAATTTAATTTGTACAAAAGGTAAAATTGGAATTAATTAATTGAAATGAGTGTATTTTAGATATAAAATGTTATTAAAATTTCAGTTTCTGTCTCTAAAAATTTTAGTCCCATGTGTCCTTACTTTTTGGAGGTACTGAAATACTGAAATTTTAGAGACAGAGACAGAAATTTTAGTACCAGTCTTTGAACCAACAAACATGATACTGAGTCTCAGTCTTTCAGTCTCTGTCCCAGTACCTCAACAAACGCTACCTTATTCTCAGCCTTACTGTTACATCTAAATCCATCCGTCCCTAATGGCTAGCAACAGCAACTTAGTAACTTGATTAGTTTTCATCAAACCCAAAGTAAACTTGTTGCACTAATGCCTCATACTAATAAAAGCAATTGCCATACAAGCATTCTTAGTGGCAAATAAGCAGGTTAAGGATCAAAAGAACAATGACAAATTGAGCATCAAGATTCAAAATATAAAAATGGTTAAAATCTTGGTTTCTCAATTATACCATACTGGAGAGTGCCGCATGATAATCCTATACATCTTCAAACAAAAATATTCATCAGGAATATCTCCAAATATTAGAACCTTCTACTAATTAGGCATTTCCCATAGTCAACATCTTAATTCATTGAAACGGCAAATGGAAAAACCCTTGAATCTATCTTCCAAGGTAGCTAGGTGATTAGGTCTATCCTAATTCATATCCTACATAGTTCATAGTAATTCCTTATCTCCAAATACATCAAATAACTCTTCCACACCAATGCATTTAACGAATAAAGGATCAGATGCACGAGAAATGTTCAGAATGAAATTGAACGCGTGAAACTCAACCTATATCATACGCAATGCAAAAAGAAATAAATTAATTAATTAATTAAAAAAAAATTACCAACAGGGACTAAAGGGTTTCTGACGTTCTTCTTCTCTGGGAAGAATTCTCCGGCGGTGGGTTCCGAGATGGCCATATTCAATGCTGAAATCGGATCAAAGAATCGTAAGAGGTTGAACCCTAATCGATCGTACAACCTACAAAATTGGAACTCAAGGCCGAAAGAGTTTCTTTCAAGCCAAGAAACGCATTTAAATCATGTCTTAGGAGTTAGGAGAATTGCACTTTGCTACCCCTGCTGGGTGAACACTGAAAATGAAGTTTAGGCTTACAGAAACAAAATCAAGGGGAGGGGTTGGATCCGATCCGTGATCGGATTTCGGATATATCCGATTAAAGAAAATATTCCTAAAATTTCAAAAAATTATGAAAAAATCACAAAAATTTGGAAAAAAAAATCTCTTTTTCCAAACCCTAAACCAAATCCATAATAACAGAGGAAACAGAAACAGAATTACAATTACTATGTCAAATAACAAAAGAAGCAGAATTCCATAATTCAAACAATTAATTAATATCTAATTTTTTTTTAAAAACAATTAGCAGAAGTAGAAGCAAGAAGAAGCAGCAGAATGAAGCCAGAAGTAGAATCCCGAAGCAGAACGAACGGCGATGAGCCTTGACGAACAACGGCAAGGAACACAGGCTCAAGCAACCAGGCGGCCAGAGGAGGGACAGCGCGACCAGAACATATGAACAGGGCTCAAACCAACAGATCCAGAATCGCAGAGGAACAGAGGAGAGGAACGCTTACCACGAACGAGGAACAGAGGTGGCGATGGACCCAAGCAGCGAGCCGGCGATGAACGATGAGTGATGCTGCGAGGAAGAGATGAGTGAGGAACGTCGAAGAAGAGAGGAATGATGCAGTGAGCGGCGCGGGTGAGATGATCGATGATGGTGGAGATTGAGCCACGGTGCCGTCAAAAACTCGGCCTATATTAATCCAAAATATCAGCCACGAATATATTGGCTCGTTTTTTTTTTAATATTGGACTGCAATTGATGTTGTGCGATGTTATGATGCACTGCACCTGTGTATTTTACTAGGAGGAGTGTTAGAGGCAGCACTTTTGTTAAATTTTGACTAACATTTAATTATTAAAAAGAAATTGAATGATTTTATATTATTAGATGTAATTTTATACTATTAAAAATATTATTGATAATTAATTAATAGCTAAAAATCACAAAATTTATTGAGTCCTTAGACTTTTTTTTACTAGCATATTGAAAAGATTTGGACTTTTAACTTTTGAATTTTATTTTAAAGAATAAAATATAATTTTGTATTGTTTATTTTACAGGTGGGATAAAAAAAGACGCTTTTTAATTTGAATATTGGAGCTTTAGTGGTGTTGGACTGCATTATGGCATGGGAGAGGGAAGTGCTTCACTGAATTGTGGTGTAAGTGTACTAACAACTCGGAGGGTCCGAGTTCCTCAAAGCCAAACGGACCGTCCAATTTTCCTATCACCACACGCACGGTTCGATTTGAAAGTGGGTGGACACTTGTCATGCACCAGCTTCTTCCCAAATCGCTGTCCTGAAAGTAAACAAAGGACATGTGTAACACCCTAACTACCAAAGCTCACGCTTCCGGCTGCGCAACTCTGATAGCTCGGATATTACGACGACACTTATACTATTTAATACTAAAATATGAGCCTGTTTGAAACTTTAAACCGCAATACCGCTCCCAAAAATACTTTCATCCGATAACGTACATCCATAAATACCATACAACTTACAAAACTCATAAAGAGTACATCCATATATATATACATAAATATATATAAATAATATTACAAACATAATCCAATACAATTCCTATCCCTCTTGCAGATTATATCAAGATAAAGGCGAGGGTGCAGTAAACCATAACTAAAACAATACAGAGCATCACAACAACAGTTAAATAAGCTCTTCGTAACTTCTGCGCCCATATCCTGAAAGGGGAAAAATGTAGGGGGTGAGAACATCATCCTCGAAAGGGTTCTCAGTAGAGGGTTTTTGGGAATTACTGTAATAGGATACATGAAGATAAACCGTGCCAGTGATTAATAACTGTCTTATGCCTCTTTTCAAAAACAACAGTTTTCAATAAGGTAAAGTCGGAAATCTTTTCTGAAAGAGGAACCGTTCAATTCTCAAAAACACCAAAAGCCTTTCAAAAAGGTTTATCTATGCTGAACCAAAATAGCCTTTCATATTTTTCCAAATCAGAAACACAAAACCAAAATCAACCATCGGTCCATCTCAATCCAACCACGGCCCTAGGCCCAAACAATCCAACCACCAACCAAATCACCACAATCCAACAGAGTCCCAATTGCAAACACAGATAGGAAGTTCAAGCACAAACAAACAGTTACAGCAAGTAGAACAATTAGCAGTTAATCACAAAGGCAAACCAAGTACAATATGCACACCCAAACAATGTCACATAGATGCATATGATGCATGCCTGTCCCTAGTAGCTGATGATATCATCTGTCGGTTATAGAGCCAACCCGACAAGTCCTGGTAGCTAACCATTGGACTGTCCCTCTGTCGCGCATCCCCAACTCGAGTTATACTCATCATAAACTTGATCATAATCATGATCCATATCCATCACCTTCACTGGTGAATATTTACGGGGGCGAGCTCATCCGGGGCTTTCACAGTGCCCGGCCACACTTACGACATAGGGTCAACAGAGTATCAAGTCTCAACCTGGAGCACGTGGTGGCTAGCCACTGCTACTACCCAGGGAAACTCGTATCTCAGATAGTGGAAGTGCAAAAATCACAAATTCCAACTCGGTCCAAAAATCAACTCATTTGAAACGGAACCGGTTCATTTGAATCAAACCACTTTCAGGTTTCTTTTTGGAACCCATTTTTCTAACTCTTCCAAAATGCCTCAAACTTGATTACTCAATCGAAAGTCTAAATTCCTTTAAAATCACTAAAAGCTCCTTTTTATATTGAAATCAATATTTGAGCATCATTCTTTCCTTCAGTGATTCAAACTGTACAAATAGTTCGTTTCTAAATAAGCTGAACTCAACGCATAAAGTTCATTAAATAGATTAAGCTTGAAAACATAAATATTCTCTTAATAAATCAATTAATACAATTTCTCAAATCCGACCCTTTTTAAATAACTTTACAAACAAGAGTAGGATTTTGTAGAAATTTCGGCAGCACCTCCCCTAAAACTTGGACTTTTGCCACCCGGTTCGGGTCCCAACTAAACCGTTTCTCATTCCTTTTCAACAGCTCAAAACCAGAAATCAATTCAAAACAAGCTAAATCCAACAGTCGCCTCAATGGCATACCTCAAGGAAACCATTTCAAAAATCAACTCAATATCAACCGATTTAACTCATTTGTAAAGCTTTAAAGAATCGGTTCAGCAATAAATCATTTATCAAAACCAGAGCAATTAAAGCAACCCAGGCTGAATTTCAAGAGCATTCTATCTTTCACATCATCAAAATAATTGACTCAATTCAAACCAATCCTCAACGGATTAAACTCATTTCAAATATTTAAAGAATCAACTTCAAACATTACATTTCACAAGCCACACAACAATTCGGCCAAACCAACATCCATAGTCATTCGAGTCAATCAAATAATACATAAGGCAGATACAATCACTAATTACACCATATCTCACATCAGTATCCATATGTAATAATTCCAATAATAAACTGTAGTTTTCGGAAAGCGCCCCTACCTTAGAACGCAATTCCATAACTCAAACGCGTCACCGAGTCCTTTCCGCCTCGATCCGAAATCAACAATCAAAATCCCGGCTACCAAAACCTCAGCTCCAAACCGTTTTCTCAGCAACCATAATGACTCTAATCACAATATATAATAATCAGGACTCGACCCCACGTTACCAGAACTCATATTCATTAACCAAACACAACCGAATACTAACGCGAGACTTTTCGAAATATAATTTACTTACTGAGCTAGCGAAACGAAGCAGACACAGCTCCATATCAACCCGGCAGCGACTCCGTCAGCCACCTCAAGCGGCAGCGGCGATGAAAGACTCCGACAACCGCGGCTGCACAACAACGTCATGGCGATAAAACCCAGGAATAGAAAGGAATGAAGACCAAAAGCAAGGACCCTTACCGGCAGTGGTTTTTCCGGTGACTAAGCTGCGTTCTCCGGCGGCAGAGATGGCGGAGCAGCTCGAAATGGCCAGCAGCAGTGGCGGCGCTAACCCAGCACCAACATCCACCACCATTTTTCGGCAACCAGAGGCACTACGGGGTTTCATGGTGGCAGATCTCGCAGGAAAGGGACCCTCGGCACGGTGGAACGGCGGCGGTCAGTGGCGCGTCGGCGGCGACTGGACGCAGCTCCTCCAGCTCGCGTCTCCTTCTCTCCCAGCGTCGCCCAGTCTCGGCATTCCTCCTCCTTCGAGTTCGACGGAAAGGGACCCACAGCGGCGCTGTGTTTTCTCCACGATTGCGGGCCCGACGGTGGCGCAGCAGTGAGGACGACGGAGCTGGCGGTGAGTCCCTCTCTGCGCGACACTGACAGAGCGGCTTCTCCCTCCATTTGACTCGGACCTGACGGCGGACCCCAAGGCGGCGCGACGGCTGGGCGGCGACGACGAGCTCGATGGCGAGGGCACGGTGGTGTGGCGGCGAGCATGGTGGCTACGGCCTCCCTCCCTCCGGATCTCCTTCTTTTCTTTCACAGGGGACCGTGTGTTTATGAAAAAGGGGGGTGGCTGCTGCTGCTACTATCATCAATAATGTGCAGCTAGGGTTGGCTTTTGGAAGGGAAAATGTGGACTCTATTAGGGTTAGGGGCATTTTTGTAATTTCACTCAAAAATAAGGATAATATAGTAATTGAAACCCAAATTAAATTCAATACTATTTGTACATAGAAAATACTATTTGCTCATCAATTTCACAAATTATTTTCAATAAAATGCCCAAATCAAAATAATTAGAAATAATATAATTAAACCCCTTTATTTTTCCAAAGTAGCAGTATTAATATTTAAAATATTACTTATCTAGTCCAAATCATATAAAATCCTTATTATTTCATAACTATCAACTTTATAATTCAAATATAGAAAATAATCCAATAATTGTGAAATTGGATAATAATCATAACTTATCTCAAATCCAATAAATCAAAACTTGCCTTAATTATCTTTAATAAAATAATCCCTGAAATTAAGGCTATAAATAACTGTAGGATTTGAGACTCGATCATAATAAGACTTTTCAAATATTCTGGGGCTTACATTCTACCCACCTTATAAAAATTTTCGCCCTCGAAAATTGATACAAAATGAAAGAAATTCCATAACAGTTCACCTTTGAACACATTTAAGAAAGAAGCAAAAATATCTCAAAATATAATCATATATACGATTTCCAAATACTTTGATTGTCATAAGCATAAGGATGTAAAGGTAGGAGTGTGATTGCAAAGCAAACGTTACAAGATAGGCTCAATGCACAAGGTCATATGATCTCAAAGCTTTACAAAAACTTGAGGTACCAAATAGGATGCAAATCAAGATGGGCGTTCACAAAGCAGTGATGACATGGCTCAAACATGTGATAGTAAGGCAAGGCATTGAAGGCTATAAAACATGATGGGGTTAAAACGACGTGCTTAACCTCCGCACACTAATCTCATCTCAACCTCCAAGCTTCAACTTTCCAATTCCATCAAGCACCTTACAAACCCCAAATTCGATCACAAGCCTGACAATCACAAACCCATTCGCAAGGAACAAAACGCCCACAACTCATACGTTGCACACCTACCGCTTCAACTTTCGTATACACATCACGTCTTAAAGAACTAACGTATCACGTTACTACGTCTACAAGTCGCACGTGATATCAAAATAATTCTCGAGTCTACTCAGAATGATACAAAACTTTAGAAAGGAGAGGCAAATGTCAAGGACAATACTCATAGATTCGAGACAGAGTATCCAATTCCAGATAAATAAGGATGCTCAAGCAATGAAGTTTGCTAGACTCAATTCAATTGACAACTTCAAGATAACCCTTTGATCAAGGAAATTCAATAGGATCAATAAGAGGAATCAGCACATTAATTTGAACCAAATTCAAATTGGGTCGAAGAAGTATGAGGTTTACAGAAAAGAATATTTCAAACCCAAGACAAGGCTCACAGAACTCAAGAGCATAATTAAAATACTTTCGAATACATTGCTTTTAAAAGAATCGAAAACTTGCAGAAAAACCACTTCGCAGTCTGAAAGAGGAGTTAAGTAACAACATCCTTCAAAAGAGTAACAAAAGCATAAATGTGGCTTTGCTCTTAATACGCTTTCATGTTGAAGTAGATCATGTAGAGTTTTAAAAACAAAATGCACACAAGTTTGGCTAAGAGCTAAAATATTTCCTCAAATATTTTAGAAAGATAATTAGGTGCACAACTTAACCAAAGGCAATCATAAAACTCAGAAAACAAAATAAATGCTTGTTCAAAAATTCCCAAAGTTCATATTCAAACAAGCGTGTATAAAATCATGGCAAAGACGAAAGAGAAAATTAAACTCTTTTTAGAAAAGAAACTCCGAAGTAAAAATTTGCTTACAATTTGGTAAAGGAAATAAGTGGTGCGTTACAAACGGACAGGTTTCCATTAAACGACGAAGCTATTCAAAACTTCATTTAAAATAGCATATGCCAACTTAAAATCATCTTTGTCAAAATTGAACAATGGTTTCAATATCCATCAAGCAACAGAAAATAAATTCCGTTTAATATTTCTTCAAAGAGGATTCAAAACTTCTTTAAAATGTTCAAAACAAGACTCCAAAAGTGTTCTTGAAATCACCATCTCAGAAGAACATTCAAGAAGTTTAAGATGCACTAAAAAGAATTCAAGCCATGCAAGAAAGGATCTTAAACCAAAGTAGTCCAAACAAGATTCACTAGGCATGACTCATCAAACAAGCTTTCAATTGTTCCAAAAGAATACAAAAGTCATAGGAAAGACAACTCAATCATTAGTAATTTTTCAAAGGTAAATCTTTAACTAAAAACTCTTGTAGAGAAAATGAGAGAATAAACAATGCACTAATTTGAAACGAATCAAACTGACTCACATACAGATGAGATTCACAAGAGAGGACAAACCAAGATCAATGGTAATTTCACAAGATATAAAAGATTAGTTAAAAACAGAGTCACGTATGACATTCATAGAGGTGAAAAGCTTAAGAAGGAACGATTCCATTCATAAGAAGAAAGCTATGAATCCAACATTTTCAAAAGAATAACAATGGCATCAAAAATGTAGTATGCTAAACCGAACTCAAGTTAAAAATAATTTGGGTAAAGTTTATCAACAAAAATCAATCGGAATAAAAGCGAAGAATTCCTTCTTCCCAGAATTTCGAAAAATCCCCAAATGCATAATCAGATAAAGGCGTGTGATGGAACTATAGTAAAATTACTAGAAAGTCAAATTGTATTTTAAGTAGGTGCAGTTCTATAAACCAGTAAAAGTATAGGCGAGGCATTAGAAAGAAATAGTTGTTAAACTGTATGAGTAATCTCAAAGTCTCATATATAAAAAAGTATATAGCTAATCAACAGCAATTTACAAAATCTCAAGATTGGCTATAATCATTGTCAAATAAGAGAAAAACTAAATCAATAATTTCTCAAGAATGGACTCGGAATCCGGAGTTAAAATGCACGACGCAATAGGACAAGTTCAAAGCTATAGCAAGGAATACATGAATCAAGAAAAACTCAAACAGAGAAAGCCAGATACAACAAGGATTTCAAACAAGCATATGCACTTAGGATCAAACAAGAATACATATGAATAGAGGAATAGAGTGGAACATCAAACTACTTTTCAAGAGGAGTAGCAAACAAGAATTTCAAGTTAGGATATGAAAGAATAGGTCAACTCGAACAAAATTCAAGACACACAACTGAGCAGCCTCGAGAATTAGTTTCTAACTTCTCCAAAACCCGTGATTCGCTTTACTCAAAACTCGTATAACATCTATGATAACCCATCAGTGCCTTCATATACATAATCCACTAGTATTAAGCTGGCCAAACTTAATATCAGGAATTATGCAATGCAAGACTAACAGCGTTAATCAATAGACTGTCATGTGCATAAAGCTCTAATTCTCGTCATTCGACAAGACCTAATACATGACAAACACTCAGAGTATGCAACTAAAGCATAGTCAGTCCATTCCTCAGGCTCTACAGGAAGAACTGCTCTGATACCATAATGTAACACCCTAACTACCAAAGCTCACGCTTCCGGCTGCGCAACTCTGATAGCTCGGATATTACGACGACACTTATACTATTTAATACTAAAATATGAGCCTGTTTGAAACTTTAAACCGCAATACCGCTCCCAAAAATACTTTCATCCGATAACGTACATCCATAAATACCATACAACTTACAAAACTCATAAAGAGTACATCCATATATATATACATAAATATATATAAATAATATTACAAACATAATCCAATACAATTCCTATCCCTCTTGCAGATTATATCAAGATAAAGGCGAGGGTGCAGTAAACCATAACTAAAACAATACAGAGCATCACAACAACAGTTAAATAAGCTCTTCGTAACTTCTGCGCCCATATCCTGAAAGGGGAAAAATGTAGGGGGTGAGAACATCATCCTCGAAAGGGTTCTCAGTAGAGGGTTTTTGGGAATTACTGTAATAGGATACATGAAGATAAACCGTGCCAGTGATTAATAACTGTCTTATGCCTCTTTTCAAAAACAACAGTTTTCAATAAGGTAAAGTCGGAAATCTTTTCTGAAAGAGGAACCGTTCAATTCTCAAAAACACCAAAAGCCTTTCAAAAAGGTTTATCTATGCTGAACCAAAATAGCCTTTCATATTTTTCCAAATCAGAAACACAAAACCAAAATCAACCATCGGTCCATCTCAATCCAACCACGGCCCTAGGCCCAAACAATCCAACCACCAACCAAATCACCACAATCCAACAGAGTCCCAATTGCAAACACAGATAGGAAGTTCAAGCACAAACAAACAGTTACAGCAAGTAGAACAATTAGCAGTTAATCACAAAGGCAAACCAAGTACAATATGCACACCCAAACAATGTCACATAGATGCATATGATGCATGCCTGTCCCTAGTAGCTGATGATATCATCTGTCGGTTATAGAGCCAACCCGACAAGTCCTGGTAGCTAACCATTGGACTGTCCCTCTGTCGCGCATCCCCAACTCGAGTTATACTCATCATAAACTTGATCATAATCATGATCCATATCCATCACCTTCACTGGTGAATATTTACGGGGGCGAGCTCATCCGGGGCTTTCACAGTGCCCGGCCACACTTACGACATAGGGTCAACAGAGTATCAAGTCTCAACCTGGAGCACGTGGTGGCTAGCCACTGCTACTACCCAGGGAAACTCGTATCTCAGATAGTGGAAGTGCAAAAATCACAAATTCCAACTCGGTCCAAAAATCAACTCATTTGAAACGGAACCGGTTCATTTGAATCAAACCACTTTCAGGTTTCTTTTTGGAACCCATTTTTCTAACTCTTCCAAAATGCCTCAAACTTGATTACTCAATCGAAAGTCTAAATTCCTTTAAAATCACTAAAAGCTCCTTTTTATATTGAAATCAATATTTGAGCATCATTCTTTCCTTCAGTGATTCAAACTGTACAAATAGTTCGTTTCTAAATAAGCTGAACTCAACGCATAAAGTTCATTAAATAGATTAAGCTTGAAAACATAAATATTCTCTTAATAAATCAATTAATACAATTTCTCAAATCCGACCCTTTTTAAATAACTTTACAAACAAGAGTAGGATTTTGTAGAAATTTCGGCAGCACCTCCCCTAAAACTTGGACTTTTGCCACCCGGTTCGGGTCCCAACTAAACCGTTTCTCATTCCTTTTCAACAGCTCAAAACCAGAAATCAATTCAAAACAAGCTAAATCCAACAGTCGCCTCAATGGCATACCTCAAGGAAACCATTTCAAAAATCAACTCAATATCAACCGATTTAACTCATTTGTAAAGCTTTAAAGAATCGGTTCAGCAATAAATCATTTATCAAAACCAGAGCAATTAAAGCAACCCAGGCTGAATTTCAAGAGCATTCTATCTTTCACATCATCAAAATAATTGACTCAATTCAAACCAATCCTCAACGGATTAAACTCATTTCAAATATTTAAAGAATCAACTTCAAACATTACATTTCACAAGCCACACAACAATTCGGCCAAACCAACATCCATAGTCATTCGAGTCAATCAAATAATACATAAGGCAGATACAATCACTAATTACACCATATCTCACATCAGTATCCATATGTAATAATTCCAATAATAAACTGTAGTTTTCGGAAAGCGCCCCTACCTTAGAACGCAATTCCATAACTCAAACGCGTCACCGAGTCCTTTCCGCCTCGATCCGAAATCAACAATCAAAATCCCGGCTACCAAAACCTCAGCTCCAAACCGTTTTCTCAGCAACCATAATGACTCTAATCACAATATATAATAATCAGGACTCGACCCCACGTTACCAGAACTCATATTCATTAACCAAACACAACCGAATACTAACGCGAGACTTTTCGAAATATAATTTACTTACTGAGCTAGCGAAACGAAGCAGACACAGCTCCATATCAACCCGGCAGCGACTCCGTCAGCCACCTCAAGCGGCAGCGGCGATGAAAGACTCCGACAACCGCGGCTGCACAACAACGTCATGGCGATAAAACCCAGGAATAGAAAGGAATGAAGACCAAAAGCAAGGACCCTTACCGGCAGTGGTTTTTCCGGTGACTAAGCTGCGTTCTCCGGCGGCAGAGATGGCGGAGCAGCTCGAAATGGCCAGCAGCAGTGGCGGCGCTAACCCAGCACCAACATCCACCACCATTTTTCGGCAACCAGAGGCACTACGGGGTTTCATGGTGGCAGATCTCGCAGGAAAGGGACCCTCGGCACGGTGGAACGGCGGCGGTCAGTGGCGCGTCGGCGGCGACTGGACGCAGCTCCTCCAGCTCGCGTCTCCTTCTCTCCCAGCGTCGCCCAGTCTCGGCATTCCTCCTCCTTCGAGTTCGACGGAAAGGGACCCACAGCGGCGCTGTGTTTTCTCCACGATTGCGGGCCCGACGGTGGCGCAGCAGTGAGGACGACGGAGCTGGCGGTGAGTCCCTCTCTGCGCGACACTGACAGAGCGGCTTCTCCCTCCATTTGACTCGGACCTGACGGCGGACCCCAAGGCGGCGCGACGGCTGGGCGGCGACGACGAGCTCGATGGCGAGGGCACGGTGGTGTGGCGGCGAGCATGGTGGCTACGGCCTCCCTCCCTCCGGATCTCCTTCTTTTCTTTCACAGGGGACCGTGTGTTTATGAAAAAGGGGGGTGGCTGCTGCTGCTACTATCATCAATAATGTGCAGCTAGGGTTGGCTTTTGGAAGGGAAAATGTGGACTCTATTAGGGTTAGGGGCATTTTTGTAATTTCACTCAAAAATAAGGATAATATAGTAATTGAAACCCAAATTAAATTCAATACTATTTGTACATAGAAAATACTATTTGCTCATCAATTTCACAAATTATTTTCAATAAAATGCCCAAATCAAAATAATTAGAAATAATATAATTAAACCCCTTTATTTTTCCAAAGTAGCAGTATTAATATTTAAAATATTACTTATCTAGTCCAAATCATATAAAATCCTTATTATTTCATAACTATCAACTTTATAATTCAAATATAGAAAATAATCCAATAATTGTGAAATTGGATAATAATCATAACTTATCTCAAATCCAATAAATCAAAACTTGCCTTAATTATCTTTAATAAAATAATCCCTGAAATTAAGGCTATAAATAACTGTAGGATTTGAGACTCGATCATAATAAGACTTTTCAAATATTCTGGGGCTTACAACATGCATTAACCCCTCTCACCATCCGAATACACTCACTCCCTCATATTTCACTTTTAACTTCAACAACCCCATTCTTTCCCTTCGTTTTTCCTCTCAGTTCAACTGTGCATGGTAAAAAAATTAAAAGAATGCCAAAGAAACAAAAAATTAAAGATGTTGATCGACCCTGAACTTCATGTTATACATTATTTCAATCATCTTGATTATGTAAGTTTTTTTTCAATATTTTTTTAATATTTTATATTTATAATTATTATTGTTAAATATTTACTTCTTGTGATTGTTAGTATTAGAAATGTAAATTAATAATATAAATAGAATGATTATTAGTATTTTTCAGCATTTTATATGATTTTTCTGAATTTTTTTAACTAATTTTTAATTGTAAATATTACTGTTAGTAAATTAGTTATTATTATTTTGTTAGTTGTTCAAGTTTAAAATGTAAACAGAATGCTAAGAAATTTTTTAATAAAGGACGTAATTTTTTTTTGGGTTTTTTTAATATTCTTTATTATAATTATTAATTAATATAAATATAACTAAATTAAAAAAGAGAGAGCCCCAACGGCATAATTTTTGTTATAATTATTATTGAAAACAGAGTTAATTTTTTTTAAATCCTTTTAGAATTAAAATTATTAACTATAATTGTTATGAATAAAGTTAAATGTCACTGTTGTTGGGAGAAATTGTTAGTACTGAATGAGTAGTAGTAATAATTTTAAAGCACCTTAGTTTTATTTTGGGAATATTCTAATTTTTTTCATTATAATTTTTATTGTTAGCAAGTTAGTTAGTTGTTATGGCTGTTAGAAAATGAATTTAGGCATGGAGTGATTATTATTATTTTTTATTATTATTTATTATAATTGAAGAGAAGAAAATATGTTTAAATAATAATAAATTACTAATTAATATTAGATATTATTCAAGAAAAATGTGTTATTGTAGAGAATTTAGTTTAGGAATTTACGTATTAGCAATAAGTTATGAATAATTTGAAGGATTAATAATATTAATTTTAGAAGTTAGAATTATCTGTTTTATAAGGATTTTGTAAATGAATTTATGATAGTGTTTTCTAGTTGAGTTATTTGTGCAAATTTTGTAACCATGATATTTATTTAATTTTGGTAGGAGTTTATTGTTTTAGTTGTTGTGGTTGAAAAATTATTGTACAGAATTTTGATTAGGAATTTATGTATTAGTAATTATTATTATTAGCAATAAGTTATGAATAATTTGAAGGATTAATAATAAATTTTTGAAGTTAGAATTATCTGTTTTATAAGGATGTAGTAAATGAATTTATGATAAAAACTTGTTTTTTGTAGAGCTATTTCTGCAAATTTTGTAACCTTGATATTTATTTTAGTAGCATATTAGTAAGTGTTAACAAGTTGACTAATAATTTGTTATGTTTTCTGTAGAAATTAAGAATGTTGACATGTGACCATCCAGTTCCTCCGGATCGGTACAACGATAGGGTGGAGGAGCATTTACGACTTACTGGATTTTATCATGTATCTCAAATTGGGGTAGTCCAATGTCAAAAGGCACTGGTTAACGCTCTAATCGAGCGGTGGCACCCCAACACACATACGTTTCATCTTTCCATTGGTGAATGTGCTGTGACTCTTGAAGATGTGGCTCTAATTCTTGGTCTTCCGACGGACGGTCTTCCTGTCACAGGGATGACAATGAGTAGTTTTGAAGCCTTGGAGGCGGAGTGTTTGCTTCAATTTGGAGTTGCACCGCGTAAGTCGGATTGTAGAGGTAGCTGCATAAAACTGAGATGGCTGCGAGATCTAAAAGAAAATTTAGAGTTGACTGATGAAATCAGTATACAGAGGTATGTGAGGTGCCACATTATGTTGCTGATCGGGACGATCTTGTTTGGGGATAAGTCTGGGGTAGGTGTGCACTGGAAATTTCTATCTTTGCTCCGTGATTTTGTCAGTATTGGAGGGTATAGTTGGGGAGCGGCATGCCTAGCACACCTCTACAGGGCGTTATGCAGGGCATCTCGTTTTAACTGTAAGGAAATAGATGGTCCACTAACACTTCTACTCGGTTGGGCTTGGATTCGACTACCATATCTATCGCCGCTTCCTAGGGAACCCCGCAGTTTTTCACTAGCAAACAGGTAACATTATGTTACAATGTACCCGTATCTTGTTTTTTAAGATTTAGTTGAGCTAATTGAATATATCATATTAGGTGGTGTAACTGGGAGCGCGGTGACCGACAGTAAAGATATCTGAATCTAGATCACTTTAGGAAGGCATTTGATGAACTTCAGGAAGGGCAGGTGTGTTTTAATTAAAGAATTATTACTTTCGGGTTTAGGGTCTGGGACATAATTATGAAGCATTGTTATTGTTATTGGTATTCTGGGTTGTAATCATGAGTTTCGTCTATTTTTCCCAATTTGTTTGGGTTGCTTATGCTGTGGATCGCGTGGATCTGAATATCATTCCTGCTGAAATCTACATGCAGTCAGTTGTCTGGAGCGCTACAGTTCCGTTGGTGTCATTTGAATGTATCGAGTGGCATGCTACCGATAGGTTTAGGCGACAGTTTGGTTTTGTTCAGGGAGTACCTAATCAGGAGCGGAATCTGGACAAGGCGCATGGAAAAGTCCTGACTGGTCCCAAGAATCTTAACTGGGCCACGGCACCGAGTCATTCAATTTGGGTGATGCATTGGTCAAACAGGTATAACTACGTTTTATCTGAGCTCCCCATGCCTTCATAGCATCCATTGGATAGTTACATGTACTGGTACCGATCAAAATTTGGGGACCACTTGAACTTGTCGAATCTTGTGGGTCAAGAGAATGATGAAGGTAATCAGGATATGGATGAGGGTGATCAGGATATGGATGAGGGTAGTCAGGATATGGATGATGACAATGAAGAACAAGAGCCACATTCGCCGCATATATTACCTCCAAACCCGATTCCAGAAGAACAACCTCAATCCTCAAGCCAGTATGTACCTCAGACACAGTTCCCCCCATCATTTCCAATAAGTCAACAATATTGGGATATGTCACAGTTTGAAATAGGAGAAGGAGGTTCTTTTAGCCAGTTGCTTGGGTTCATGGCTGCAGACGCAGGACTATCACAATATGGCCATCAGCCTGAGTTCATGGTAGGTAGGTATTCGTTGGATGCGAGGTATCCGGGCCATACCTCATCGGTTGCTTCTGGAGGGTTCGTATCTGTTGACTCTAGTAGGAGTGACGGTGGACGCGAAGTTCTTAATAGTCAGAATCCTAACCGTGTTTCTATAGGACTCATTGAGGAAAATGCTAACACACTCGAGAAAGAGACCGATGCGTATTTAGTAGATGACCCAGATGACGAGGACGATGATGAGGAGGATGAAATAGAGGAGTTCGATGAGGATGAAGAATCTCGTAATGATGGTATTATGTTGTGTATTTTACTTTACATGTTTGATTAGTTATTTATTTTTTGTTCATAAATGGCATCCCAGTTTGGTTTTTCCTGAATGATATGTGGTATCTATGTTAGTTTGATTACCTGATGTGCTACATTTAATTGTTTTTTATAAATTGTATACAGGTCAGGCACGCACTCCGGATGACAAAGTTAAAGGTTACAATCTGAGAATTGATCCACCACGTCGAAGCGCTAATCGCTACACTTCATCTGTCTTAAAAAAGGCGGCCAAGAAATGCAAGAACTTTGTGAAGGATGTAAAGTGGGCAATCAGAAAGTAGTTGTGGTGTAATGTATTTATTTAAGTATTAATCATGTGGACTATGTTTAGAGTACTTTGTATCTGTTGGACATTATGTATTCATGAGCTGGACTATGCTAAGATTTCTATTGTATGTCTAGAGTATTTATGCATTAATGACCTTATTCAAGTATTATTGATCTGGACTATGTATTAATGTTTCATAAAATCTGAGTATATTGCTACAGATATCATGTCAATATACCTCAATTGGACAATTGAGATCATATTATAACATGATGCAGGTATCTTATATTTAGTGTTGTAAAAATCGGACCGGACCGCCCGGTTCAACCAGAGAACCGGTAAATCGGACCATCTACCTAAATAATTTTCGTCTATCTAAATTATTTAAAATTTAGTTATAAATTCACTTATTCTTTTTTTATAATTATGTAATATCTATCAGTATTATTTTTTAATAAATACTTGTAGTAGATATTAATATAATAGATATAAACTACTTAATAAATTATTAAAACTTAAAAATAATAACTATTTTAACATAAAAGCAAAATAAAAACGTTATACAATGTTACATAAATATGAGATTTCGAGTGATTTTATACAATGTTACATATATCAGGTCAAGTTAAATCAAATGGACAACTCATGACATACTATATAATGCTACACATATCATATCATTTAAGACTGTGAACCTATTGAGCATCTCCGTCGGCATTTGCACTAGCTGACTGACAGCATCTGCTACGACTATGTCCCTCAGCTCCACATAGCCTACATCACCTAGGACGACGTAACATTCGCGTATCCATCTCATTCAAGAAGCGGGTCATCTTGGGGCGACCTTTCGTGATGCGTCTTAGGTACGGATTCGGTACGAACCGAGGTCCGTTGTAAGCAGGCCATGTCGTAGGATTACCTAGTGGCCTAAACCTTGCTCGGTACACCCACCGAACTTGGTCCATCTTATACACATCATGCACATACAGTTTCCAATCCAGTCGCTGGTTGGCACAACATGCGAACACATGTCTGCAGGGGATCCAGTCCACCTGGAACTCACCACAGTCACATCAAAGGCAACGTAGATCGACTGCAAACTCCAGTCCGCTTGGCATCTCACGCACCTCAAAGACCTCATTCTGCCGGTCAAAGCAACTGACCTGAATGTTTCCTGATGCAAGTTGGTTTGCATGCAACTTCGAGGTCACGACATCAGAGAACACATGGCCAGCATTAATCCGTGCTTCTGCCTCCGCTCTTTTTCGGGTAAACAACTCATTTAGCCTGTAGAATGTTGCCTTCACAAGAGTAGTAATGGGAAGATTGCGTGCACCCTTCAACACTGAATTGATGCATTCCACTAGATTCGTCGTCATGTGACCCATCGATATCCACCATCAAATGCCAATGCGTACTGTTCGCGAGGAATTCGGTTTAACCAGTTTGTATACGCTTTGCCCCGTTCCCGTAATCACTGGTAATGCACTTCATACTCCCACACCGTCCTCGATATCCTGGAGGATAGCAACATAAAAAAAAAGAAAAATAATAGATGTCAAAACAAATGTTGAAGGTTATTTCTGTTAATAACTTACTTAAATTTAGTAAATGGTTACCAATGTTGACGACCAATTTTTGGAGGTACGGTGCCTTGAATTTTTGCAGAAAATTCGACTCTATATGCCTGATGCAAAACATGTGAAAAGCTCTAGGAGGTGACCAAGCTCCGTTACTGTGTTCCACAGCTGCATTGATGGATTCGTGTCGGTCGGATATTAGACCCACACCATCCCGAGTGACAACATGTTGACGAAGGTTACTAAGGAAAAAGTGTCATGCATCAGAAGTCTCTCCCTCCACAATAGCAAACGCAATTGGGACGATATTGTTGTTGCCATCCTGTGAAACTGCCACTAGTAGACAACCCTTATACTTTCTGTACAAGTGAGTCCCATCCACCTGGACAATTGGCTTACAATGTCTGAATGCCCTAATACATGGGTAATAACTCCAAAATACTCGATGCAGTACTCGAATATCACCCACCAAGTCATCGCCTTGATATGCAGGCATAGTCTCAAAATGGACAACAGTTAATGGCTCCTTATGACACATGGCCTCAAACCATATAGGCAACGCTTCAAACGATGCTTCCCAACCTCCAAATATTTTTTTTACTGCCCTTTGCTTAGCCAACCATGCTTTCCGATAACTAACAGTGTAGTTGAACTTCGATTGCACTTCTTCTATAATCGATTTTACCTTTAAGGAGGGGTCAGCTTCAACCAATGGTTTTATCGCTTCTGCAATTGTGATAGAATCCAGCTTCGAATGATCTTGTGAAATGGTGGCTCTGGTACAGGTGTGACTACCATTATACCTCCTTATAACCCAACAGTACTTCCTGCTGATCATGCTAACCCTGATAAGCCAATCACACCCTGACCCATATTGCGTATACTTTGCATAAAATGCCAACGGCTTAGACTCATACACCCGGTAGTCTATGCTTCGTCGTATGGTATACTCTTTTATCGCCTTAATAACAACTTTCCTGGAACTGAACTTCATACCAACGGCAAATTCACCATCTGCGGCAATAGGAATCTCTGCAATTGACAACCACCATAGGAAAAATCAAATAAATACACAGATATTTCAAAACCGATAATAAGGGTAAATCTACCGTCACTGCCTCTAGTATGATATAAATCCAAATCTGACAACATGTTATTATGTCACTCTAATTAAAAAAAGAACAACAGCAGAAGATGTAAAAACCGGATCGGATCGGCCGGTTCGACCGTCAAACCAAATGACCCGGAACCTAACCGGTCCGGTTCACTGGGTTTGAACCGTAGAAGAGATCGATCAACTGCGAATGATAATTAGAAACTCACGTAATATTTACTAATCATATTCGAGAGAATTTTATTATTACCTAATAAGTACTTGTAGTATATATATAACAGTGAAAAAAATAAAATATTTATTGTTATAAAACACATACATTTTCAATTTTGTTATTTAACATTCGTTCTATTTTCTATTTTTTATTTACATGGGACCGGGTTAACCGGTTTTTTTCACTAACCCAGCGGTTGGATCAGTGACTCAGTCACCTGAACCGCTCGACCACCGGTTCGATCCTGAGAACTATAACATCAACGCATGATTAAATAATGGTAAATAAATACTAATTTATTCATAACTAAATCAATAACTGACTAAAAAAAACTAATACGACGTATTACGTACCTGCAATCATATATTCCGGAAACTCCGGAACACGCATGGCTTCCAAGTCCAAAACTCGCATGAATGATGGCTCCTCAAACGGCACTTCGTTTGTGAGTGCATTTGCCACCTCTGTCACATATGGAGCCGTAGTTCCATCACCTTGATCTTCATCTCCATCTGGACCAACAAACTCGTAGTTACTTTCGAACTCTTCTTCACTGTCACTATTATAATCTTCCCGTAGAATATTCCGGTCGGCCTCAGATTATTCAAACTCAACATACAACTCGATGAACGAGATCTGAGCCTGGTTTTCAATATACATTGAAAGCATCTCTTGCACGCTCATTTCGTCCGTCACATATTTGGTTTGAAACTAGACGAATCTACCAAACACCTGTATGGGATATCTGTATAGAATACATGATATCTTTCTTGCCCTCTCAGAATCAATCTTTTCACAGATCACACCTTTGAACTCTTCAAATAATATGATAAAAGGAATAACAACATCTAGCGGATTTTCACAAATAAATTTTACTCCTTCAGACGTTTGTAGTAAAATTTGACCAAAATAATACACTTTTAGTAACACTCTGTCACTCATTTCTCTCAATCACAAAAAAAAGATAGCTTTAGCTATTAGATTTTCAAGTTTAAAACAGCAAGTAATAAATAAACGAGAAAGAAGAAACAGAAGACGCAGTCGTTCAAGTTGGGGAAGAAGACGCGAGTAAGCTACCAGTTCACTTCACACTTTTATATAGACCACTTTAACGAACTCGCACCCTTCGACTAGGTTAACATGATTCAAAAAAATATTAAGAAATGATATCGGACCATGCGATTTCATCTCGCAGTTCATAAAAAAATTGCCATCCGCACTCAAAACGGAGGGTCCGAGTTCATTTCAAATTCTAAGCATGGAACTCGGACCATGCGACTTGTAGTGCCATTGCATATTAAAAAACCAACCTAAGCTAACCGAAGGGTCCGATTTAGAGCACCCCAAATTTTATTTCTTATTAGCATACAAATCGAACCGTGCGATTTGATATGCAAAAGTTTATAACCAAAGAAAATGCACGGTCCGAGTTCTTCTCCCTCACACTGCCAAAAAGTTGTCCCACATATACGTCTAGTCCCCCATGCTTCCATATCCAAGAAAAGCACACATATAGGTTCCATTTCGATAAAATTAAGCCTAAAAAAAGATGAATGTTACAATACTTTTATGTTAGTTGGAGTTTTAAAACTTTTTTACATATAATGTACTAAGAATATTCCATTAATAAAACTTGTAATGTATATTAATAAGGTTATTAAGTAAATAATGTATTTTTTTAAATTACAGATACATTAATTATAATCTCTAAAATATATTTTTAATAAAAAATAATTATGATTATTATTGAGATTTTTTTTATGACTTACTATTAGAAATTTAAATGTTTTATTATTATATAAGTTATTAAAATTATTAAATTCATTTATAAATTCTAATTAATTAATTATTTTTATTTTTATTTATTTTAATTATTTATTTGATATTATAATTTATCTCATAAAATTTGTCTAATATACTATTTTTTTCTTCTATAGCATCATGATTTTAAAAATTAACTATATTATAACATATCATTTAATTAGGATATATATAAATATATATTAGGAACAAAATTAATATTTTTCAAAGTGTTATTTTAAATTAATTTGTCAAAAGATACTTCAAAAGAAAAAGGAGATATTAAAAATAAATTTAGATGCATTGAGGTCCGGCATAATTTTTTTTAAGATTTTATTGGAGATGTATATTTTAAGTTATTAGTTGAATGTAATTTTAGATTTTTATAGTTAAAATTAAATTTAAAAATAATTTTAAGTAAGTAGTCATAAATCAAGGAGAAGAATAATGTTATATTATCGTCAAATTTGTAACTAGAGTTGTTACTTCTAATTTTTAATCCATGAAATTAGGGTGTAATCGGATTGGCTTGGGTTGCATTTAGAAGAAATTGAGAACTGAACTGATTAAATTTGATCATTTTAAAATATGCTTTTTATTCTTATTTTTCTTCGTTGCAATTTTTTCCTTTTTAGAAATCTAATTCTAATACGGTATTTAAATCAATGCAAACTGATATGATTGATCCGGATTTAGTCACAAAAACATATTTATCCGACCTATTTCAAAACGATCAAATTTAATCAGTTCAGTTCTCTATTTCTTTCAAACTCAACCCAAATCAATCCTATTACACCCTAATTTTATGGATTAAATATTAGAAGGAACAACTTTAGTTACGAATCTGACCATAATATAATACTATTCTTCTCTTTAATTTATGGCTACTTACTTAAAATTATTTTTAAATTTAGTTTTAACTATAAAAATCTAATATTACATTCAAATAATAACCTAAAATAAACATCTCCAATAAAATCCAAAAAAAAAATTTATACATTAACTCAATGCATCTAAATTTGTGTTTTAATATCTCTTTTTTCTTTTAAAGTATCTTTTTGACAAATTAATTTAAAATAACACTTTAAAAAATATTAATTCTATTCCTAATATATATTTATATATCCTAATTAAATGGTATGTTATAATATAATTAATTTTTAAAATCATGATACTATAGGTGAAAAAAAAAAGTAGTATATAAAATAAATTTTATGAGATAAATTATAATATTAAATAAATAATTAAAAAATATAAAAATAAAAATTATTAATTAATTAGAATTTATAAATAAAATTAATAATTTTAATAACTTATAATATACCAATAGAACATGTTAAATCTTCAATACTAAGTCATAAAAAAAAACTCAATAATAATCATAATTGCTATTTTATTGAAAATATATTTTAGAGGTTATAATTCCTAGAATATTACACCAATATACGTTATAATGTTAATAATATAAAGGAGTTTTAAAACTCCAAGCAATACAGGAGTATGGAATCGGATCCCATAAAAAAATATGAAAGAGAAATTATTTAAAAATAAAAGATTACACTTTACCTTCTAAAGTAAAAATTTTAAAATTTAAAAGATCTAAATTCATATTGAAAAAAGAAGAAATTGCTGTCCTTGATTTGTAAAAAGATAAAGGAAGATTACAAAGATATAAAAGAAAAAATAAAAAAAAAAGAAATGGTAGAGGGACTTAATGTATGATGGAGATAATTTGTCATGAAAAAATAAAAAAATTTGAACTACAATAATTACAAATAAAGACTCAGTGAAGGCTTCACGTTTATTTTGTTATTCTTTCTCCCTCTCTTCAACTCTAATTTTATTTTTTTGGTATATCTATTGTTCTTGTATTTAATTTAAAAAAAATTAATGAAAAAAATGGATTATAGAATTAATTTGAAAGTGTATTATAATGGTCAAATTTTATTTTGGACATTCAAAGGTATAAGATTTATGTGTAAGAATTCATATGATATTGTTGTTCCTTTTACCATATAATTTAAAGAACTAAAAAGCATAATTTGTGAAAGGATTGTGGTGCACGAAATTGACTCCGCACGTTTCGCACAGATAGACCGGCAAGTATACCGGGTCATCCAAGTAATATCTCAGGTGAGTGAGAGTCGATTCCACGAGGATTGTTGGTTTGAGCAAGCAGTGGACAACTTGTAGATCTTAGTCAGGCGAATAGAAAAGATGATTGTGTTGTATAAAACGCATAAAACAAATAAATAAAACGTTACTAGACAGGTGTGAAATCAATGGTATGAGAACGGCTGAGGCTTCGGAGATGCTTCTTCCTTCTGGATCAATTTTTCTCACCATCCACTCCAACGTCTGCTGATTCATTCCATGGCAGGCTGTATATGGTTAACGCTGGGTCAGCGGCCATTAATCTTCTCTGCTTCAAATCAAACGCCGGGTTAGCGGTCATCCAATCTGAACGGGGGTAAAGCTCTAGCAGTCCATTCCCTTGATGATCCTACTCAAAACGCCACAGACAATATCGAATCTTTCGAATCAGAGAATGTTGCTCCTTTGGTTCTAGTATATATACCACAAAGGTCCTAACGGCCCTGCACCTCGGCTGAACTGATGTCTCGAGAAGTCCCCAACGAAGTCGTGGATTAGCCATCTAAGAGATGTATAATCAAGCTTATGGTTCATTACTATTCTGTCAAGGACTCGCAAGAACCCATGTAGAATGAGGATGATTGTCACAAGTCATCCGATTCATAAGGTTGAAGAACGAAGATACATCTTAGAATAGAATCAAGCATAGATTGAAGTAGAGTAGTGATATTATTAATTCATAAGAATCAGCAGAGCTCCTAATCTTAACCTAGGAGGTTAGTGACTCATACTGTACAGAAAGTAATATGAAACGTAAAGTATGCCGAAGAGATCCTAAACATGGTTGATCTTCTCCTATATATATTAACCTAATAACTAAGAATTACAGAATTATGATAGAATAAGCTAGAGGTGCGAAATTCATCCTTAGGCCCACTTGAGTTGAGTGTTTAGGCTGAGCTAAGGGTGTCTCCACGTGTGGTACTCCCTCTTGGGCGTTGAACGCTGGCTTTGGGCTCCCTTTTGGGCATTGGACGCCAGCTGCCCCCCTTTTGGGTGTCCAACGCTAGGAAGAGGGTAGGTGGCTGACATTGAATGCCGGTTTTGAGCCTTCATTTCCAGAGCAAAGTATGAAGTATTATATATTTCTGGAAAGCCCTGGATGTTAGATTTCCAATGTCATTGAGAGTGCACCATTTGGATTTTTGTAGCTCCAGAAATGCTCCTTTGAATGCACAAAGGTCAGATCCTGACAACATCTGTAGTCCTTTTTCTGCCTCTGAATCAGACTTCTTCCAAAGCTCCTCAATTTCAGCCAGAAAATACCTGAAATAATCATAAAATGCACAAACTCAAAGTAGAATCCAAAAAATGAATTTTGCACTAAAACCTATGAAAATGTAATAAAACTTAAACAAAACATAATGAAAACTATATGAAAATGATGTCAAAAAGCGCATAAAATATCCGCTTATCAGATTGATCCGCAAATATTAAAAAGAGTGACTAGTGTTGTGTGCATGTATTCTATAATAATATTTAGATGATTCATACAATTCGAGACGAAGTATGTCACTAATGAAGCAACGATGCAAGAAATATTTTCAATATATCACAAAAGTCGATCTCAAGATTTCGTCATCGAGCTATATGTTGAGTTCGAACACTTGCCTTATGGGGTTGAAAAAGCCGATGAAAACATGGATTGGGAAGGCTACAATAGTGAAAATGAAGATGAATTTGAAAGCAACTATGAAACATATGATCCAAATGTAGATGGCGACGATGTTGACCATACTAATGAGGCAAATGTAGAAGAAGTGACAAATGTATTAGCAAGCCAACATCCGTTTGGGGAGCCATTTTTTATGCGCACTTTGGACCTTGCAGCTTGAATGCATCAGAGTTTTCTGAGTATGCGAATACTAGTATATGAATATGATATTAGTAGAGTATATTTATATTTTTGATATACTATAAGATGATGATTCTACTGTGGATGATAATTGTAATGTATAATTGCTTTTTGTGGTGTTGTTGCAGACCTACCAGTCGTTGTAGATGGCGAATTTGTTACTAGGATGGAATTCAATTCTAAAGAGATTGTGATCGCGGCCATCAAAGACTATACGATTCGTAGAGGAGTTGACTACCGGATATACGAGTCTGAACCAACGACATTTTATTCAAAATGTGTTCAATATGGAAACAATTGTGATTGGCTTATCAGGACTAGTTTGATCCAAAAGAAATATTGTTGGGAAATAAAATGTTATAACGGTAGTCACACCTGCACCAGTTCTACCATTTCTCAAGACCACTGCAAGTTGGACTCAAACACAATTGCAGAAGCGATAAAGCTATTAGTGGAAGCTGACCCATCTCTGAAATTGCGATATGGAATTGCAACTGTTCTGGCAAAGTTCAATTATACGGTGATCTACCACAAAGCATGGTTGACAAAACAAAAAGCAGTGGAGAAGATGTTTGGTGGTTGGGATGCCTCATATGAGGCTCTGCCAACATAGTTTAAAGTTATGTGTAAAAAAGAACCATTAGCAGTTGTGCAATTCAAAACGGTGTCTGCCTTTCGAGGGAATAAGTTGGCTCAGGATATCCGGGTATTACAGCGAGTATTCTGGAATATTTACCCTTGTATTAGATCATTCAGACATTGTAAACCAGTTGTGTAGGTAGATGGCACACACTTATATGAAAAACACAAGGGAGTTTTGATGGTTGCAATATCACAGGATGGCAACGGGACTATTGTGCTTATTGCCTTTGTCATTGTCGAAGATGAGACTGCTGATGTGTGGTACTTATTTCTTTCTAATTTGAGAAGACATAATATTTGACATTACAGAAGTTTGAATTTTTTCATAGTGTGTAAATGCCTAATGTTGCTTTTTAAATCAGACTATTCCAGGACAGTCCATGAATTTAATACGCGATATCAACGACTATATGATCGCAGCAAAGTATATACTCAGTGGTTGGATAGGATCCCTCGCCATCGTCCATCCTATCACGGGGTGCATTCACTAGGATGCGTATAAAGACATCTGCCTGATAAACCCCAATTTTGTGGTTTATATTGTGTAGAATTTGGGGAGTTTTGTCAATATTTTTCACACTTATTCACAAGAATTGCATGATTTTGTGTTCTCTTCCTAATATTGCTTCATGATGGAAAACATGCTTCTTTTGCCTTAAATTGCTATATTTTGATCCTCTTTTATTACCATTCGATGCCGTGACGTATTTGTTGAGTGATTTCAGAATTTATAGGGCAAGAATGGCCTAGAAGAGAGAAAGAAAGCATGCTCAAGAGGAAGAAACATGAAGATTTAAATTTTGGAAATTTAAGCATGGGCGTGCACGCGCACCTCGCGCGCACGCGCGGATATGGACAGCTGGAATCGGCGCGCAAAGATCGACGCATCCGCGTAGATTAGGAAAATCCACACCGGCGCGCACGCGTACATGGCGCGCACGCGTGGATCACAAAAGCAATCGGCGCGCACGCACGCATGGCGCGTACGCGCAACAAGCTGCACGTGGCCTCATTAAAGAAAATCGTGCCTGGCGATTTCTGAGGCTCAAGAGGACCAAATTCAAGCTGTTTCTGCATGGAAAAGACCCAAAGATGCTAGGGGAAAATGGGGGATCATTCATTTTACACTTAGACACAATTTTAGCTAGTTTTGGTTCTTGTTCTTCTAGAGAGAGAAACCCTTGTTCCTCTCTAGATCTAGCTTTAATTTGATCTTCCCTTGTTGAATTCTGAATTGGATCTTGTTAATTATTAGTTTTAATTGCTTAATTTGAATTTCTTAGTATAATTTTGTTTAGATCTTGTGTAGTTTTATGTTTTCTTGTCAATTGTCATTTTATACCCATTTCATGAATCTTGTGAATTTTGAATTGCTAATGTTACATTGATGATTTTCATGATTACTTGTGTTGTTTGAGTGATTGTATGTTGATAATTGTTAGTGGGTACTTGTTAATTTCAATTTAATTGCACTTTGAATATGTCTTTTAGTAATGCTTACTATGTGTTTGATGAAATGTTTCCTTTGATTATGGAGTAGTTCTTTTTACTCTTGGCTTAGGCTAAGGGAATTGGGTAAACTTGAGTCATTGGATCTAATGGATTTGATTATTTGGGAACCCTTAGTGGTCAATTTGATAGCCATTGACACTAGCCTACTACTAAGTTAATTAGTAGCTAGGTTGGACCTTATGGGTTGATGTTGACTAAACCATTTAACATACTTCAAGTATAGAAGTAGACTTAATGAGTTTGGTTCCTCATAATTGTCAAGATATGGTTATTAGACAAGGATAGTGACCCCAATTCGCATGTCTAGCTAAGAGTTGCTTTATCATTCATATTTGAAAACCCAAAAATTCCTAATTGCTTTGTCTTAGTTATAGTTATTTGTTTAGTTTTAGAATAGAATTATAGTGGATGCTATCTTATTAGTTTAGAATTGCTCACATTTTGCTTTAGTTATTTGAATTAGTTTCTTGCACTTCAAGATTGCTTGCTTGTTAGGATTCTTAGTTTAATTTCTTGCTCATGACTTGCAACACCGGAATTCTAACCAATGTTGAAGCACATGTTTGCCCATTCCTTGTGAGACAACCTGAGGTTTGAATACTTCGGTTACTTCTATTGGGGTTGAACTTGTGACAACCAATTCCTTCTAAATTTGATTTGAGGATTGACTATCGGTTTGGACTATACTAACAACGAAATTATTTATGAAATTCCAAACCGGTATAAATCCTTGACCATCACTACCTCCAGCTCCTCATCCTCCGCCTCGACCTCCTCCTAAATTGTTGTTGTAACCATGCTAAGATCAAAACGAAGTATGTTCCAACTAGGACCTGCGGGATTGACAAATTCAACTCCTCTATTGAGACCACTCCTACCTAAGTCAAAGGAGAATCGACCCCTAGATGGGTCCCCAGAATGCCCAAACATTGATGGCATATGAATTCTTGAATCTAAAGACATACGGCCAGAAACCAACTCAAATGGCTTATCCTCTTGAGGTTGTAGGATTTGACTTTGACCTAGATAGTTGTCCTGCTGTGATTGATCTGTATTATCAAGAAACCTCCAAATTTGGTTCATAGCGGCTTAGTCCATTTCAGGTATTGTTGGTCTACATGAGCAGAAAATGATATCCTAGGATCTTGATGCACTTGTTGTTGTGGATCTTGTTATGGTTGTGCTTGTGCCTATGATTATGGCGGCGTTGGTTGTTCACTAGGGGTATTGCTTTAAGTCGATGATCATATCGGTCTTGCCATATTAATATCCACTTTTCGTGCGCTACAATCCAATTAAAATTTTTGGGATCTGTCATGACATTGTTATGCGAACTACCAAGATCCTTTGCAACTCTCAGAATACCTTGTTGCATACTGAACTGTCTCGTCACCCTGTCGATGGTCTCCACACATTCAAATGAGATAAGAGGAACTGTTGCATTCCATATCGGCCCATCATAATGGACATTGGCCGAAACTGGGTGGGGAGAAAGTCTATCGTACTTGTATAAATCCCACACAAATTGCATCAACATAGTAAAAGACACATTTGAAGACAACTTACAAGTACAACAGATGCCAAGTATTGTAAATAGAGATTAAATAACATTTAGTATATGAATCTGTACCCTAACAACATCATCTACTATGTCTTGTATCTCCCTAAACCGTCTTGTTGTCCTGTTCCTATAATCATTTGACAGAAATATACAATCAGCCCATCTGTCGATACAAATTTCATTACTCAAGTAACTAATTTATTATGTGAAATCAGTAAAATGAAATAAAAAGTATAAATTTAACACACATATATATCACATTATATAAAGTAACATGCCGACAAACTAGTGAAAACCGTGAGAATCGGAGAACCAAACCATCTATGTCCTTACAATCAAAACGCGTTTCTCGACATAATAATCGATACAGATGGGCAAGACATGCCGAATCCAGCTAAATTCTCTTATCCAGTTGAAGTCACAGAGTAATGATAAAAATTTTCAGTGAATTGTGATGCTAGATTTATCACAGAACAAAGTTGTGTCAAACAGCAACATGATGTGAACTTTGACATATCTTTATATGGCAACAATATCAGTCAAGTCTACACCATTTTTATACTTTCTAAGACACGTTAATTTAATGAAACTATTCCGACAATCTCTCCCCGTGGGTGTACTCCCAAATTGATCCATGCATTCATCTGCAAGGAAGTTGTGGCTATTTATCGTTAACCCTGATACTGGCATGCCATTACTTCGGAGGCCAAAAATTATGGCTACATCCTCCAAAGTTATTATGCATTCACCAGCCGAAAAATAAAATATATGTGTATCTAGATGCCATCTTTCGACTAAGGTTGTTAACATTACCGAATACCTTTGTATTCTTCCAATACGAGATATGTGTCCAAATCCAGTCTAATTTAAAAATTCAACAATAATTGAATCACAAAGTTCTTATAAATTTAACTGTCTAAATTCCAATATTCTTGAACCCTAAAAAAATAGAAAATTAACAATAAAAAATAAATTTCTAACATATCATATAATATATAAATATTTACAAAATTATTAAATAAAAAATAATATTTTAATAAATAACCCTAACAGTTTTAAAATCACATAATTTTTTACTATAAAATATCAAAAAACAATTCTAATCGTTACACTACAATTCACATAATTTTATACGCATTACTACAATTACTATAGTTATACTAACAATCACAGAACTTTATACACATGACTACAATTAAAAAAAAAAAGGTCTAACAATCATACTAATCACTACTAAACGTAAATATGAAATGGTCTATTTTAATTACTATTTCTCCTAAACAAAAGCTTTGATTTTTCGGTAAAATATTGCAAGGCCAATATATAAAAATAATAAAATATATTATTAAAAAATTTATTTTTAAAAAATATAAAATTTATTATTAACAAAATTTATAAAAATCATAAAATTATTATTAACAAAGTTTATAAAATTTATTCATACATAATAATATAATAAAATGCATTAAAAATTAATCATACATATTATTAATCATAAATATATTAAAATGAATAAAAATGATCTCTAACACCTAAAAACTATCATTCTTTTATTTTTTACTCAGTTAAATGACGCTTTTTAATTTACATATTGGTGCATGGATGGTGTAGAACTCTGGTATGGGGTAAAAAGTGCTTCACAAAATTGTGGTGTCAGGGGTGAACAACTCGGACCCTCCGAGTTCCAAGCACAACACGCACAGTCCGAGAAGCGTAGATTTCGTTCACTGAAACTTGCAACTCGGACCCTCCGAGATCGATGCAGCACACGGACCGTCCGATTTCCTCTCCACCCATCGCACGGTCCGAGTTCGTCACCAAGTTGACATGCGTCGCGCTCATACTTAACCCCGAACGGTGTCCCTGAAACCCAACAAAGACCCCTCAACACCCTCTCTCACCATCCGATTACCATTCACTCTCTCACATTTCACTCTCAACTTCAGTCACCTTCTTCATCCTTTCTCTGGCTGTTTTGCATGGTGGAGGAGCTTGAATCATGTCAAAAAAATATAAAGTTAAAGATGTTGATCGATCTGAGCTTCACATTATTCATTATCTCAATGATCCTGATAAGTTTTTTTAAAATTTTTTTAAATTTTATAAATTTAGTATGTTTATATTTATTAATATTAAAAATTTAATTATTATGGCTGTTGTGAAAAATGCAATTAAAGAAAATAAATAGAATGATTATTACTAATTTTTCAATATTTGTTAGATTTTTGAAAATTTTTTTTACAGATATTTAATTATAAATATTATTATAAGGAAATTAATATTAAAAATTTAATTATTATGGTTGTTGTGAAAAATGCAATTAAAGAAAATAAATATAATGATTATTACTAATTTTTCAATATTTGTTAGATTTTTCAAAAAAATTTTTGCAGATTTTTAATTATAAATATTATTATAAGAAATTCTTTATTATTATTGTTGTTAGTTAGTTTTTCCGCCTGTAATAGAAAAAGAGAAGTAAACAGAGTGGTTTTAGTAGAGAATGTAATTTTTGTTTAAATTTTTAATTAATTTTTAGTATAATTATGTGTGAGGAACGTTAATTATTTTTAAATATTCTTTTAAAAAATTAACTATAACTGTTATTGATGAAGTTGATGTTAATGTTATTGTTATTGTGAGATAGTGTTATTGCTGAATGATTAGTAGGATTATTGTAATTAAGGCATGTTAGCTTTTTTGTTATGAGAATATTTAAATTTTTTAATTGTAGTAATTATTATTAGCAAGTTACTTATTGTTACCATTGTTAGAATATGAATGATGGCATATACTGATTAGGAATATTTTTTTATTGTTGAGAAAAAATGTTTAACAAATGAGTCATTAATATTAGATATTATTGTAGATGTTGTAATATGGTTGAGAATTTTGATTAGGAATATATGTATTAGTAATGATTTTTATTTGCAGTTATGAATAATTTTAAGGATTAATTAAATAATTTTAGAAGTTAGAATAATTAGTTATATAAGGATTCAGTAAAATGATTGATGATAGTAAGGTAGTAATTGTTTTTTATCTGACTAGTAATTTGTTATTTTTTTTTGTAGAAATCAAGAATGTTGACATGTAACCACCCAGTTCCTCCGGATCGGTACAATGATAGGGTGGATGAGCATTTACGAATTACCGGTTTCTATCATGTATCTCAGATTGGGATAATGCAGTGTCAGAAAGCATTGGTAAATGCTCTAATCGAACGTTGGCACCCAAACACACATACGTTTCACCTTCCCATTGGTGAATGTTCCGTGACTCTTGAAGATGTGGCTCTAATTCTTGGTCTTCCCACAGATAGTCTTCCAGTTACAGGGATGACAATGAGTAGTTTTGAAGCCATGGAGGCGGAGTGTTTGCTTCAATTTGGCGTTGCACCGCGTAAGGGTAATAACTCCAAAATACACGATGCAGTACCCGAATATCACCCACCAGATCATCGCCTTGATATGCAGGTATAGTCTCAAAATGGACAACAGCAGATGGCTCCTTGTGACACATGGCCTCAAACCATATAGGCAACGCCTCATAAGAGGCTTCCCAACCTCCAAATATTTTTTCTACTGCCCTTTGCTTAGCCAACCATGCTTTCCGGTAGCTCACGGTGTAGTTGAACTTTGATTGCACTTCTGCTATAACCAATTTTACCTTTAAGGAGGGGTCAGCCTCAACCAGTGGCTTTATTGCTTCTGCAATTGTGATAGAATCCAGTTTCGAATGATCCTGTGAAATGGTGGCTCTAGTACAGGTGTGGCTACCATTATACCTCCTTATAACCCAACAGTACTTCCTGCTGATCAAGCTAACCCTGATAACCCAATCACACCCTGACCCATACTGTGTACACTTGGCATAAAATGTCAACGGCTCAGACTCATACACCCGGTAGTCTACGCTTCGTCGTATCGTATACTCTTTTACCGCCTTAATAACAGCTTCTCTGGAACTGAACTCCATACCAACGGCAAATTCACCATCTGCGACAATAGGAACTTCTGCTGCGATAGCCACCATTGGAAAAAATTTCATTAATACACAGGTATTTCAAAACCGATTCTAAAAGTAAATCAAATTTCACTGCATCCAGTATGCTATAACTCCAGACTTTGCAACATGTTATTATGTCACTCTAAACAAAATAAGAACATAAGCAGCAATTGTAAAAACTAGAGCGGACCGGTCGGTTCAACCGGCAAACTAAACAAATCGGACCGGTCCGGTCCGGTTCACGGAGTTTGAACCCTACAACGGGTCGAACCTGTGCAAATAATAATGTCCACAAACTCACGCATTTTGTAATAACCATATTATAGAGAATTTAAATATTATTTTCTAATAAATACTAGTAGCATATAATAGTTAAAAAAGTAAATTTTCTATTAGTGGTAAATATTGTAATAACCCGGTTCTATCCTGACAACAACTACATTCAACACATGACTAATTAATGGTAAATAAAAAGTAAATTATTCATAACTCAATCAATGTCTAACTAAAAAAATCCTAATACCACGATTACTTTACCTGCAGTCATATATTCCGGATATTCCAGAACATGCGTGGCTTCCAAGTCCAACACTCGCATGAATGATGGCTCCTCAAACGGCACTTCGTTTGCGAGTGTATTTGCCACTTCTGTCACATCTGGGGCCATGGTTCCGTCACCTTGATCTTCATCTCCATCTGGACCAACAAATTCGTAGTTGCTTTCGAACTCTTCTTCACTGTCACTATTATAATCTTCCCGTAGAATATTCCGGTCAGCCTCAGATTGTTCAAACTCAACATACAACTCGATGAACGAGATCTGAGACCGGTTTTCAATATACATTGAAAACATCTCCTGCATGCTCGCTTTGTCCATCACATATTTGGTTTGATACTGGATGAATCCACCAAACACCGGTACGGGATATCTGTATAGGATACAGGATATCTTTCTTACCCGCTCAGAATTAATCTTTTCACATATTACACCTTTGAGTTCTTCAAATGAGATAATAAAAGGAATAACAAGATCTAATGGGTTTTCACAAATAAATTTTACTCCTTCACTCGTTTGTAACAAAATCTGACCAAAATAGTATATTTTTAGCAATACTCTGTCACTCATTTTTTCACTCAACAAAAAATAAACATAAGCTTAGCCTTAGCAACTAGACTTTCAAAATCAAAACTGAAAAACCCAGATAGAAGAAGAGAGGAAGCAGCCATTCAACAAGGAAGAAGACGGAACTAAGCTCCCACCAGTTCACTTCACTCTTTTATATCAGCATGTTTAAAGAACTCGCACCCTTCGACTAGGTTAAACTGAACCAAAAAAAAAAAAAGGTATACGAACTCGGACCATCCGAGTTCCTCTTAGCCCTTCCACAAAACGGAGGGTCCGAGTTCAATGTGCCTCAACTCAAACTCTCAACTACGAACTCGGACCGTGCGATATGTGACGAAATTACCTACTAAAGAAATCGTAGGGTACGATTTCAATTACCCAAAATTTTTCTCCTCCAATACAAATCGGACCGTGCGATTTATTATTCAAAAATTAAATCCAAAGAACTCGCACGGTCCGAGTTCCTCAATATCACACTGACAACAAAACTGTCCCACATATTTGTCCAGTCCCCATAACTCCATATCAACGCATAGCACACACATGGCCTCCATTTCCATAAAATTGAGCCGTTAAATGAATGCCAAAATTTTTTTTACATAATATTCTTCTCATTTTAATCAACAATCTCAATTTTATTATTAACCCTAAATACATTAAAAGAATTATTCGAAATCGTACCACTCTAACATTATTTTTATAACAAATCAAATTAATTTTTTTACACATAAAATATTACAAAAAGTTATTGCAGTGATAGCCAACATGTTAACTAATCAAATTTTTAAACTACACTAATTAATATTAATATATCATATAAATCTTTAAATAACACTATTCAGCACTAATTCACTCTAAATTAATCATAATTAATATTAAAAAAACAAACTTACATATATTAGATGATATAAAAATTTAGTAATGTGTTATTCAGATTTAGTGATATATACGTGACATTATTTGTATGTCTCCACTCTCCTCCATCCTTTAGCTTCTTTGAGGTGGACCACGGTGAAGAGAGAAAATTTTTTTTCTTATGTTAAACTAAGATATTAAAGATGAAAATGAAACTTGAAGCTAAAAATGACGGAATGGAATGTTTGATTTCTTTAGTTGAGTGTAGAAAAAAAAAAGAGTGCAACGAGTCAAAGAACCCCTACCAAAATAGATGTGCATGATCAGAACGTGTCTAAGCTGCAGGGAATTCACCCCCTGTGTCTAACAAGGCGCCCCCTGCAGCTTCTTCAGGATTTTACCAAAAAACCCTTTTTTTTCCTCAAATTTCTTACTTTTTCTTTTAGTAAGTGGATTGGACAACTTCCAATTTTAGGTACCCAATAGATTAGACAATTCTCAATTTTAAGTACATAACACATCTACACACTCCTCACACATTTTATCATATTTTTTTTTAATTGTATTTTCTAGAATTTAAACCCTAGACCTTTAAAATGGAGAGAAGAGATATACCATATAAGCTAAAGCTCATTGGCCTCAAATTCCTTACCCTAACCCCTGCTTGCTTGTTCTTCTGGATGCAGCCGGTGATTTCGGCCCATTTTTTTTTATCCCATAACAGCGAATTTCATTTGTATTGGCCCATTTTCGAAGCAAACGCCAGCATGATTATAATATAAAAAAATTTCTTATATTTTTATTTTTATTTTGATTGTAAATATGAATTAATGATATTATTTATGAAATTTATTATCTATTATCTATATATATATATTCTATTATATAAAAATTATATAAAAATCAAATTTTTACACTTCATGATAAAAATATTATTGTGACATGTTTTTTAGAGTATTTTTTTATTTATTTCTTTAGCCATACAAGTATCAATTTTAGTGTTACCTACTTTGTGTTTTTAATTTACTTTTCAGTGTTATTGGTTCACTAATAATCATCATCAGATTTTACATAGTACTTTGGACACAATCCAAACAAGAATCAGGAGAAGGCATTGATGTAAATAGACAATCATCACTGTCTGCACAAGCAAGTCCTCTACTAGAATCACCATGAAAGACAACTGTTGACCTAACTTGAAGACAATTCAATAAATATCATTTATTAAAGAACATACCTATGTTATGAGGGAAATTTTACCAATCTATTATTTTATGTTGTACTAACCGCTCGGGTAAGTCAAAAGAAGACATCACATTGGTGAAAGGAATGAAAAACTAAAAGTATATTTAGTTTGTGTTTTTATTTTCAGTATTTTTTATTATTGGAATTTTGTGGAAAAAAAAAGAGGTTAAAATAAAAACATGATTTTATTATTTTCGTTATTTTCTCTTTTTTTGCTTTACAAAATTCAAAATACAAAAAATTATTGAAACTGGAAATACAAATCAAACGTACCTTAAATGTCCCGCAAGAAAGATACTCTACCAACTAAACAATAGAAAGTTAAGTACAGCCTACACATGAAACAGTTACTTGATCATGACTTCAGATCATCGGAACATCGCTGAGGAATGCAGTGGGTTAAAAGCATGTCTAGATTAGCTCCTTTTGCAATCTTTGTGCAAAGAACCACTATCTCCATAGATTATTAATATAAGAGACAAAGCCATATTTCACCCAGAAAAGGGGACACTTAAAACAGAGGGTTGGATCCTAATTCAAAAATCATACATAGTTTATAGCAATTCCCTGTGCTCCAAATACATCAAATAATTCTTTCACATCAATGCATTTACTTTATTTCAGTAAAAAAAATGGAAAACAAAGGAACAAAGGTCAGATACATAAATTAAGAAAAAAAATTAAAGGAGGTGCAGATGCACGAGAAATGTGAAGAATGAAGTTGAACGCATGAAATCCAACCTAGATCATACATTCATACACAATAGAAAACACGGAATTCAAAAATTAAAAGAAAAAAAAAAAACCTTACCAACTAGGATTAAAGGGTTTCTAAGTTCTATTTCATCTCAAGACCATTAAAAGCATCTCCAATGGGTGATCTCCATTCACCTTTTGCTGACACATTGAGGAATTTACCGTTGGAGGATGAGTTCCCTCACGGAGTTCAATGTGGAAGAGTCCCTACTCAGAGGAACTCAAGCATAACCAATGGTAACTTGCCACTTACCTTTTAAATAAATATATATGAAATTATAATTAAATAAATAATTATATTAAATAATTAAATAATATTAAATTTAATAATAATTATAATAATTAATTAAATTAAATAATTATAATTTTATTTAATTAATAATTTATATTAATTATTTAAATAATAATTAATTAAGTAATTAAATTATAATTAATTTATTAATAATTATAATAATTAATTAGATTAAATAATTAATTATTTATTTAATTAATAATTTATATTAATTATTTATATAATAATTAATATTAAATATTATTTATATTTATATTATTAAATTAAATTAGCCGTTGTAAAACTAGTTGTTGCAAAACTAGCCGTTATTATGTTACCGTTATTATTAATAAATTAATATTTTGTTATTCTATATATACCACTTAGATACACTTCTATTCTCACACTATCTATTACTCTTCTTTATCTTCTTCCAAGTTTACGAAATCAAAGTTCTGTTACTATTATTTTTTGTTCGAAAAAATGGATCCAACTCAACTCAACTCAATGCTTGTCGTCAACTATAGAATTTAATTATGTTTTTTTTATTAAGTAATTTTACAAATTTGTGTAATTCCGAATTATATATTGTGTATTGTTGTTATATATAAATTTATTTAATATTAATATATTTTAATAGTGAATTATTTTTAAATTTAAATATTTAAATTACATTATTAAAAAAAATTAATTACATTAATTTCAAGTATTTTAATTAATTAATTAAGTGGGACCACAACAAGGACTAAAGTTAGTTCCTCCTAATGGAGAAGAGAGATGTTTTGAGTTCCTATTTACTGTTTATGACGCAAAAGCTGATGTGGAGTTACTTTATGACAGGTGGGCCATAAATAGGAATTGGGATGAGTTCCCTAATGACCATCTCCAGTAGGGAACTCATTTCAGTCCCTATTTATGGCCCACCTGTTATAAAAAGTGACTCCACATCAGATTTTGCGTCATAACTCATAACCAATAAATAGGAACTCAAAGAATCTCTCTTCTTCATTAGAAGGAACTAACTTTAACCCTTATTGTGGTCCTACCTAATTAATTAATTAAGTAATTAAAATTAATATAATTATTATTTTTTTATAATAATATTATTTAAATTTATAAATTCAAAATAATTCAATATTATAAAATATTAAAATAAATAACTTAAATTTGATTAGTATTTTAAATTTTATAAATAAAAATAAATAATTCAACTAAAAATTATTTTATAATATATAAAAATTAAAATTATTTTTTATGTAAAATAAATTTAATTAATTATGATTTAATATAACAATATAAATAATATTTGATATTGATTTAACATAATTATTTATATTAATTATAATTTAATATAACTAATTATTAAATAATTAATATAAATAATTAATTAAATAGATATATAAGTATTTAATATATATATTTAATATATTTTTTATTTTTTTAATTAACTTACCACATGGCATGATTTTATTGGTTGTTGCAAGTCCCTGCTTAGAGGGACTCTCAACCTTGATCCCCGTGAAGAGCCCTCTTTCCCTTTTCACTCCAATGGTAATTGAGTCCCCATATGTCAAAAGAGGAACTCTATTTCTTAGCATTGGAGTTGCTCTTAGACCATCTCCAGTAGGGAACTCATCCCAATTCCTGTTTATGGCTCACATGTCATAAAAAGTAACTTCACATTAGTTTTTGCGTCATAAACAGTAAATAGGAACTCAAAGCATCTCTCTCTTCTCCATTAGGAGGAACTAACTTTAGTCCCTATTGTGGTCCCACTTAATTAATTAATTAAAATACTTAAAATTAATATAATTAATTTTTTTCAATAATATTATTTAAATTTATAAATTTAAAAATAATTCATTATTAAAAGATATTAATATTAAATAAATTCATATATAATAATAATAATACACAATATATAATTCGGGATTACACTAATTTATAATTTTGTGTTTATAACTGCTAATTTTAATAATATCATTAGCATTTTAAATTTAAAAAAAAATAACCAACTCAACTAAAAATTATTTTATAAGGTATAAAAATTAAATTTATTTTTTAATGTAAGTAAATTTAATTAATTATAATTTAATATAATAATATAAATAATATTCAATATTAATTATAATATAAATAATTAATATAAATTATTAATTAAATAAAAGTTTAATTATTTAATCTAATTAATTATTTAATTAATTATTATTTAAATAATTAAATAAAAATATAATTTTTATTATAATTATTACTAATTTAATTATTATTTAATTATTTAATATAATTATTTAATTATTTTAAATTTTATATTATTATTTTTTTATAATAACTTGCCAAATGGCATGTTATTATTGGTTAATTTGAGTCCCTGCTTAGAGGGACTCTCTTACCTTGATCCTCGTGTGAGAACTCATTCCTTCTCCCCTCCAATGGTTAGAGTTCCTATATGTCAGAAAAAAGTGAAAGAGAAACTCACCATTGGAGGTGCTTTTAAAGCAGGGACTTGCAACAACCATAAAATCATGCCATGTGGTAAGTTAATAAAAAAAATAAAAAATATATTAAATATATATATTAAATACTTATATATCTATTTAATTAATTATTTATATTAATTATTTAATAATTAGTTATATTAAATTATAATTAATATAAATAATTATGTTAAATCAATATCAAATATTATTTATATTGTTATATTAAATCATAATTAATTAAATTTATTTTACATAAAAAATAAATTTAATTTTTATATATTATAAAATAATTTTTAGTTGGATTATTTATTTTTATTTATAAAATTTAAAATACTAATCAAATTTAAGTTATTTATTTTAATATTTTATAATATTGAATTATTTTAAATTTATAAATTTAAATAATATTATTATAAAAAAATAAAAATTATATTAATTTTAATTACTTAATTAATTAATTAGGTGGGATCACAATAGGGATTAAAGTTAGTTTTTTCTAATGGAGAAGAGAGAAATTTATTGAGTTCCTATTTGTTGGTTATGACGCAAAATCTGATGTGGAGTCACTTTTTATGACAGGTGAGATATAAATAGGGACTGAAATGAGTTCCCTACTAGAAATGGTAATATGCTTTTTCTCTGGGAAGAATCCTCCGAAATCGGGTTCCGAGATAGCCTTACTCAATGCTAAGATTGGATCAAAGAATCCTAAGAGGTTAAACCCAACAACCTACAAAATTGGAACCCAAGGCCAAAGGTTCTTTTCCAGCCACGAAGTGCATTTAGAATCAAGTCTCGGGAGTTAGGAGAATTGTATTTAAAATTCAAATTGCCAAAAATATCCCTACCTATTGAGCTATTTTCCTTTATTTGTTGGATAATTCCACTTCGCTACCCCTGTTAGGTGAAAATGAAGGTTAGGCTTATCGACAGAGTCCCGTTTCACTACCCAAAAATAAATAAATAAATAAAAATGGTCAAGTTCATTCCATAATCCATAATGTTGAAAAATATGTTAGACACATTTAGACCATCTCCAGTAGGGAACTCATCCCAGTTTCTGTTTATGGCCCACCTGTCATAAAAAGTAACTCCACATCAGCTTTTGCGTCATAAACAATAAATAGGAACTCAAAGCATCTCTCTCTTTTCCATTAGGAGGAACTAACTTTAGTCCCTATTGTGGTCCTACTTAATTAATTAATTAAAATACTTAAAATTAATATAATTAATTTTTTTAATAATATTATTTAAATTTATAAATTTAAAAATAATTCATTATTAAAAGATATTAATATTAAATAAATTCATATATAATAATAATACACAATATATAATTCGAGATTATACTAATTTATAGTTTTGTGTTTACAACTGCTAATTTTAATAATATCATTAGTATTTTAAATTTTAAAAATAAAAATAACCAACTCAACTAAAAATTATTTTATAAGGTATAAAAATTAAATTTATTTTTTAATGTAAGTAAATTTAATTAATTATAATTTAATATAATAATATAAATAATATTCAATATTAATTATAATATAAATAATTAATATAAATTATTAATTAAATAAAAACTTAATTATTTAATCTAATTAATTATTTAATTAATTATTATTTAAATAATTAATATAAATTATTAATTAAATAAAAATATAATTATTTAATATAATTTTTATTATAATTATTACTAATTTAATTATTATTTAATTATTTAATTATTTCAAATTTTATATTATTATTTTTTTTAATAACTTGCCAAATGGCAAGTTATTATTGGTTAATTTGAGTCCCTGCTTAAGGAATATTAGGCAAAGTCAAAGAGGAACTCACCATTGGAGGTGCTCTTAAGGTCAAGCTCAACCTTGATCTATAGCTTGTTTCCACCATTAAAATGGATTACAGAATTTATTAAAAAAAAAACTTGTCACTCTTCTTGCTTATCGACACACCAAGGGTGTTTTTTATTGTACACTAAAAATACGTTTCATTTGGTTCATTTTTAAAAACAAAAATTACTTCTTTATAATTAACAAAATACTCACATTTTGATTAAAATTTTTTTTTCACATTTATATAATTTTAAAAATGATTTAAGATATTAAAAATCAACTCTTTTTTCCCTTTCAAAAATTAAAAATAATAGTATCATAAGAATCTGTTTTCAAAAAAAAAAAAAA
This sequence comes from Arachis ipaensis, assembly GCF_059453495.1. Taxonomy (NCBI): domain Eukaryota; kingdom Viridiplantae; phylum Streptophyta; class Magnoliopsida; order Fabales; family Fabaceae; genus Arachis; species Arachis ipaensis. The sequence continues at coordinate 96,238,498 of NC_142437.1, read as the reverse complement.
TAATTAAATAAAAATTAATTAGTCTTTACTTTCTTATTATCTTGTAAACCTCCATGTACTATAGAAGAGTCAAATATCCCAAGTAATACCAAGAAAATGAAACCTAATATTGTAAGATTCTTTTCAACGGAAGAATGTTATAATTTATAAAACAATTATTGAGAATCACCGGATGTTTCAAAGTTTTAAACTCCATAAAACTCTTCCTGCAGAAATGTCAATGACAGAGAAAGACAATATTTTCTAGCACCAAATTACTTAGACAAAAACAAGACAAGTGCAACATAACTTGGTATATAAGATAGAAACAACATATCCTTGGAGTCCCTCATATAATCAATCTCTCAACACTAACATATTATTGCAGTTAAAATGATCATGATGATTTGGTGTAGAAGCGAATTCCGACGGCCAAACCCAAGATGAGCAGAGGGAGTAGGAACTGGAGAAGCTTGATGACAAACTGTGGCGTCTTGTCCTGGTTGTAGTGAGGTTGTTTTGGGGGAGTGTACTTAACCTTGGATGGAATGGTTGATGAATCGATTTCTCCGATGTAGAACTCATCCATCATCGCCACGGCGCTGGTGCTGTGACCAATATCGTCAAAATCATTAGACGCATCTTTCCCTGCATATGCATCACAATTTGGTAAGACCATGAGGAAAGGATGAGAAATTCTTGTATGCAAGATTACATCAAACGACATCACAAAACAAATTTGGTACCTGTGGAAGACAACAGGACTTCATCCCCACCAGGGTGGTCCTCTAAGAACTTGGTCACATCATAAACCTGTTTCCAAAAGAGCCAACGTAAGTAAAAAGGAACAAATTCTAAAGAAGCCAACAAATCAGAACGTGGATCTAAATAAACTAAGATCCAAGATAGCACTTTACATTGTTTAGATTGTTTTCGATACTCTCCAACACACAAGATCTCTCCAAATTATCTCAAATGAAATGCTCAATTCCAGAAATGGCACAACGGACCGAAAGGCACATAAATTAATAGTTAATACTCCCTAGCATAAACCAAGTGATAACACCTTGATCTTTGATCTTATGACAGTATTTCAATGGAAAAAGAAATTAAAATCAGATAATCAGGACATCCAAAAAGACAATGTCAAGGTTTAGTAAAATCAAGTGATTGTTAAAAAGCATGTTTAACACGTTTCTAGCTAGTAGCTACTAATTCATCATGAACATTACATGTAGAATGGTACCAATTAATTTATTTATATAGTCTGATAAAAAAAAAAAAACTGGGTACAAAATGAAATCACCAATTCAAAAGCAGTAGTTTGGAAACAAATTTTTCTTTAAAAAAGAAAACATAAAAATTGCATTCAAACAATTAAAATCAACAATCAGTGAATGGATGAAGTTCAAGCTTAGGCTTCTTTTATCATCTACTAATTACAGGAACAATTAGTTCTTCCAAAGCACTTGATATGCTTCAAATAACACTGTTAGACAGCAAAAACAATACCAAACAAATCCACAGTTAAAATTTCTGTAATCTTCAAAAAAGCATCATTATATTGGATAGATCCCTCAGTCAGAAGTTCAGAACAAATTCCATCAATTAAATAGATCTAACAAATCCCAGTCCTCGATCCAAGTTTCCAGCAAAAAGAAGTCGAGAAAACACAAATGGATAACCAAAAACAATGTGAATCTCTCCTAGTCAAACTGAATCTTCTATGGTCAAACCAAGCCAAATCAAATCAAATCAGATAGTAAAAGCCAAACAACACTAGAATCTCTTTTATTTCGATCTTTTGTTTTTCGGGATTATAAAAATGACTGAATCTACTATGAATCTGTGATTCCCATTCCATTTGAAACCCCCCCCCCCTTTTTCTAAAAAAAATAAAAAATCAACACAAAACGTAAGAATCACAAAATGAACCTTGATAATATCAAGAACCCATGAAGGAAAAACCAAAAAGCCAGCATCTTTGGATTCAAAAGCCATAACCAAACCAACTTCACACCCATGCAAAAATTTAGGGGAGTTACCTTGCCATGAATGACGAGCCAGCAATCTTTGCGGTGGTTGTGGGAAGAAACGTCAGCCAAAGTAAAAACCTTACCCATTATTGTTTATCTTCTTGTTGTTGTTGGGGGGCGTGTGCCTAAGGAAAGCAAGAAGAAAACGGTTGTAATAATGTGATACTATGTGCTATGTGCGTTGAAAAGAAGAAAAGGTTGAGAAAGAGTAAGAAAAAAAAAAAAAAAAGATTACCTGTTAATCAAATGGCCGAGAGGCTTTGGAATTTTGAATGAAGGACTTGGAGAGTAGTTGGTGAGGAATAAGTAGCAATGGGTTTTTGTTGGTTGGTCGGTTTTTGGTTGATGATTGTAATTGGGGTTGGTGAGGGTGGAATTCTCGAACGGCTTTGTCACACCAACCCACCTACACGAGACAAATTTTTTTTTTCCCCACAAAAATGGTAGTAAAAGAATTTTCTGAAGATGTAATAATTATTAAGGTTTAATTAATATGTGCCCTTAGCATACATAATAAGTTTAATATTAGTGAAAAATTTTAAATATTTTTATTTAATAAATATAAAATAAATACATTAAAAATTTAAATTTTTTATATTTTTAATAAAAAATTTTTTACTTTATAATCTTAACATGTGTTTTTTTTAAGGATACATAATAGATAAACCCTAATTATTATTAGAATGTTATTATATTTTAATTAATTTTGTAGTTAGGTCATAATCTCTTTATACGAAGGGAATCTTTAACCTCCCTATTAGAGAGAGACAGTGATGTAACGATATAAATTCTCAACCTAACTCGTTCATTCCACAGTAGAAATTGAATTCGAAGGGAATTCTCAACTTTTTCTATTCAATTCCTCGACGTAGTAAGAGAGGGAATTCTCAACCCTGCTTGTCCACCGTAACAAGAGAGGGAATCCTCAATCTCAACTTGTCTTCCACAGCAAGAGATTTAACCCTATCTCAACTTGCCTATACGTGAGCGGGACAAAGCCACCGTCCTCACCATATCAATCCAAAACTCATTTCAATCAAACATAATCAGACATAACCAAAATTTGAATTAATGATACATAATTTAACCGAAGAGAATCCTCAACCTTCTATCTAACTTTTCGATGCGACAAGAGAGAGAATCTTCAACCTCAAGCTCGTCCACCGCAACAAGAGAATGAATCCTCAACCTCAACTTGTCTATTGCATCAAAAAATGGAATCCTTAATCTCAACTTGCCTATTCATGAGCGGGACAAAGCCACCGTTGGTGGGTGAAATTAAACTTCGCACAACTGAACCAGCAAGTACACTGGGTCGTCCAAGTAATACTTGAGTAAGTCAGGGTCGATCCTATGAGGATTGTGATTTGAAGCAAGCTATGGTTATCTTGTAGATCTTAGTCAGTCGGATAGAAAATTTGTTTGTTTGTTTAAAGCGCATAAAAGGAAAATAAAGAAAACGTTACTCAATTGATGGTGAAAGCAATGATAAGAAGATGGTTAAGGCTTAGAGATGCTTTGTTCTTCTGGATTAATCCGGACTTACTGTCTACTCCAACTGCGAATGATTTCTTCTATGGCAGGCTGTATGTGATCAACGCCTTTCTTTGAGAGGTCGCCAAGGCTCCTCCAGATCTGAACCCCAGGGTTAGTGCGGATCCATTCTGATTGAGGGTGAAGCTCCTGCAATTCATTCTCCTTAGTGATCCTACTCAAAATGCCACAGACAAGGTCGAATCTTCCGGATCAGAGAATGATGTACCTTTAGTTCTAGCCTCTACCACAAAGACTCTAATCTCCACATACCTCGGCTGAACTGGTGTCTCGAGAAGTCCCCAACGAAGTCGTGGATTAGCCGTCTAAGAGATGTATAATCAAGCTAGTGGTTCATCATTGTCCGGTGAAAGACTCACTCTGAACCCATGTAGAATGAGATAATCTTGTGCCGGTTCAACACATTCATATTGATGAAGAACGAAGATACATCTTAGAATAGGGAATCAAACACGAATTGAAGATAGAATAGTAATACTCTATTAATTCATAAAACTCAACAGAGCTCCTCCCCTCAACCTAGGAGGTTTAGAAACTCATACTGATAGAAAATACAATATAAAACGTGTAAAGTTTCAAAAGGTTTCTTGAAAAGTGTAAAAGTTCTCAAATAAATACTAGACTTATGACTAAGAATTACATAAGAAGGGTAAAACAGTCTTTTAGTACAAAAATCTACTTATGGGGCCCACTTGGTGAGTGTTTGGACTGAGCTTAATTGAGATCCACGTGCTAGGAGACTCCTTGGGCATTGAACGCTTGCTTGGGGGTCCTTTGTGGGTGTTAGACACTGGTCTCCTCCTTGTGGGCGTTGGATGCCTGAATAGGGCTGGAGGCTGGCGTTGAACACCAGTTTTAGGCCTTCAATTCTGAAGCAAAATATAAACTATTATACATTGCTGGAAAGATCTGGATGTTAGCTTTTCATAGCCATTGAGAACGCTCCATTTGGACTTCTGTAGCTCCAGAAAAGCTCTTTCGAGTGCAAGGAGATCAGATCCTAACAGCATCTACAACACTTTCTCTGTCTCTGAATCAGACTTTTGCTCCAGCTCCTCAATTTTAGCCAAAAAATACCTGAAATTGCATAGAAACACACAAACTCAAAGTAGAATCCAAAAATGTAAATTTTACACTAAAACCTATGAAAACTTAATAAAACTTAAACAAAACATACTAAAAACTATATGAAAATGATGCCAAAAAGTGTATAAAATATCCGCTCATCAAAACACCAAACTTAAAAACTGTTGCTTGTCCTCAAGCAACTAAAGACAAAGTAGGATAAAAAGAAGAGTAAGATACAATAAATCTCAGAGTTTTCAATAAAGCCCAGTTTCAATTAGATGAGCGGGACTTAGTAGCTTTTTGCTTCTGAATAGTTTTGTCATCTCACTATCCATTGAAACTCAGAAGTGTTGGCCTTTTTAGGAACTTAGAATCCAAATGATATTATTGACTGTCCTAGTTCAGTTCCTTTTTATTCTTGAACACAGCTTTTAGAGTCTTGGCCGTGGCTCTAAGCACATTGTTTTCCAGTATTACCACCGGATACATAAATGTCACAGACACTTAACTGGGTGAACCCTTTCGGATTGTGATTCAGCTTTGCTAGAATCCCCAGATAGAGGTGTCCAGAGTTCTTAAGCACACTCTTTTTGCTTTGGATCACGACTTTAAGTGCTCAGTCTCAAGCTTTTTACTTGACACCTTCACACCACAAGCATATAGTTAGGGACACTTTTCAATTGAAGTGCTTAGGCCAAGATTTTACTCCTTTTAGGCCCTCCTAACCATTGATACTCAAGGTCTTGGATCCTTTTACCCTTGCCTTTTGGTTTAAAAGGTTATTGGCTTTTTGCTCTTGCCTTTTGGTTTAAAGAGCTATTGGCTTTTTCTACTTTTTATTTCTTTTCTGCTTGCTTTTTTTTGTAAGCATATATATATATATATATATATATATATATATATATATATATATTCTTTTATTGCTTTTTTGCTGCTTTTTCTTGCTTCAAGAATCAATTTATGGATTTTTAAGATTACCAATACTACTTCACTTTTATCATCATTCTTTTAAGAGCCAACTTTCTTAATTCCAACTTCAAATATGCACTGTTTATTCATACATTCAGAAAACAAAAGCAATGCCACCACATCAAAATAATTGACTATTCTTATTATAGAACTCGAAATTCATGCATCTTAATTTTCTTTTTCAAATAAAATTTTCTTTTAAGGTGAGAGATATATGGAACATTTTATAACTTTAAGACATAGATGATCATGCAACAAGAATAAGAGAACAAACAATAAAACATAACAGAAAATAGAAAAATAACATAAGAAAAGGGGATTAAGAGAACGAATCCACCTTAGTGATGGCGACTACTACTCCTCCTTGAGGATCCAATGTAGTGCTTGATCTCTTCAATGTCACGCCCTTGTCTCTGTTGTTCTTCCCTCATAGTCCTTTGATCTTCTCTTATTTCATTGAGGATGGTAGAATACTTTTGATGCTCCAACCTCAATTGCTCTATATTAGTGTTTAATTCTCCAAGAGAATTATGCAATTGGTCCCAATAGTCTTGAGGAGGAAATTGCATCCCTTGAGGTATCTCAGAGATTTCTTGTTGAGGCGGTTGCACATGCTCATGTGTATGCTCTCTAGTTTGCTCCATCTTCTTCTTAGTGATGGGATTATCCTCCTCAATGAAGATGTCTCCCTCTATGACAATTCTAGTTGAATTGCATAGGTGACATATAAGGTGAGGGAATGCCAACCTTGCTTTGGTGGAAGGCTTTTCAGCTATCTTGTATAATTCTTGAGGTATCACCTCATGTACTTCCACCTCACTCCCAATCATGATGCAATGGATCATGATGCCTCTGTCAATGGTTACTTCTGATCGATTGCTAGTAGGGATGATAGAGCGTTGGATGAATTCCAACCATCCTCTAGCTAAGGGCTTGAGGTCAAGCCTTCTTAGTTGAATGGGCTTGCCTTGGAAATCCCTTTTCCACTGTGCTCCTTCCACACAGATGTCTGAGAGCACTTGATCCCGTCTTTGATCAAAGTTGACCCTTCTAGTATAAGGATGTGGGTCTCCTTGCATTAAAGGCAAGTTGAACACCAACCTCACACTTTTCGGACTAAAGTCCAAGATTCTCCCTCGGACCATGGTGCTCCAATTCTTGGGATTTAGGTTCACACTAATGTCATGATTTTTTTGTGACCCATGCATTAGCATAGAACTCTTGCACCATTAAGATCCCAACCTCTTGGATGGGATTGGTTAGGACTTCCCAAGGGACCTCATTCTTCTTAAGCCTAAAAGGGACCTCAGATATCACTTTCTTCTCTGCCACTACTTTATAGAAGTGGTCTTGGTGGGCTTCGGTGATGAATCTCTCCATCTCCCATGCTTTGGAGTGGCGGCTATGGCCTTTTCTTTCCTCTTTCTAGAGGTTTCTCCAACCTTGGGTGCCATAAGTGGTAATGAAAAGCAAAAAACAACGCTTTTTCCATACCAAACTTAAAAGCTTTGCTCGTCCTTGAGCAAAAATAAATAAAAGAGAAGAATGGAGTAAAAGAAGAAGAAAATAGATGGAGAATGAGGGAGAGAAGAAATTCGGCCAAGGGGGATTTAGAGTGTATGAATTGTGTGTATGAAGGGTTAGTAAGAGAGGGTATCTATAGAAGTAGGCTAGGTTAGGGTTTAGTCATGAGTGGGTAATTGGGAGGGAAATTTGATTTTGAAGTGGGTGGGGATTGTGATGGTTTTGGGAAAGTGATATGGATGTGATTGGGCTAGGGTTTATAGGGAAGAGTGTATGGGAAAGTGTGAAAAAGAAGAGTGAAGAAGTGGGGTAGGTAAAGATGTTGTGGGACCCACTGGTCCTGAGAGGCTAGGGAATTCAGAGTTCCTGCCCTTCTTCATGGGCGTTCAACGCCCAGCACTATGCTTTTGGCTGGCGTTCAACACCAGCTATGCTGCCACTTGGGGTGTTAAACGCCCTGGCTTTGCCTCTGGTTGGCATTCAACACCAGCGAGTCTGCCAATTTGGGCGTTGAACGCCCAGCTAGTGCTCCCTGGCTGGCGTTCAACGCCAGCAAGACACTCTATCCAGAATGGTCTATTTTCATTGCTGAACCTTTCTATCTCTGTTCTGACTGTTGCACATGATCATGAACCTAAAGAAATAACTAAAAAAACATTTAAGGAATTAAAAGAAATAGAAATAACTAAATAGGGTTGGGTTGCCTCCTAACAAGTGCTTCTTTAACGTCACTAGTTTGACGGTTAGCTCCTTATGGAGAATGATATGGGCTCATAATTTTTTTCTTTACAGTGAACTTTCTTCCTGTCTTCTCATGAATGAGCTCCACATGCTCTAGAGATAGGACACGACTCGCTGTATGTGGTATGACTGGCTTCTTGGTAAAGACAACTCTCATGCCAGGTGAGAGGCCTTCAGTAGGGACTTTCTTGTCCCTCCAGCCTTTAGGTACTTTCTTCTTAGTACCTTTGTTATCAGTGCTTGTTGATGGCTGCCCAACACCAAACTTAGAATTGATGTTTGGGGGCTTAGTAAAGCTCTACACTGAAAGAGATGGTTGGAACACTAAGTGTTGCACAGTTATCTTTCTTTTTTCAAAGGGAGAGTTGGGGTGAGGCATCTTGAACAAGATGTGATCCTCCCCTAGCTAGTTGTAGAATCAGTTCTTCCTTAGCTACATCAATGATAGCATTGGTAGTGGCTAGGAAAGGTCTTTCAAGGATGATGGATTCATCCTCATCTTCCCTAGTATCTAGAATTATGAAGTTTGCAGGGATGTAAAGGTCTTCAACCTTCACCAAGACATCTTCTACTAAGCCATATGCTTTCTTCATTGATTTGTCTGCCATCTCTAGTGAGATATTTACAGCTTGTACCTCAAAGATTCCCAACTTCTCCATTTACAGAGAGTGTCATGAGGTTTATACTTGACCCTAGGTCACACAGAGCCTTCTCAAAGGTCATGGTGCCTATGGTGCAAGGAATTAGGAAGCATCCGGGATCCGAAGCTTCTGAGGTAGATTCTGCTGTACCAAAGCATTGAGTTCTTTGGTAAGCACTGGAGGTTCTTCCTCCAAAGGTTTTGTATCAAACTGCTTGGCATTAAGCTTCATGATAGTTCCTAGGTACCGAGCAACTTGCTCTTCCCTAGTGTCTTTATCCTCATCAGAGAATGGGTATTCATCAGAACTCATGCACTGCAGGAGTGCATGCAAGGGAACCTCTATGGTCTCTACATGAGCCTTGGCTTCCTTTATTTTTTGGATAGGAATTTCCTCAGTGGGTGCTGAACACCCAGTAGGTATGCCATTACTGGCGTTCAACGCCAGTTCTGGTGGTTCTTTGGGCGTTGAACGCCCATCATGCATCACTTTACTGGCGTTCAACACTAGTTCCTTTGCCAAGTTGGGCGTTGTATGCCCAGTAAGACATTCCTTACTGGCGTTCAATGCCAGATTCCCTGCCAAATTGGGCATTGAACACCCAGTGAGGTCTTCCTCACTGGCGTTCAATGCCATCTCAGTTTCTCCAGATTCAGCCTCATCCTCAGTAGTGATGGCCTTGCACTCTTCTCTTGGGTTTACTTCAGTGTTACTAGGAAGAGTGTTAGGAGGAGTCTCAGGGATTCTCTTGCTCAGTTGACCAACTTGTACCTCCAAATTTCTAATGGAAGATCTTGTTTCAGTTATCAAACTATGAGTGGTCTTAGAGAGGTTGGAGACTATAGTTACTAAGTCAGAAGGGCTCTGCATAGGAGTTTCCATATTCCCTTGAGAAGATGGGAATGATGGCCTGTTGTTGAACCTATTCTGGGTTCTTCCACCTTGATTATTATTGAAGCCTTGCTGAGGCTTCTGTTGATCCTTCCATGAAAGGTTAGGATGATTCCTCCATGAGGGATTGTAGGTGTTTTCATAGGGTTCTCCTGTGTAATTCACCTCTTCCATGGGGGGTTGGTCAGGATCATAAGCTTCTACTTCAGAGGAAACTTCTTGAGTGCTGCCAGATGCAGCTTGCATTCCAATCAAATGCTGAGAGATCATATTGACCTGCTGGGTCAAGATCTTGTTCTGAGCCAATGTGGCATTCAGAGTGTCTACTTCAAGAACTCTTTTCTTCTAATCTACCCCATTATTCACAGGGTTTCTCTCAGAAGTGTACATGAATTGGTTGTTTACAACCATCTCAATGAGTTTTCTTGCTTCTGCAGGCATTTTCTTCAAATAGAGTGATCCACCTGCAGAGCTGTCCAATGATATTTTGGACATCTCAAAAAGACCATCATAGAAGATGCCTAGGATAGACCATTATGAGAGCACGTCAGAAGGACATCTTCTGATCAGTTGCTTGTATCTTTTCCAAGTTTCATAGAGGGATACACCTTCTCTTTGTCTGAAGGTTTGAACTTCCACTCTAATTTTGCTCATCTTCTGAGGAGGAAAGAACTTGGCCAAGAAAGCATTGATCAATTTTTCCCAAGAGTCTAGGCTTTCTTTAGGTTGAGAATCCAACCATATTTTAGCTATGTCTCTAACTGCAAAGGGAAAGAGCATAAGTCTGTAGACCTCAGGATCCACTCCATTGGTTTTGACAGTGTCATAGATTTGCAAGAATTCCAATAGGAATTGGTGTGGATCTTCCAATGGAAGTCCATGGAACTTGCGATTTTGTTGCAGAAGAGAGACTAACTGAGGCTTAAGCTCAAAGTTGTTAGCTCTAATGGAAGGTATGGAGATGCTTCTTCCGTAAAAATCAAAGGTTGGTATGGTGTAGTAACCAAGAACCTTTCTTGTATCTCCTCCATTATTAGGATTATCTGCCATGTCTTCAGCTTTTTGTTCGAAATTTTTTGAGAGGTTTCTTCCAGAGTGTTGTACTTTAGCTTGTTATAAATGCCTCCTTAGAGTTTTATTATGTTCAAGATCAGGTTTAAAAAGAGGTTCTTTATCCCTATTCCTGCTCATAAACAAGAAAAAGAAGCAAGAAAGAAGAAGAATGTGAGCTCTATGTTCAAGAACAGAGGACTCCCTGTGAGATGTAAAGAAGAAAGAAAAGAAGAATGAAGATAGAGAAGAGAGAAGAAGAATTCGAAAAGAGAGGGATAGAAATTCAAAAATTAGAAATAAAAAGAAAAAATGTTTTTATTTTTATTTTAACTATTAATTAAATTAAAAAATTAAAGCTAATTAACTAAAAAGATTTGAAAATTAAATGATGAATTTTCGAAAAAGAAGAGAGAGAAAGAGAGAAGATATTTTCAAAAATTAGAAGAGAGAAGAGTTAGTTAGGAAGTTTTGAAAAAGAAGAAAGAGAAAACAATAAAGTAATTAAGAAAGATTAGAAAAGATTTGAATTTAAAATTTAAAATTAGAAAAGATAAGATAAGATTTTAAAAAGATATGAAAAAGATTTGATTTTAGAAATTGAAATTGGAAAAGATAAGATAAGAATTTGAAAAGGTTTGAAAAAGATTTGAAAAAGATAAGATTTGAAATTTGATTTTTGAAAAAGATTTGATTTTGAAATTTGAATTTGAAATAAGATAAGATAAGATTTTTGAATTTTAAAGAAAGATAAAAAGATAAGATAGTGGTTTGAAAAAGATATGATTTTTGAAATTTAAAACTAAGATAAGATAAGATAATGATTTTGCAATTAAAATTTGAAATCTTTTTGATGATTTTCGAAAATTAAAGTAAAAAGATAGAAAACATATTTAATTTTTTTATTTTTGAATTTAAAGAAGAAAGAGAAAAATAACAAAAAGACACCAAACTTAAAATTTTTAGATCTAAGACACCTAGAATTTAAAAATTGCAAAGAAACATACAAAGAGATACCTGATGAGCGGATAATTTATACGCTTTTTAGCATTATTTTTAGGTAGTTTTTAGTATGATTTTGTTAGTTTTTAGTATATAATTATGAGTTTTTAAATAAAAATCACATTTCTAGACTTTACTATGAGTTTGTGTGTTTTTCTGTGATTTCTGGTATTTTCTGGCTGAAATTGAGGGACCTGAGAAAAAATCTGATTCAGAGGCTGAAAAAGGACTGCAGATGCTGTTGGATTCTGACCTCCCTGCACTCGAAGTAGATTTTCTGGAGCTACAGAAGCCCAATCGGCACGTTCTCAATTGCGTTGGAAAGTAGATATCCTGGGCTTTCCAGCAATATATAATAGTCCATACTTTGTCCCAGACTTGATGGCCCAAACTGGCGTTCAAAGTCAGCCCAAAGAATTCTGGCGTAAAACGCCCAAACTAGCACCAGAATTGGAGTTAAACGCCCAAACTGGCACCAAAGATGGCGTTTAACTCCAAGAACAGCCTAAGTACGAAAAAGCTTCAATGCTCAGCCCAAGCACACACCAAGTGGGCCTCGGAAGTGAATTTCTGCCTCATTTACTTATTTCTGTAAACCCTAGGCCATTAGTTCATTATAAATAGGACCTTTTACTATTGTATTTTCATCTGGGATCACTTTCATCTTTGATCTTTGGAACTTGTATGTTCACGTTTGGAGAGGCTAGCCTCACGGCCATGCCTAGACCTTTCACTTATGTATTCTCAACGGTGGAGTTTCTACACCCCATAGATTAAGGTGTGGAGTTCTGCTGTTCTTCATGAATTAATACAAGTACTATTGTTTTTCTCTTGAATTCACGCCTACTTCTTCTCTAAGATATCCACTCGCACTTCAACCTGATGAATATGATGATCTGTGACACTCATCATCATTCTCACCTATGAGCGCGTGCCTGACAACCACGTCCGTTCTATCTACAATAGCTTGAGTGCGTATCTCTTGGGTTTCTAATCTAAGATTAGAACCTTCGTGGTATAGGCTAGAATTATTGGTAGCCATTCCTGGGATCCGGAAAGTCTAAACCTTGTCTGTGGTATTCCGAGTAGGATCTGGGAAGGGATGACTATGACGAGCTTCAAACCTGCGAATTTGGGGCGCAAGTGACAGTGCGCAAAAGGACAATGGTCCTATTCCGACGCTAGCGAGAACCGACAGATGATTAGCCGTGTGGTGACAGCGCATATGGATTTGTTTTCATCTGAGAGGATCATACAGCTTGCCATGGAAGGAGGTAACGCATGGTTGGAAGAAGGCAATAGGAAAGCAGAGGTTCAGAAGCAATAAAGCATCTCCATACGCTTATCTGAAATTCCCACCAATGAATTACATAAGTATTTCTATCTTATTTTATATTTTATTTATGTTTTAATGATCAAAACCTCATAACCATTTTAATCCACCTGACTGAGATTTACAAAGATGACCATAGCTTGCTTCAAGCCAACAATCTCCGTGGGATCGACTCTTACTCATGTAAGGTATTACTTGGACGACCCAGTGCACTTGCTGGTTAGTTGTGCGAAGTTGTGAAAAAGAGTTGAGATTAATACCAAACTTAAAAATTTTAAAATCAAAACAAGAAGAAAAACAAGAACACTTTGAAGATCAAGAAGAACACCGAAAACAAAATTTAAAGAATTCAAAGAAAATAAGAACATGCAAAGGACACCAAACTTAAAAATTTTGAAAACCAAAGATACCAATTTCAAAAATTTTAAAAAGAAAAGATACAAGAAGACACCAAACTTAAAGATTGACACAAGATTCAAACAAAAAACACTATTTTTGAAAATTTTTGGAAAAAGAGTCAAGAAATTTGAAAAATACTCAAACAAGAACAAAGACTCAAACCAAAGATCAAGATTAATAAAGAAAAGAAAAGGTTTTTGAAAAAATTTTGATTTTTGTTTTTCAAAAAAGAAGAAGAAAATAAAAGACTCAAGCAAAATTGAAGACAATACCTAATCTAAGCAACAAGATAATCCGATAGTTGTCCAAACTCGAACAATCCCCGGCAACAACGCTAAAAGCTTGGTGCGCAAAATTAAACTTCGCACAACTGAACCAGTAAGTGCACTAGGTCGTCCAAGTAATACCTGAGTGAGTCAGGGTCGATCCCACGAGGATTGTGATTTGAAGCAAGCTATAGTTATCTTGTAGATCTTAGTCAGGCGGATAAAAAAGTTGTTTGTTTGTTTGAAGCGCATAAAAGAAAAAAAAAACGTTACTCAATTGATGGTGAAAGCAATGATAAGAAGATGGTTAAGGCTTGGAGATGCTTTGTTCTTCTGGATTAATCCGGTCTTATTGTCTACTCCAACTGCGAATGATTTCTTCTATGGCAGCCTGTATGTGATCAACACCTTTCTTGAGAGGTCGCCAATGCTCCTCCAGATCTGAACCCCAGGGTTAGTGCGGATCCATTCTGATTGAGGGTGAAGCTCCTGCAGTTCATTCTCCTTAGTGATCCTACTCAAAATGCCACAGACAAGGTCGAATCTTCTGGATCAGAGAATGCTGCGCCTTTGGTTCTAGCTTCTACCACAAAGACTCTAATCTCCCCATACCTCGGCTGAACTGGTGTCTCGAGAAGTCCCTAACGAAGTCGTGGATTAGCCGTCTAAGAGATGTATAATCAAGCTAGTGGTTCATCATTGTCCAATGAAAGGCTCACTCTGAACCCATGTAGAATGAGACAACCACTTGTCGGTTCAATGCATTCCTATTAATGAAGAATGAAGATACATCTTAGAATAGAGAATCAAACACGGATTGAAGATAGAACAGTAATACTTTATTAATTCATAAAACTCAATAGAGCTCCTCCCCTCAACCTAGGAGGTTTAAAAACTCATACTGATAGAAAATACAATGTAAAACGTCTTTTAGTGCAAAACTCCAATTCTAGGGCCCACTTGGTGAGTGTTTGGGCTGAGCTTAATTGAGATCCACGTGCTAGGAGGCTCCTTGGGCATTGAACGCCTGTTTGGGGTCCTTTGTGGGTGTTGGACGCTGGTTTCCTCCTTGTGGGCATTGGACACCAGAATAGGGTTGGAGGCTGGCGTTGAACGCCAGTTTTGGGCCTTCAATTCTGAAGCAAAGTATGGACTATTAAACATTTCTGGAATGCTCTATTTGGACTTCTGTATCTCCAGAAAAACTCTTTTGAGTGTAAGGAGGTCAAATCCTGACAGCATCTACAGCACTTTCTCTGTCTCTGAATCAGACTTTTGCTCCAGCTCTTCAATTTCAGCCAGAAAATACCTAAAATTGCATAAAAACACACAAACTCAAAGTAGAATCTAAAAATGTGAATTTTACACTAAAACCTATGAAAACTTAATAAAACTTAAACAAAACATACTAAAAATTATATGAAAATGATGCTAAAAAGCGTATAAAATATCCGCTCATCAATCGTCCTCACAACGTCAATCATAATGTATTCTGAATTATAATCACAACACGAGAGAGGGAATCCTCAACGTCAACTCGCCAATTTATTTTGCGATATAGTGTCCACGACACTCTTGGGATATAGTTCCCGTCACACTTTTCAATAAAAATCTCATCATAATCACCATTCACATATATAAATATATAATCCAGAGGGAATCCTTGACGGAGGAAAATAATTGGTATAGAATTTTCACAAAATAATCTCGTCGAAGTATAGATCTAAACCAACAAACAACTCTCAATCAAAGTTTAATTTATTTGTCACAATGCAAACTAATAAAAACCGAGAGTATTTAAACATTGAGTTGTCTCTCAAGGAATTGCAGGAAAGTGTGCATATTATTGGTTATGAGATATTTTTGGGATTTTTGATTGATGAACAAGAAAATTAAACTAACAACTAAGAAATAGAAATGCTAAAAGATACTCATGGCAAGGATCAAGAGTCAAGGTTTCTCATCTTGTATCATTGACCACAATATGGTAATTACAAAGAGTTAATTCCACTTAGTTTTCCTCTAACATCGGAGGGTTAAGTCAAGTGGACATAATTGGTCATAAACCAACTAACAACTCTAAATCACCAATCAAACTAGACATCAATGATATCAAGGCACCCAAGTCCTCAATCACAAGCTAGGAGTATAAAAATCTACTCTAAAATCCAACCAAGCATTTTATCAAACACTTGGAAGGTATAAAAGGAAAGCATGGTAAAATAGTAAGAAATATAAAATCTAAAACTACCCAATGCAAAATAAAAATAATAACAACTCAAATAAACATCAATAAACAAAGGAACATCAAAATTGCATTAAAGAAAATCAATATCCAACAAGAGTTCTTAAACATAAAAGTGACCAAAATAAGAAATTAACAAGAAGAACTAAAAAAATTAAAGCAATGGAACAAGGAAGAGTAAAGAAAACTAAATCGAAACAAGTAATTAAACTTAAATCTAAGAAGAGATTAACTAAATCTAACCTAATTCTAGAGAGAAGAGAAAGCTCCTCGCTTTATAATATAACTAAAGCATGTTTCTAAACTACACCTAATTGCACTCCCCTTCGTCCTTCTTGAATTTGGCCTGTAATAGCTTCAGAAATGAGTTGGATTAGGCTCCAGCAAGTCCAGAAATCGCCCCAGCGTGTTCCTTTAATGAGGTCACGTGACAAGTGTCACGCGTACGCGTGGCCTGGTGAATTTCCTTCCTCACGTGTACGCGTGAGTCATGCATACGCATGGCCATGATTTCCACCAAATCCTCATTTCTTCATGAATTCTCCATTTTGCATGCTTTTTTCTTCACTTCTTCAATCCAATCTTTGCCTTATAAACCTGGAATCACTCATCAAACATATCAAGTGGGGTTTATCAACCTCCCCACACTTAAACCAAGCATGTCCTCATGCTAAATCAAGAAAGATACAAGAAAGAGGTATCAACATTTATTCAATGTAAATTATCTAAATGCAACCTATCTACATGCATGCAATTGCTTGGTTAAAATAAATCAATTTCCAAGAATACATATATAAACACAAGGCCTAAGGCAATCATAATAAAATCAAATCCACAATTGAATTGAGTTATTGAAAAGAATTTACAACTTGCAAGATAAGAAATAATAATAGGTAGAAACATAGAATTGAGCAATCAAACCCTCACCGGATGTGTATATGCTCTAGTCGCTCAAGTGTTTAGGGTTGATTCACTCAATTCTCCTCTAATAATATTTTCTAAGATTTGTTTTTCATCTAACAATCAACAATTATTCAATTTATGCATACAAATATCATGAGAACTTTTCAAAGGTTGTAATGGGGCTAGGGTCAAGGTAAGGATATCTATGGTTAAGTGAGCTTGAAAATTGAATCTTTGATTAACTTAAGCTCTCACCAAACACATATAACAACCTATACAATTTAAATACAAACCTAACTACCCATTCTTCACTTTTTTCACAAACTCATGCATTCTTTTCAATTCACATCACATATGCATTATTCTTATTACTTTCTTTTGGGACATTTTGTCTCCTTTTTATTATTTTTTTCTCTTTTTCTTTTTCTTTTTCTTCTTTTTATTTTATTTTTATTTTCTTTTTTTTTCTTTTCAAACTAAAATATATACAAGAGCATCAATGCATATGGTTTAAACATTTAATGCATGAGTATGTACCCAATTTCCAAGGTTTTCAACAAAATTATAAAATACGCTTTTATCTCAACCAATGTTCTCAAACTTCTCTGCACTTGAATGATACACACTCTCACTAGCCTAAGCTAATCAAAGATGCAAATTAAGGATATTCATGGTTTTTTGCTTTAAGGCTAGTAATGTGCTAAAATTAAGAACAAAAAGGGATTAAAATAGGCTCAAAATTGGTTAACAATTGAAGATAAAAGGGTAGGCTATTTAGGTAAGTGAGCTAAATGAAATGATACCTCAATAATATAAATGCATTCATACACAAAATAATGGACATAAAAAATGAAATAAATCAAAGATTACAATCATAGAAATAGAATAATACATATAAGAAGAAAAATAGTGGTTATATGATGTAACCAGATAATTAGGCTCAAAACTCACATGGTTGTGTGTTCTTAGCTCAAATACCATGTTCTACAATATATAATTCAAGCAAGTTTCAATGAAAAATATTTTAACTCAAATCAATTGGGTGTTAATGCCCTATAGAGAAGTTCCTTGGAAAATTTCAATATTTTGACTAAACTTATTATATATATGAAAAGAAATACAATAAACTAAGAAAAATGCAACTAAGAATTCTAAATGACCTAGTAATAGAAGAAAAATAAATGCAATGTGAAAGTGTTTAGATTAGAAAATTTCACCCAAAAATCGGCCGATTAGTCGAACAACCTCCCCACACTTAAAAGTTTGCACCATCCTCGGTGCATTCAAAGATGAGCAAGGGGAGTACGGCGACTTCACGGGTTGCCACCTTTAGTTGGTGGATCAACCGACTGCTGCATATTCTTTCTTCTGCTTTCTTTGTTGCTTATGGTGAATCATCTTGAAAGATAGAAAATAGGATAGTAAGAGGAGTAAATACAAAAGCAAGAAATCATGAATTATTGGAATGAGGTGAGAATCACTAAAATGAAGTGAGTGAATTAGTGTGACATTTAAGAAAAATAGTGCATGAGTTCTAAGTTGCATGCGATTTAGAACACACACACTAGCATAGAAAGCTATGTCACAATTATACAAAAGAAGTATGCACTTCACTCATTCTAGTGTGCTTGAGCTACTTTAAAGGAAACTTGTATGTTAAGATAAACAAACAAATAATAAAGAAGCATAAAAGCATTCAAGCAAGAATCAAGCAATTGTGAAATGGATAATGCATGGACATTGATTGATGTGCAAGGAAACTTAACGAACAAAATGAAATATGAAACTTATACATCAATCAATGACACACTTTGAATTTTTTTTGCATCACCTAATTGACACAAAGTGGAAAACATGGTTGCTATGCAACTTAGAAAAAGAGAGATAGAAGTTAAAATCAATCGCATAGCAAGCATGATCCATAGAGCTTAAGAGTCCCTAGGTGAGCTTACAATCCAATTTCACAATTGAAGCATTATGCCAAAATTAATAGTTTCAAGTATGTGTAGAGCACATAGTTAATCAATTAAGGGTCAACATATCATTAAGGCATAAGTATAACATATGGATGCATATGATCAAGCAATATAATGCATTAAGATAAATGCACATCATCCAACATTAAAAAATTGTCTAGTCATGGTTAAAGAATTCAAATCACATGGTAGCCAAATCATGCAATTCAAAATATTTAGAATGCTTGAAAGGCAATTCTCATGCACTTGGTATTCACAAATATTAAGCATAAAAAATTCAAAACTAAGTAACAAATTGTATCCTCGATAAAGAAATCCAACAATGAATATTAACAACAATGATGCTAAAATAGCATCCTATCAGTAATCAGCAGCAATAAACATCAAACAAGATTAATAATCTAACACTTTGCACCAAAACAGAAAATTAAATAGAAAATTAAACTAACTAACTAACTAACTAAAGAAGATGATGGTGGATGGTAAATGGTGGTGGTGGATGATGGTTGAAGGAGGGAGAGAAGAGGAGAGAAGAGAAAAGAAGGAAAGAAATGGAAGAAGAGAAGAAAAGAAGAGGATGTGAGACAGGGGTGCCCACGCGTAAGCATGGGTCACGCTGTAAGAATTGCGACTAATTAACTGCTTAATTAAATTAAATTAATTGTCCAAAATAGAATCCAAAAAGTTAGAATATTAATGAGAGAATTTAAATACGATATTTGGGCTCAATAGATTTTTCTGAGTTGGAGAATATAATTTTCTTCGAAAAATTGCGTAAAATGCGTACCGGTAAATTAACTGGCAGTACCAGCTTAAATCTGTTCGGTACTGTACGAGAATGATAAAAACTGTAGAAAAATTAGAAAATCAATTAAAGTTGAAAATCGGGCGCTAATTTTAAAGATTTGGCCCAAAGTTGGGCCAAAAGGACAAAAAACGCTAACAGGTTGGACCGGGCCTAAGTTGGGCCCAAGCCCAACATATATAAGTTCATTAATGAAGCTCTTTCAGTCCATAACATCACAAATCACTAAACACAACTGCATGAGTTGAGAGGTGAGAAGGGGGGAAGTTACTATTCATTACCACTTTCCGGTGGCCATAACTCGAGCTACAGTGTTCCAATTCGCGTGCCGTCGGCAGCTACACGAAGCTCTTGCTGAGCCCGTTAGTTTCATCTAGATTGTATAGGTAAGATTTTGAATTTTCATCTCCTTTTTGCAGCCCTAAAAAATTTGAAAATGTAGGTATTGATTTTGAGTGAATTTTTGTGTTTTGAATTATTAGGTGGTATCTAAGGTTGGGCTATTGGTGGTTTGTGCCCTAAACACCATTAGAGAAAGTAAGGAAACTCTTTACCTTGTGAATTTGTGAGTTTGATGAACCCTAGGTGTTGATTTATGATAAATTATGTATGTCTAGCTTGAATTGTGAATTATTGGAGCTTTGGATTAATTGTTGGTGATTGGAGGCTTGAATTGGACACAAATTTGGTGTATAGCACTTATTGGGAATCGGCCAAGGTATGGTTTTGATTTTCTCTATGTAATATATAATATTTCTGGACACTTAGGCTAGTGGACCTTAAGATAGGATTGAATTTGGTTGTTGACAATTGTTAAATTGATAATGTGTGCTGATGTTAATGCTTGTGATGGTTTTGATGACTTGTGATGGGAATTGTTGATGTTGAGGTTGAATTATTGTAATTATGAGAATTTTTTGATGTGGTATGATAAATGATGCTTATGAGTAGTGGGATTGTGTTCAAGTTGTTAATATTGGAATATTGATGTACAAATTGTGGAATTATTGAGTTTATGGAGGAGGAATTGATTGATATAGGTGTTGAATTGGTTGAATTGTGATGGAAAGGTAAAGTATATATTTGGTAATGTTTTATGGTAAAATTGAATAGGCTTTGATTTGGTTTGATTGTGAGTTTTGGAAGTTTAAGAACCTAGTGAACTTTGGGTAAAGACCAGTTTTTAGTGAACTTTAATGGATCATATCTTGAGTTACAGTTTTTTAAATTGATTGAACTTTGTATCAAATTAAAGATAATTCAAAGAGCTTTAAAACGATATATATTTTGTGGAAATCATTGGTATAGAATTTTCACAAAATCTCGTCGAAGTATAGATCTAAACCGACAAACAACCCTCAATTAAAGGTTAATTTGTTTGTCACAATGCAAACCAATGAAAATCGACAGTATTTAAACCTCGGGTCGTCTCTCAAGGAATTGCAGGAAAGTGTGCATATTATTGGTTATGAGGTATTTTTGGAATTTTTGATTGATGAAGAAGAAAATTAAACTAACAACTAAGAAATAGAAATGCTAAAAGATACTCATGGCAAGGATCAAGAGTCAAGGTTTCTCATCTTGTGTCATTGACCACAACATGGTAATTACAAAGAGTTAATTCCACTTAGTTTTCCTCTAACATCGGAGGGTTAAGTCAAGTGGACATAATTGGTCATAAACTAACTAACAACTCTAAATCACCAATCAAACTAGACATCAATGATATCAAGGCACCCAATTTTTCAATCACAAGCCAAGAGTATAAAAATCTACTCTAAAATCCAACCAAACATTTTATCAAATACTTGGAAGGTATAAAAGGAAAGCATGGTAAAATAGCAAGAAATATAAAATCTAAAACTACCCAATGCAAAATAATAATAATAACAACTCAAATAAACATCAATAAACAAAGGAACATCAAAATTACATTAAAAAAAATCAATATCCAACAAGAGTTCTAAAACATAAAAGTGACCAAAATAAGAAATTAAGAAGAAGAACTAAAAAAATTAAAGTAATGGAACAAGGAAGAGTAAAGGAAATTAAATCAAAACAAGTAATTAAACCTAAATCTAAGAAGAGATTAACTAAATCTAACCTAATTCTAGAGAGAAGAGAGAGCTTCTCTCTCAAGAATATAACCTAAAGCATGTTTCTAAACTACACCTAATTGCGCTCCCCTTCATCCTTCTTGAATTTGGTCTCTAATAGCTTCAGAAATGAGTTGGATTAGGCTCCAGCAAGTCCAGAAATCTCCTCCAACGTGTTCTTTTAATGATGTCATGTGACAAGTGTCACGCGTACGCGTGGGTCACGCGTACGCGTGAGTAACGCATATGCGTGGCCATGATTTCCACCAAATCCTCATTTCTTCATGAATTCTCCATTTTGCATATTTTTTTCTTCAATTCTTCAATCCAATCCTTGCCTTATAAACCTAGAATCACTCAGCAAATATATCAAGGTATCGAATGGAATTAAAGTGAATTAAATTTATCAATTTTAAGGCCTAAAAAGAATGTTTTCACTCTTAAGTACTATTTAGAGAGAATTTACAAAACCATGCTATTTTAGTGAATAAATGTGAGATAAGTTGATAAAATCCACTAATTTCCACACAAGATAAATCACAAAATTAGGGTTTATCAATCCTCAACATCCCCAAATTCGTTATCAATTTATCAAGCTTAGGTTCATTAATCCCTATCTTTCATCAATTATCAACTCTATTAACTCGTGAGCGGGATAATACCACCGTTCTCACCGTGGGTGGGATTAAAACTTCTGTCCCACAACTACACTGCAACAATGGAACAAGCAGGATTAACTACCGTCCTTGTCCAGTGCAGGTGCCAACACAATAGCCAATTAGTACGCAAGCAGGATATCACCCTAACCTTGCTACAAACAGCTCTTCAGTCCTTAATCGATCATATTCACTATTTTTAAGTAATTCCATAAGTTATTAGATTCCTAAATCACCATTTTTTATCACTTCATTAATTTATTTCTTTCATGAGCGGGACAATGCCACCGTCCTCACCGTGGGCGGGACAAAGCCACCATCCCCATAAAACAGTAACACACTGGGCAAGCAGAATGATACCATCGTCCTTGCTAATCCGGTCATTCAGACGACAATTCATCATTATCATTTACTTAAATTAGTTTCATAAGTTAGTATGTTCTTTAACTCCATTTTGTTGTAAATTTAGCACATTTAAACTCATTAACTCGTGAGCGGGATAATACCAGCGTCCTTACTGCAGACGGGATGAACCACCATCCCCATAATCATATCATTCGGTTTAACCAAGCGTTTATCCAGGAACAATTCACTTTAATTCATTTCATACAATCCCACTCATTCCAAAGCCTAAAAACTAGGTATCGAACCTTAACTGGGGGTTACGGAAGGTTACAAGATTGTTGGAAAAGCCAAACAGTTAAAAATAGACTTTCAGTGTGAAAATAAGGCTTGTGCGTATGCATCACCCTTGTGCATATGCACACACCCGAAGCAATTCCCAGCTTGTGCGTCCACACACTATCGTGCGTATGCATGACTTGCAAAACTTAGTTATTGTGCATATGCGCACACTCATCCGTACACATGAGTACTTCCTTGCTTCTGTTCCATGCGTGCTCCCAATATGGTGCATGGGCACGCATACCCGAATTTCTAGTTTTACTGCAACACTTAGAAATTTCAATTTTAAACCCAAGTTTCAATCTTTCATAACTTTCTCTACAAAATTTTTTTCCCCTCATCTTTAGATGTTTTTAAAGGACTTTTGACTAGCTTTAATTTAAGACAACTTTCATTCAATTCTGAACTCTGAACGCCAAGTTATGGTACGTCGAAGTTGGTCAAAATTCTGTTTTTACCAATTTTACACCCAAGCTCATTTTCACCAATTTTTCATCCAACTTAATTCCAAACTATACCCAAAACTTTTACTCAATCACACATTATCAATTCTCTACACCTTTCTAACCATTCAACACTTAATCACTCAGTATACCACATTTTCAAGCTCAATTCATCATAGATCACCAATCACATGACCAAATCCTCATCAATTCAATCACCTTTATCATACAAACTCATATAACAATATACCACAACAAACTCAATCAATCATTATCATTGCATCAATTTTAACATAATCACTCCACCACTTACCTCCACTTACCTCATGGGAGACTCTTTACCCGATCATGGCCTTTGGCCCAATATTCACATCAATTAATATCATAACAAGCAAAACCACAACCTCACACCCCATTCCATTCAAACATTTACATTTTTCAGATCAAATATTTATTTCACAACATCGCACCAACACATAATCTATTTTCAACATACAGCATTCCATTCAATCCTATCGTAGGGCAATTAACCTAGGCATTCACATAATCTTCCTTTGGGGTTAATGCCGCTCTTTACACTATTCTCTATGATTGTTATTTCTAATTTTACTATTTTATTCTAAGCTTTGGAGAAAGTTAAATCATAATTTTAAAATACAGACAAGGAGCAGAGAACGAAAAATTATTGAGAAGCACATATCACATAGCAGAAAGAATAAACAGTAAACAATCATAATCAAATGCGCAAACAATTTGTGATGCATGCTTGTCCTAGTGCAGATCATGAGCTCACACGTCGATTGTCTATCTGCAGCCTGACATTACCCGCAATGGATTCTGAATATGGTTTCTCCAGTGAATCAGTCAGCACGGGTATCACATGGGTGTCCCCAATCCCATGTCAGTCTGATACCAAAGCCACATGAGTTTACCTATGTCAGTCAGGCTAAAATCATAATCATATAATTGCTATAGCATATGTGCATTCAATGAGAACAGGGAACCATATGGGCGAACCCATATCAATCAGATACCACTTGCCTTTAAAGTGGGCATCCCCACTTAGCAACTTTGGCCAGCTAGTATGTTTTTCTTAATTGGGGTCTCTACCCAGTCAATACATTTCTTTGACTGGGGTATAAGGCATCTTGGGCTTTACTTTAAGCATCACTCAATACTTTTAACTCTATTCCTTTTAGATGAATGCTTTCTTGGCGGCTGTTTTTCTATTTAATTATTAACATAACAAACGATCTTAGAATCGCACAAATTTTATATTTACGCATCTGAAACGGACTGAAGTTTATGACGGTGCCCTATAAGCATGGTTTTGATGCTTGCACCTAAGATTATTCTTGAAAAATGGTGACTGCTATGTGTAGATTCCCGATTCAACACCCATTGAACTTCTAAAGTACATATATCTTGTGAAAAGCTCAAGCACATAATCTTTAATTTATAAAAGCTAATTCTGCAGGTTTAAGCTTTAATGTAAAATTGGATTTTGAGGCAATCCGTTAAAAATTGAATTTTATAAAAATTTTCGAAGTTCTACCATCATCTTGAGAGCATATTTAAAAAAACAATAGAGAGCAGTGGCCTTAGTAATTTGCTAGCATGACGCGTTTTGACGAGTGAGTGCGGGGGGGTTTCGGCTATCATCCCTATTATCAAAGGTAAAACCGTGAGGCCTTGTGTGCCAAAGTGGACAATATCGTGCTAGCGGATGGTCTGGGCTATTACAGATGGTATCAGAGCCGGAGCCCAGATTGATGTGCTAGCGAGGGCGTTGGGCTCCGTTAGGGGGTGGATTGTAAGGTCCCACATCGGTTGGGGAGGGGAACAAAGTATGCCTTATAAGGGTGTGGATACCTCTCCCTAGCATGACGCGTTTTGACAAGTGAGTGTGGGAGGCTTCGGCTATCATCCCTATCGTCAAAGGCAAAACAGTGAGGCCTTGTGTGCCAAAGCGGACAATATCGTGCTAGCGGGTGGTCTGGGCTGTTACAAATAGAACTCACTTATCTTTCAAACAAATTAAATTTCATTTTAATACCATATCACACCAAAGAGTTATGCACCTGGGAATATGACCCTGTTTTAGAGGAAGCTATTTGTAAAGGACAATGAGCTAGTCAACTTTCCACCTGCATAACTATTTTTATAAACATGGAATAGGTCTAAAATTTAAATTAGGTATAATAAACATACAAAGATTTAAATTGCCACTGGTTCCAACTTAATTACCTATCAGAATTAAAAGTTAAATAGGTTGAAAATTGATGCTTCTGCAGTAGGAGCACATAATTTTCTGTAGAAACCTACAATTTTCAAAAATTCATTCCTCTCAACTTACTTATCGATAAGGTTTAGAAAATTTTAGGAGACATTCAAGACACACAAAATTTCGTAGAATTTTTTTTTCCAAAATGGTGGTCTAGACTGCTCGTAGAATTTGTTGCAAGTCACTATCAATTATGCAGAAAATTCTGTATTGAGCAAATTTTACAACCTTATATACCAAATTTCATATCTAAACTTATAAATCTTCTAAAACCATACTTTTAACTTTCTTTTGGTTATACAAAGATGCTACCACTCTCAACATAGCCCCAACAACTTAATCCCATTAATTCAACAATAGATACATGATGCGGGCAGAAATTGGTGAAGTAAAAAATTATTAGAATATATGTGTTGCAAGTATAGTTCTTAACTCGCCAGAAATCCACCGCTCAATTTAGAAAGGTGTCACAGAAAATTGAAATTTAAAATACTGGGAGTATGAATCCCAGGTCGTCTCCCAACGAGTTGCAGGAAAGGGTGTTATTTTATTAATCAGATGTTTTTGAAAAGGTTTGAGTTGAGTAAACAGGAAATTAAATTGATGAAATTGAATAATATAAATAAAAACCTTGACTGGGAGTTGATTACATGGAAGCCCTATTCTTGATGGAACACTCTTAAGATTAATTGACAATTGAGAGTTATTTCGTTTAGTTATCCTTTACTAAGTAAGGGAAGGTAAAACAAGTTAGAATGCTGTTCTATCCACAAGTCCCAATCCACTCTGGGGAGGATTGGTGTCAGGAATTAGAGAGCAAACCAACAATAACACAATTACAATCTTTCTCTTGAACCTTCCAACTCAAAGGTTCCTTTCAATCAACTCCCCATCAAGTTAGGAAACTACTCACTCATTGTAAAGGTAAAATTCATAGCATATGAAAAGGAATTAAAGAAAGACATTGTAAATAAAAATTAAAAATAGTCAATTAAAAATAAAAGTGATTCTTGTATTAAATAATTCTAAGAATATTCCAATGGTAAAATTAAACAAAGCAAAGAACATGGAAGAGTAAGCCAAGTAAAGAAAACGAACTAGAATGACGAAGTCTTGATGAGGTAATAACTCTTCTCAATATCCCAATGCAAAAAGCTAGAGAAAAAAATAAAATCCTAAGAACTATCAATGTCTTCCCCGAGAAAACCTAGGGGAGGAGTAAAAACTAGATCTAAAAACTAAAACTGTGTAGAATGAATGTTCTCTCTGGTTTCTGCATGTTCTCTGGCTCTAGTCTGCTGTTCTGGGCCGAGAACTGGGTCAAAATAGGGTCCAAAATCGCCCCCAGCAAATCCTGCAGATTATGCAGATATCGCATGTCACGCGATCGCGTCATCCATGCGGACGCGTCATTCGCGCTTTTCCTTGCCATGCGTTCGCGTTGTCCACGCCTCCGCGTCACTCGTGCTTTTCCAGTCTGTGCGGTCGCGTGAGCCATGCTGCCGCGTCACTGCGATTTCTCCTCTTTCGTGCGGTCGCATGAGCCATGTGGCCGCGTCACTTCTCGCTGGTTATCTCCTCAATTTCTTGTGTTCCTTCCATTTTTGCTAGCTTCCTTTCCAATCTCCAACTCATTCATGCCCTATAAAGCCTGAAACGCTTAACACACAGATCACGGCATCGAATGGAATAAAGGAGAATTAAAATGCATAATTAAAAGTCTCTAAGAAGCATTTTTTAATCATGTAATAATTTCAAGAAGGAAATATAAATGCATGCTAAATTAATGAATAAGTGGGTAAGGATCATGATAAAACCACACAATTAAACACAATATAAACCATAAAATAGTGGTTTATCAACCTCCCCACACTTAAACATTAGCATGTCCTCATGCTTAATTGAAGGAGATAAAGTAAATAAGTATGAACATGCAGAAACTCATGCAATGCAATGCAATCCTATATATATGAATGCAACTATATGATTCCTGTCCACTTGATCAAAAGTAAATAAGCTCTTCAAAACAATTACAAATCAAATTCCACTAATTCTATCATTATACAGTAAGACAGATAAAAGTGCAAGAAGATAGCTCATGAAAGCAGGGAACATGGAAATTCAAGCATTGAACCCTCACTGATGATGTATGTACGCTCTAATCTCTCTAGTGTATAGGGTAATCACTCTATCCTTCTCTAATCATGCTCTCGAACTTTTGTTCTTCTCCTAACCAATCAACAACAGTTAATATACCCATGCAAACATCATGAGGTCTTTTCAAGGTTGTAATGGGGCCAAGGTAGGTAGGGATACATGTATGGTCAAGTGAGCTTATAAATTGAATCTTTAATTAACCCAAGTTTCAACCCAACCTATATAACTTGCATAACCTTAGAATTCATACCTAGCTACCCAGAATTCCCCTTTTACATTCCATACTCATGTATCAACTTTTTATTTTAATTTTTATCATATGTGCATTGATCTTTGAATTCTCAATTCAGCATTGGGGTAATTTTGTCCCCTTATTCATTTATTTATTAAATTTTTTTAAATAGAGGCAAAAATAAACATAGCTTATCAATGTACATAGATTTTTAATTCTTATAGTTTCACATGAGTAGGTATCCAAATTCTCATTAAATTATTATGACACATTCCCTTAATAACTTTTGTTCCCATAATTTCCCATACTTAACTAGCACACACAATTCTATCTTAAGCTAACCAAAGATTCAATTTGGGATATACAATTGTTTTTTCCGCTTAAGGCTAGTAATGTGGTGAAATATAGAACAAATGGGATTTAAAGGCTCAAAGTGGTTAACAAAGGTAATTGAAAAGGGTAAGCTTAATTTGGATGAGTGAGTTTAAACAAATAATGGCCTCAATCATGTGTAAGCATATAAATATAATAAATATTGGACATATAAGATAAAACAAAATATAGATTATAATCATAGAGAAGTAAACACACAAGAATAAAATAATTATGGTTAAATAATGTAACCATGCATAAAGGCTCAAATCTTCACAGGTTGTGTGTTCTTTAGCTCAAAAATTATGTTCCAAATACAACTTCAAGCAGATTTATCATAAAAGTGTGAAAAATTAGTGAAATTTTGTTCCAAAGATAGAGTCTTAGAAGAAACTTATTGTCTTTTCAATCAAGTAGAGCATGCAAGCAACTAACCTATTACTATGCAATTTATCCTATTCTATAAAAGAAAGAAAAACTAACTAAACTATCCTAATTTATTGGTGCTAGGGAAGAGAAATTACCTCCGGAAGTCAGGTACTGACCGACCTCCCCACACTTAAGGCTTTGCACCGTCCTCGGTGCCATCTGTCAGGAACGGGGGTGGGCTGGTAAAAGAAGTGGAGTCCGGGGTGTCTGAGTCCTTGAAGTGTCCCTTGAGTAGCTCCTTGAGGTGTTTGAATCGGCGCTCGTTACGGCGCTCTCTTAACTTCGCTTTCTGTTCTTGTCGATCCAATCTTTTGATTATCTGCTGGAGCAGTTCATCTGTTGTAGGTGCTTGTGGTGTTGAAGAAGGGATATCTTCAATCGGAGCAGTGGAAAAGCTTGTAGTGGCTGCTGAAAGTCTGAGGTACTTCCCATTGGGGACATACTGATCATCCCGTGGAAGCATGGCTTTGGTGTCTCCAGCTCTGTAGGAAACTCCGGCTGCTGAGATAAGATCTGAGATCAAGGCGGGAAAAGGTAAGTTGTCCGCAATTTGTATGTGTCCCATGGTATTCCGGATATGTCTTGGTAGATTCAGAGGCTGGTCTGTAAGGATGCACCATAGTAGAACGGCCATGTCTGCAGTGAAGAAGGACTCGTGAGTGCTCAGAAAGACGTAATGGGACATGATCTGTGCCCATACGTGAGCCTCCAAGGTAAGTGCTGAAGCTGATATTCCCTTAGGGCGGGTACAATGGTATCCGTAGATCCAACGGCTGCCAGGTAGTGCGATAACTCTGAGAACAGCTTCCCAGTCAAATTGGTACATCTGGCGCTTGAGTGCGGCTTCTTGAAAGGCGTCCAATCCCTCTGGAATAAGGGGAAGACTCAAAGCCTGTTGAATAGCCTCTTCTATAATGGGGACTTGCTTCTGACGGACAAAGACAGACTGCAGGGTAGGCAGGTAGAAGTTAGAGTAGAACTCGACTACCCAAGAAAGATTGACCTGCTTCTGTTGTCTTTGTAGGAAACCCCATTGTCTTCGTTCAATTTGCGGCTCAACAAAAGTGGCAATATTGGGCAGGAGGATAAGAAGGTGTTCGTTGTTGTAACTCCTTTCAGCTAGAATAGGGAACATCTGCTCACAGTAGCGATTTGGAAATCGCATAGTGTCCTTTGCTGGAAAGGCTTTCTATTTTTCATCAACCTTGATGATCCTCTTAACTCTTTTTGTTGAGGGCTTGACTGCAGTTGAAGAAGGCTCTACCACTAGTGCTCTTTTAGTTCCTCTTCTTGCTGGTGGTTTGGGAGTAGCTTTCTCTTTTCCTTTCTTGGTGGCCATCCTGAAAAGGGAAGAGATATATAGCAATGAAGAGAACGAAAAAGGATGGTTATAAATGCATATTAAAAGGTAAATGATGTTAACACACGCTCATGAGTACATGTGAAAGATCATTAATGGAAAATAGTTAGTGCATATGATGACAAGTGAATGCAAGGTGTTTATTGGCATGCCGGCAAAGGGCATGAGTAGCATAAATCAAGCATCACTTTGTAGCAAACTATCACGTTTGTATTGACAATTAAATTTAATTAATATAATAGTAAAGGGAATTTGTGAAAAGCAAGAATAGAATATTAGAATAACATAGAGAAGTGCATAATACCATATGGGCTTTTTCACAAACACATAGCATGCATGGTAAATAAGGTATAGAAAGTATTAAAGTGAACATGCAAGCAACCCTTTAAAGAAAATAAGATATAATTTTCAAACAATTTGCAATAATCCACAAGCATATAAGGAAGAATAATGACTCAAATAAAATTCTAACACCATGTAAAAAGGAAAGAAGAAGAAAGAAAATATTAATAATGAAAAGAAAAAGAAAAGAAAAGAAAATAACATATAAAATAAGAAGAATGATAGAAAAGAAAAGGGTGAAGAAGAAAATAAAACCTTGTTAATGGAGGTGAGGGAGAGAGAGTGAAAGGTGAGATAGAAGGAAGAAGGGAGGAGGAAGAAATAAGGAGGGAAAAGAAAAATTAGGATTTGGAGAAGAAAAAGATATGATAATTGGCAAAATTAGGTTGAGCTGTGCGGCGCAAGCGACGCGATCGCATGGGGCATGCGGTCGCGCGACTTGCGCTTAAGGTGAGGGACGCGGTCGTGTCGGTCACGCGGTCGCGTGACCCAGTTTGTGCCAGTGGCGCGAGGGTTGCCTCGCACCCGCACAACTCTCTGTTCAAAATCATTAAATGCCAAATTTTAGGTGACGCGATCGCATGAGGCATGCGATCGCGTGAGTGGGCAGTTTATGGGGTACGACGCGGCCACGTGGGGCACGCGGTCGCGTGAGGGGGACTACGCATCCAGCGCCAGTCCAACACCACTCTAGCACAACTTTCAGCTGTGCACCCTTTCTACGTCAAAAATCAGGGCACACGATCGCGTGGGGCACGCGGTCGCGTGGGAGGTCATTATGCCCATACGACGCGGACGCGTCGGCGACACGGTCGCGTGGGCTGATTTGTGCCACTAGCACTCCTCTAGCCACGCTCCAGCGTGACTCTCTGTTCGTTTTTATTTTTCTCCCCTCTCCTTGCGACGCGGACGCGTCGCTGATGCGGTCGCGTCGCGTGGCATTTTTTTTTAAATAAAAGTATGTAAATGAAGATGCACGAAATATACTAATAAAGAGAAGAGTTATTGGATAAGAAAACTAAAAATAGAGAAAAGAACAATCATATCATGGTGGGTTGTCTCCCACCTAGCACTTTGCTTTAACGTCCGTAAGTTGGACGCTCCACTAGCTCAGTCTTTGGCTATGTGGGGATCTTCCAAGAGGAAGATCTCGATTTCCTTGTCTTTCTTCCGCTTTTTGCCATGGTACAGCTTTAAATGATGTCCATTAACTTTGATAAGCTCCGAGCTCGAAGGATGGCTAAGGTGATAAACTCTGTACGGTTCGGCCTTCTCTACTCTGTATGGACCTTTCCATCTTGATCTCAACTTGCCTGGCATGAGCCTCAGTCGAGATTTGTAAAGGAGGACCGAGTCCTCAGGTTGGAACTCTTTCCTCTTGATGTTTTGGTCATGTACAGCATTCATCTTCTCCTTGTGTAGTCTTGAATTCTCATAAGCTTCTAGGCGAAGGCTCTCCAGTTCTTGCAATTGCAACTTCCTTTTAGCTCCGGCTTTCTCAATTCCCATATTGCACTCCTTGACTGCCCAAAAGGATTTGTTCTCTATTTCAACTGGGAGATGGCAAGCTTTTCCATTAACTAAGCGGAAAGGACTCATCCCAATGGGTGTTTTGTATGCTATTCTGTATGCCCAGAGTGCATCTTGTAGCCTGGTGCTCCAGTCTCTTCTATCAGGCTTTACTATCTTCTGCAAGATACGCTTGATCTCTCTATTTGATACCTTGGCTTGCCCATTGGTCTGAGGATGGTATGCTGTTGCAACCTTATGAATTATCCCATACTTCTTCATTAATCCTGTTAGTCTCCTGTTACAAAAATAGGTGCCTTGATCGCTCACGATTGCTCGTGGGGATCCAAAGCGACAGATAATATGGTTTTTCACAAAGGAAACAACAGTGTTAGCATCATCAGTGCGGGTAGGAATTGCTTCCACCCATTTGGAAACGTAATCCACAGCTAACAATATATAAAAATAACCATTAGAATTTGGAAATGGACCCATGAAGTCAATGCCCCAAACATAAAAAATTTCACAGAAAAGCATATATTGTTGAGGCATCTCATCCCTCTTGGATATATTACCAAATTTTTGGCATGGGGGGCAAGATTTACAAAATTCAGCAGCGTCTCTAAAAAGAGTAGGCCACCAGAATCCACAGTCCAAGATTTTTCTAGCAGTTCTTTGAGGGCCAAAATGTCCTCCACTCTCAGATGAGTGACAGGCCTCTAAGATGGATTGGAATTCTGATTGAGGCACACACCGTCTAATTACCTGATCAGCGCCACATCTCCATAAATATGGGTCATCCCATATATAATATTTAGACTCGCTTTTCAGCTTGTCTCTTTGATGCTTAGAAAAGTTTGGAGGAAATGTGCGGCTAACTAGATAATTAGCTACAGGTGCATACCAAGGGGATACTTCAGATACTGCTTGCAGGTTGTCAAATGGAAAATTATCATCTATAGGAGTAGAATCATCCTTAATGTGCTCAAGGCGACTCAAGTGGTCTGCCACTAAATTCTGGTTACCACTCCTATCCTTTATTTCTAAATCAAATTCTTGTAATAGCAGTATCCAACGTATAAGCCTTGGTTTGGACTCCTTTTTAGATAATAGATACTTTAAAGCTGCATGGTCCGAATACATTACTACTCTAGTACCAAGTAAATAAGCTCGGAATTTATCCAGAGCAAAAACAATAGCAATAAGCTCTTTCTCAGTAGTAGTATAATTGGACTGGGCAACGTCTAAAGTCTTAGACGCATAAGCAATAACAAAAGGATCCTTACCTTCGCGCTGAGCCAGCGCTGCTCCTACTGCATGGTTGGAAGCATCGCACATGATTTCAAACGGCTGGCTCTAGTCTGGTCCTATCACAATTGGAGCTTGAGTCAGGGCGGCCTTCAGCTTATCAAACGCTTGCTTGCAATCTTCACTGAACTCGAACTCAATATCCTTCTGTAGTAATCTGGATAAGGGAAGTGCTACCTTACTAAAGTCCTTAATAAATCTCCTGTAAAAACCTGCATGGCCAAGGAACGAACGGACTTCCCTCACAGAGGAGGGGTAAGATAAACTAGAAATAACATTCACCTTTGCTGGGTCTACAGAAATGCCATTATTAGATACCACATGTCCTAATACAATCCCTTGTTTTACCATAAAATGACATTTTTCAAAATTCAATACAAGGTTTGTATTAACACATCTATCTAATACTCTAGATAATCCATCTAAGCAAAGGCTAAAAGAATCACCATAAATGCTAAAATCATCCATAAAAACCTCCATACAGTCCTCAATAAGATCAGAGAAAAGACTCATCATACACCTTTGGAAAGTAGCTGGTGCATTGCACAAGCCAAAGGGCATTCTCTTGTAAGCATAAGTCCCAAAAGGACATGTAAAAGTGGTCTTTCCTGATCCTCAGGAGCTATATGAATCTGGAAATAACCTGTGTAACCATCTAAAAGCAATAATATGATTTACCTGACAGGCGATCCAGCATTTGATCAATGAATGGAAGTGGGTAGTGATCCTTACAGGTAGCTTGGTTGAGACGCCTGTAATGAATGCAGACTCTCCAAGCATTCTGAACTCTAGTTGCTATGAGCTCTCCATGCTCATTCTTCACTGTAGTGACTCCAGACTTCTTGGGCACCACTTGTACTGGGCTAACCCATTCACTGTCTGAAATGGGATAGATGATACCTGCCTCCAATAGTCTGGTCACTTCCT
This sequence comes from Arachis ipaensis, assembly GCF_059453495.1. Lineage (NCBI taxonomy): Eukaryota > Viridiplantae > Streptophyta > Magnoliopsida > Fabales > Fabaceae > Arachis > Arachis ipaensis. The sequence continues at coordinate 96,204,317 of NC_142437.1, read as the reverse complement.
TTTTGACAACTTCCAAGATAGTGGGATTCAATCTTCTTTGGGGTTGACGGACAGGTCTTGCTCCCTCTTCTAAATATATTCTGTGCTCACATACTTGAGGGTTGATGCCTACTATGTCTACCAAACTCCACCCAATTGCCTTCTTGTGCCTCCTCAGTACATCAAGTAGCTGCTCTTCTTGTTGAGAAGTAAGTTCCCTTGCAATGATAACTGGAAACTTCTGCTCATCTTCAAGATAAGCATATTTGAGATGTGGAGGAAGAGGTTTTAATTCCACTTCTGATCATGGGCAGGCTTTGGATTGTCTGGAACTTGTGAAAATGCCGAAGTGCCCTCATTGTCAATCAAGAGGATCCCCACACTTGGACCTTGTCCAGTGTGCCTCTCTTCTAATTCTTCCTTGTGAACTGCAGCTACAGTTTCATCTATGACATCACATTGGAAGATAGAATGATTTTCTGGAGGGTTGTTTATGACTCCATTCAGATTGAAGATTACTATTCGGCCATCTATTTCAAAAGAGTATGTTCCTGAAAAAGCATCCAATTTGAATTTTGATGTCTTCAGGAATGGTCTTCCAAGTAGGATTGATGATGGCTTATCTGAGTCATTATGGGGTATCTCCAAGATATAAAAATCAGTGGGAAATGTAAGCCCTTTAATGTTCACTAAAACATCTTCAGCAACTTCAGCCACTGTAATAATGCTTTTATCTGCTAACACAAAACGAGCTGCCGACCTTTTTAAGGGAGGGAGCCTCAAAATATCATATATAGACAAAGGCATTATACTAACACAGGCTCCTAAATCACACATGCAATCATAAATTACTACTCCACCAATAGTACAACTAACTATACAAGGACCTATGTCACTACACTTCTCAGGTAATCCTCCCATTAAAGCAGATATGGAACTACCTAAAGGAATAGTTTCTAATTCATGAATTTTGTCCTTATGTATACATAAATCTTTTAGAAACTTTGCATATTTAGGTACTTGTTGAATAACATCAAAAAGAGGAACGGTTACCTCAACCTTTTTGAATATTTCTACCATTTTGGGATCGGGTTCCAGCTGCTTCCTGGGTTTCCTTGCAAGTTGTGGAAATGGAATGGGAGTGGTGTTTTCTGCAGTGGCTGCGCCTCTTGGTGCTTCCTCCTATGGTTGGGCTTCTTCTTTTTCAGTTATGTTCTGTATGTCCTTTTCCTCTTCAACATCTTCTATTTCTATGACCTCTTCAGCTGAGGCGTGTTCTGGTGGGCTTGTCTCCTCCTGATTCCTCTTCTGCAGTGTGGTTCCGGACCTCAGGGTGATGGCATTAATGCCTCCCTTTGGATTTGGTAATGGTTGAGAGGGGATTCCAGTGAAGCTCGAAGGTTAGTTACTGGAATTTTGCATTGATCCAATCTATGAGACAAGAGCTTGCAAAGTAGCGGTCAGACCATTCAGACTGGCATTAATGTTATTTTCCATGGTCTGTTGACTTCATTAAAAAAATTTTAGTAACTCTTCATTAGGAGATGAAGAAGGATTAGTGAATTGAGATGTCTGATGTTGGGTATTCTGTGGTCCTTGGAATTGCCTCAGGTGAGGTGCTCTGTAAGGTTGGTTTTGCTGCCTGTTGTTGTTATTATTCCACCTCTGATTTCCCTGATTATCTCTGCCTCCTCTGTTATTGTTGTCCCTCCAATTCTGGTTAGAATTGTCCTGCCATCCATGGCTATGATTTCCACCTTGATTGTACCCTTGGTTGGGGCGGTCATAGAAATTATGAGTGGATGCCACCATGTTGTCTTCCTGTTGGAGCTGCGGGCATTCATCAGTATAATGACTATAATTAGCACAAATTCCGCAAACTCTCTGTGGAACTAACTGTTGGCTTTGCTGTGGTGAAGGAGGTTGAGCTTGCTGAACTTGTTGTTGATTTAATTGCATTTGCTTCAGCAAGTTGGTCATTTCACAGATACTCTGAGTCAGAGCAGCAGTCTCTCTGCTAGAGGATACTTCTGCAACGGCTTTTGAATGGCCTTGCTTCTGTCTGTGGTTCCTAGTAGATTCAGCTAAGTCGCTGATCAATTGCCATGCCTCATCAATGGTCTTGTACTTTTTCGTAGACCCATTGCTAGCACTTTCCAATGTGGTCTTATCTTGGGGCCTCATACCCTGTGTGATGTAGCTGAGTAACACTATCTTGTCGATCATGTGGTGGGGGCATGCTTCCAGAAGACTATTGAAGTGCTCCCAGTATTCAAAGAGAGTCTCGTTGCCATCTTGAACAATCGTGGAAATGTCTTTCCTCAGTTTATCAGTAACTTCAGATGGGAAGAATTTCTCCAAAAACTCTTTTCTGAGCGTATCCCAGTTGGATACATTTGCTAGGGGTTGAGTGTAGTACCACTCTCTTGCTTTTCCCTCAAGAGAAAATGGGAAAGCTTTCAGCAGAATTGAAGTTTCATCTGTACTATTTCGCTTGACAGTAGAACAGACTGCCTGGAAATCTCTCAGGTGCTTAATAGGCTCTTGAGCAGGTAAGCCATGAAACTTGGGCATCAAATTGGGCAGTGCGGTCTTTATTTTGAAATCTGTAGCCACCGCTGGGTGATGCGCTTGAAACGGTTGCATTGTAAAATCAGGGGCTCCTTCCTCCTGGATGGTAACTCCTCTAGCTGCCGCCATGCTACCTGTACGTAAATCAACCGAATCAGTAGAACGGGGGCTGGTTTCTTCCTCAGATGGCATTTCAAATCCGCCCTTAGAGAGGACTAACCGACGCCGAGCTCGCCTTATTCGTGAGATGGTTCTTTCAATCTCAGGATCGAATACTGGCAAGCGTGGGTCAGGAAGTGAACGCGTCATCTAGCGAAAGAAACATGCAGCTCATAGTAGCAAAATAAAATAAAATGCAAATAAATAAATTCTAATTAATAACTTTAGCACTCTATTGCAACTCCCCGGCAACGGCGCCAAAAATTGATGCGGGCAGAAATTGGTGAATTAAAAAATTATTAGAATATATGTGTTGCAAGTATAGTTCTTAACTCGCCAGAAATCCACCGCTCAATTTAGAAAGGTGTCACAGAAAATTGAAATTCAAAATACTAGGAGTATGAATCCCAGGTCGTCTCCCAACGAGTTGCAGGAAAGGGTGCTATTTTATTAATCAGATGTTTTCGAAAAGGTTTGAGTTGAGTAAACAGGAAATTAAATTGATGAAATTGAATAATGTAAATAAAAGCCTTGACTGGGAGTTGATTACATGGAAGCCCTATTCTTGATGGAACACTCTTAAGATTAATTGACAATTGAGAGTTATTTCGTTTAGTTATCCTTTACTAAGTAAGGGAAGGTAAAACAAGTTGGAATGATATTCTATCCACAAGTCCCAATCCACTCTGGGGAGGATTGGTGTCAGGAATTAGAGAGCAAACCAACAATAACCCAATTACAATCTTTCTCTTGAACCTTCCAACTCAAGGGTTCCTTTCAATCAACTCCCCCATCAAGTTAGGAAACTACTCACTCATTGTAAAGGTAAAATTCATAGCATATGAAAAGGAATTAAAGAAAGACATTGTAAATAAAAATTAAAAATAGTCAATTAAAAATAAAAGTGATCCTTGTATTAAATAATCCTAAGAATATTCCAATGGTAAAATTAAACAAAGCAAAGAACATGGAAGAGTAAGCCAAGTAAAGAAAACGAACTAGAATGACGAAGTCTTGATGAGGTAATAACTCTTCTCAATATCCCAATGCAAAAAGCTAGAGAAAAAAATAAAATCCTAAGAACTATCAATGTCTTCCCCGAGAAAACCTAGGGGAGGAGTAAAAACTAGATCTAAAAACTAAAATTGTGTAGAATGAATGTTCTCTCTGGTTTCTGCATGTTCTCTGGCTCTAGTCTGCTGTTCTGGGCCGAGAACTGGGTCAAAATAGGGTCCGAAATTGCCCCCAGCGAATCCTGCAGATTATGCAGATCGCGCATGTCACGCGATCGCGTCATCCATGCGGACGCGTCATTTGCACTTTTCCTTTCCATGCGTTCGCGTTGTCGACGCCTCCGCGTCGCTCGTACTTTTCCAGTCCGCGCGGTCGCGTGAGCCATGCTGCCGTGTCACTATGATTTCTCCTCTTTCGTGCGGTCGCATGAGCCATGCGGTCGCGTCACTTCTCGCTGGTTATCTCCTCAATTTCTTGTGTTCCTTCTATTTTTGCTAGCTTCCTTTCCAATCTCCAACTCATTCATGCCCTATAAAGCCTGAAACGCTTAACACACAGATCACGGCATCAAATGGAATATAGGAGAATTAAAATGCATAATTAAAAGTCTCTAGGAAGCAGTTTTTAATCATGTAATAATTTCAAGAAGGAAATATAAATGCATGCTAAATTAATGAAGAAGTGGGTAAGGATCATGATAAAACCACACAATTAAACACAATATAAACCATAAAATAGTGGTTTATCAATACACAATTGAATAAATTACATATCATCAACAAAATTAGCTCCCACATAAACCAGAATTTTCAGCACATCATCATCAATGATCAAATAACAATTTCATCATCTATAAACTAATTTACCAAACACAATCACAATTAACATTTAACTATCCTATCCCTTGCCTTAGTTGTTGATTAAAAACACAAAACTTATCCCTGCTGATTCTTTGAGCCCAAACCCTAGTCACAACAATAACCAGAATTTTTTTTTGTCATACTCAAGGCCATTCGGCTGAATTAATCACAACCAGGAGGAGGAAATCACTCACCCTTCATTGCTTGTGGTGATGGCTATGTTAAACGAATTAGCAGAGAAACTCGACGAGTTAACTGGGTTGGTAATGCAGCTCCTGCTTTAGCTTCGGTCGTCGTCCTCCTCCTTGCTCTCTCTTTTGCTCCCTTTGCTGACACTTTCTCCTTTTTCTCTGTTTGGTGTGTGTTTGGGAAGAAGAACAATTGAAGCTACTTATATATATATATATGTGTACAGAAAGAAGGAAGATCTGAATTGTTGATGAAGGTTTCGTGGCTTCCTCCCTCATTAACACGCAAGCACAACTCTATTGGTAGGAGGTGGAACTAAGGCTGGTTGTGTTGCTGAAAAAGGAAAGAACGAAAGGAATTAATTAGGGTTATCTATTGCTTGGTTTGGCTTAAAAGGGGTTTTGTTCGATTAAGCTCGATTTAATTAAGCTCGACAGGTTGGTTTCTTATATGGTTTTCTGAGTCTTGGGTGAAGATAGTTCCTCGTTGGTTTTGCCAGATTACTAAAGAGAAGAAGAATACAGTTTAATAATTAAACCATAAGATTACTGTTTCAAACCGTATTAGTTTGAACAACCAGCAACTGAGATATTGGACGCAGAGAGTATCTCGACTCTGAATCAAATTTAGAATATTCTAGTAAGCTAATTTAGCCAAAAAAAGCTAGTAGTAAAGATTCCATAGATGAATTTAACTCGACGGTCAAATTCATTGTTATCGGTACAGTTTTCAACTTAGGACACACTTTTATCTCTCATGGAATATCTATTCTTTTCACTTATCCAGTCTAAATCCTCCTCATATATTTATCAAATTTCTCATCACAAAATTTTTGAGAATAACTCCATAGAGAATTGGGGTATTACAGGGTGTTACACAAGTCCCTAGTAGCAAGCCTAGTAGAGGCGTGCCACATGAGAAGGAGAGCATGCCACGCCTTGGCTCAAACCAAAGGGGCATGCAACAAGCAAGAGGGAGCGTCCATGCTCTAACCAAGGTGCCAAGCCTAAAGTGCCTCCAATGTTGAATTCTCCAAGGCCCAGCTTCAAAGATTTGATTTTAAATTGAAGATTGAAGAAGATTCTATCGTTAATAAGTTTTGAATTTGATTTAATTCTGTTCTGTAGGATTTGAATTAATTAGAGGTTATCTTAATTATTCTCATTAAGATAAGATTAGATTTTGAAATTTGGATTAGAGACGAAACCCTAGGTGTAATAAGTGAATTACATTCACAAAGACAGCAAGCAGTTTTCCTCGGCATAACTTTCATCCTTATTTTCTGAATTCTCTATGAGTCATTAAACCTTTGGCAAAGGGTTATGAGATCTATTTATGTTTTGATGGTTTATTAAGCTAAGTTTCCTTTGGTTTTAAAGTATTGCATTGATTAGTTTCATGATTGAGTATTTCGTTTTTCATCACTAAAGGATTGGTAGCATCGACAGGTGTGCTAATTCCGTTTTGGATTTGTTTACTGATTCGACAAAACTGATATTTAAATCATGCTTGAAAACTCTTTCACATGATTTTTTAAATCGACTAAACATAGTAGTTTTCTAATTGTGCGACATAATACATGATTTTCAATTATCCTAGTTTTGAATACGTGACATATAATTCGGATTAGGAAAATTCTTAAAATTGTGTTTTCTCATAAGATTCAATCGGACAGGACTACCTTGGACACGTGACATATAATCTGACCTAAGGACTACTTATGAGTCTTATGAGAAACTGAATCAGATTTTGAACTAACCTTTTTTATTAATTGATCAACCAAGATATTGGCGGTTGGTTAATTAAGGAGAAACCAAGGAGCCGAGACATCGAAAATTGGATAATTAAGATTCGTCGTGAAAACATCTTTGCATGCTTTCGAACTAGGTTACAAAGTTTAATTCTCTTAAGATCTCAATATCTCCAAACCCTAGATACTCTCCATCACTAATTTTTCCAATTCAACAATTATTGCCTCTAAAACATTCAGCATTGAAGACTCTAATATTCAAGCATTCTAGGGTTTTTCAACATTCATCAATCCAGGTTCATTGATCTAATTAGTAGTTTATTTCGATATTTGCGTGCTCAGTCTGTTAATCCTCGTGGGAACAATATCCACTCACTATGGTATTACTTGAACGATCCGGGGCATTTGCCGATATTTGCAAGATTCTGTTTTTCGCTCATCAAGTTTTTGGCATTGTTGTCGGGGATTAATTGAGATTGACATCATACTTTGGATTAAATTGCTAAATTAGATCCTGTCTTTATTTTGTTTCATTAGGGTTATATTTTGTTTCATTCTTTATTTTGCACGGTACTTTGAATTAAGTTTGGTGTTTTATTTTTAGGTATTACTCTTTCATTTAATTATTCTATTTTTATTCTTTTAATTTTCATTTCTCCCACTGGTACCTTTGATATCTTTGTTTCTTTGCATACAAGGAAGTAATGGAGCACTTGCAAGCTTTCTTTACTTACAACACAAATGGAGCACCTACAAGCTTCACAAACCCCTAACTATAATCTCTATGGAGAAGCATATACGAGGTATGCTATAAGTTCAGGGAGCAATCAATATCTTCCTAGGCAGAGGCCCTACTTTGATGATAATTAGGTTGGCCACGGACAAGAATATTTCAATTTTTACTACTCACAGCAATGGAAGCCAATGCAATCACAAACTTTATTCGAGCTTGCTGTAGAATATTTGTCTCAATCCACTCAGGAGTTTGTTCAAGAAACTCAAGATTTCATGCAAGAAACAAGAACAAACTTCAAAAATCAAGAAATCTCCTTCAACAATTTGGAGAAGCAATTGGAGTTAATTGCTAAGCAATTGGCAGAGAAGCAAGCAGATCCCTCTCCAAGTGACACTAATGTCTAATCCTAGAAAGCAATGCAAGGCCACCAACCTGAGGATTCCATACCCTAATGAATCAAAAGGGTGCATGAAAGTGGATGTAATTGACCCAATTATCTAATAAGTTCTTAATGAAGGAGACCTTTAGAACTCTGTACAGCACCTAACTCCCAAAAAAGATGAAGAGCTGGAAGAGGTGCAATCAATAGAGGAAATCACTGAAAGAAAGATCGTAGTCAACAAACAAAAAAACACTATCTTGGAAAGGAAGAAGACCAATAAAAAGTAATCTATTCGCAATCCTAGAAAGCGGTATGAGTCAAGCTAGTACGCTAAAAGAGCACTTGTTAGTAGGCAACCCAATCGATTAGTATCTTTTTCCTTCTCTTCTCTATTGAGGTCCTTTATTTAAACTAATTGGAAGAAAATAAAAAAATATTTTAATGAATAAGTTAGATTTTAGTTAATTTCTGCTTCTACTCATAGTTTTTCTTTATTGAATTTAGTTTTCACAACTAGTTTTCAAAAAGTTTTGCTATCATCATGGTTTTCTTCTTCTCCCTCTGCATGCATATTCACCTTATTGCTCATGTTTATTTTTTTGCATCCTTTTTTATTCAAGTTCTATTTTTTTCAAAAAATAAAAAATCATGCATGCATCATGTAACACAACTTATATTTAGTATTCTATGTTCCTCCATACTCTTCACTACTTTATCATATAACCAAACCCTAAGTTTGGTGTTCACCAATCTGTACATGGCCAAACTCTAAGTTTGGTGTTGTAACTAAGATCAAGAATGAGGATGAAGAGGGCAACAAAGAACAAAGAATGAATCTAGTAACGATTGTGTATGGTGGTTAGTAATTCTTTCCTTCTTTAAGTTTTCTTTCTTTCGTTTTTCTTTCCTTTCTTTGCATCGTGTATGTTTCTTTGTTTTATTTTGCTAGCCATGCTTATCACTAAAATTTGCCCTCAAAACCTTCTAATTACATGAAAAAGAGTTGTTATGATGGAAAAAAATTGAATCTATTAAATAAAGTCCTATTGTATAAAGTGGTGGTCCATGACTTATAATTGTATTCCATGGAATGTGATAACATGGGAATGGTCTTGAATGAATGAGAAGAATGATTCTTCATAAACAAAAGTTTAGAAAAATATTACGAGATCTTTGAACAAACAAAAGATCCTTGAATTGAATTGTAAAAGAAACAGCAAGAAAAGAACGAAATATGAAAAAGATTAAAAGAAATTCAAGGTGACAATGCTCTGAGCATCAACGGCTAAAGAGCCCAGTTATGTGTATGTGGTGTTTATTGTCCAAGAAAATGCTTGGGTGATTAGATCCGAGGGGTGTTTCATCACCCGATAACTTGGGTCAATTCGGTCATGATTATCGATTAAAAGTCTACAATCAAGAGTCACCTTGAGATGGAACACTCAGAGTTAATAATTGAAAAATTTTTCTCTATTATAAATGAAAGATTCAATTATCAATAAAAATATAAAAGAAGGATCTCATTATACCATCTAAACCTTAGTTTCCAAGAATCCTTCATTTCAACATTCATTTAGAAAGAAAAGAGAAGCCGTTTATGATCACAAGACTACTAAACCCTATTGTTAAGATGGATATGAGCTTCAAGGAGATTCAATTTTTCTTCATTAAAATCAATTATTTTCTTTTTGCTTGAGGACAAGAAAAGTTTTAAGTTTTGTGTTGTGATGCGTTTGCATCTTTTTGTTATTTTTCTTGCTTTTAATTCTTATTTTCTTAGGTTTAATTATAGTTTCATCTTCTAATCTAACTACTTTTAAGTATCTTTTGCTACAAAGGTATTTGCTAAGTATTATCAAGGAAATATAGTTAAAAGGAAGACAATTCAAGTTGTAAAGAAAGGTCATTCAAGAGGCAAAGTATTGCATGAACAATCAAGAGCTAACCACATAAGGATCAAGCCATGCAGGAGAGGAGAAGCATGGGCGTGATATGCCTTGGAGGGCCAAGCAAGGGTGTACCATGCCCTGAAAATTGAGGACCATGCGTGCCATGCCTTATGAAAAAGAAGCAAGGCATGCCACAAGACAAAGAAGGTGTGCCACGCTAGTGAAAAAGTAATTCCCTAGGAGCAAGCCTAGCAGAGGCGTGCCACGCCTAAAATGGGGCATGCCACGCCCTAACCAAGGAGTCAAGCCCAGTGTGCCTCCAATGTTGAATTCTCCAAGCCCTAGCTTCAAAGATTTGATTTCAAATTAAAGTTTGAAGAAGATTCTATCGTTAATTAGTTTTTAAATTGATTTAATTCTGTTTTGAATTCTAGGATTTGAATTAATTAGAGCTTATATTAATTATTCTGATTAAGATAAAATTAGGTTTTGAAATTTGAATTAGAGAGGAAAGCCAAGGTATAATAAGTGAATTATATTCATAAAGACAGCAAGCAATTTTCCTCGGCATAACTTTCATCTTTGTTTTCTGAATTCTCCATGAGTCACTAAACCTTTATCAAAGGGTTATGAGCTCTATTTATGTTTTGATGGTTTATTAAGATAATTTTCCTTTTGTTTTAAAGTATTGCATTGATATGTTTCATGATTGAGTATTTTGTTCTTCATCACTAAAGGATTGGTAGCATCGATAGGTGTGCTAATCTCGTTTTGGATTTGTTTACTTATTCGACAGAACTGATATTCAAATCGCGCTTGAAAACTCTTTCACATGACTTTTTAAATCAAATAGACATAGTAGTTTTCAATTATCCTAGTTTTGAATACGTGACATATAATTTGGATTATGACAACTCTTGAAATTGTGTTTTCTCATAAGATTCAATCGGACAGGACTAGCCTAGATACGTGACGTATAATCCGACCTAAGGACTACTTTCGAATCTTGTGAGAAACCAAATAAGATGTTGAACTTAAACTTTCTTATTAATTGATCGACCATGATATTGGCGATTGGTTAATTGAGGAGAAACAGAGGAGCCGAGACATTGAAAATCGGTTAATTAAGATTCATCATGAATAGATCTTTGCATGCTTTAGAACTAGGTTACAAAGTTTAATTCTCCTTAGAACTCAAAATCTCCAAACTCTAGACACTCTCCATCACTGATTCTTCTAATTCAACAATTACTGCATCTGAAGTATTTAATATTCAAGACTCCAACATTCAAGTATTCTAGTATTTTTCAACATTCATCAATCCAAGTTCATTGATCTAATTAGTATTTTAATTCTATATTTGCGTGCTCAGTCCGTTAATCCTCATGGAATGATATCCACTCACCGTGGTATTACTTGAACGATCCGGTGTACTTGCCAGTATTCGTGCGCTTCTATTTTTCGGACATCACAAATCTAGGGCCAACACACTACTATTCACAACTTGGATCTTCATATCCTTCTGCATACTATCATATTTTAAGGAAAGTCCTAAACGGTCTAAATCCATGACCACCACACTACTATTCACGTCTTTCAGAAATTTATGCTACCTGAAAGTACTAATAAGAGATCCTTGAAACTTCAACATGACAATATATCCATTCTTTAATAATGATAATCAAGTAATCAAGCAGGCCTTGGAGAAAGCTTGTAAACAAAACTACAAAATCTCAATTATTTGATCTCTTAACATGAGTACTTTATTTTTGTATAAGGAAGCTTTATCAAAAATAAAATTATTAATAAATTATGAGCTCTATCACTATAAAATTTAGGGCTTATTTTAATACTATTCATTGTTATTAAAATTAAACAAATCAGATTGGTCAGTTCGATTGAAAATTTAGGAAATGAGCAACATGGAAAAATATCTAGGTAATTGTAGTTATTTTCATGATTACATCTCAAATGATGCTCTATTTTTTCCATTTAATTTTCACACTATATCATAAGTTTGATTAGATTTCAATGAGAATCTATCATATAAACATTATTCATTAACTCAACCATACTCTGACCTTCATTCTTCTTCAATTTATTTTCCTTTATCAAGGTCATAAGCTTTGCAACATTATGCCAATCCTTGTACCTATAATAAATATTTGATGAATCCAACATGCATCAAACAAGGCATCCCATATGTAACACCCTACCCTTCAAAGTCTTATGCTTAAGTCATGATTCAATGAGGGTTTGGTGATATAATACAAGGCTGAGATATAAATACTTATGTATAGAAGGAGATATTAAGCTAGAAGCCTGTAATGGGAGTTAAACCCCGAATTAAAAAAATAATTCGCCGATCATTCACACCCGATAACATACATAAGCACTTCAGAAAAGGTAGATAATTAAAAGCTTGAAGAAAGAATAAAGGTAAATAGACATATACAAGTATATATAAATATCAACTAGTCTCGGCTCGCGAAGATTAGGCAGCTAGAGTTACAACAGTAAAACAGTTTGATATATATAACCTATCTCTCCAAATATACATCATAAGCCTCTATAGGCAAGTTTTCAAAATAAATACATCATATAAGTTTTCCCAAAAGAAGGAGAGAATCTAAAATCAAAACAGAAGTAAAAAGTCTTCGCCATTTTCCAGATAAAACTTTTGCTCACTGAGGAGCGCTGAGGCTTGCATCTAAAAAACAAAAATAATATATGGGTGACAACCCAAACCACCGGGTTCTTAGTAGGGTAAAAGTGCCGAATTGATACAACATAAGGTAACAAAAACTCTCTAAGAAATTTTAATCTTCAAAGTCTCATTAATCCAAGCCTAGGTTTCTTACTAAACCATAAAATGGCAACTTACTTAAGGGGTTTTAATCTATCTATTTATTCTCAATTTTCCACAAACCTCCACTCACCACATCGCATCAAGAACAACCCTCAGCGTCACCACCGCCAGTATAAATGATCTCTCAATTGTTCAAACATAGACAAAACAGTACAAAGAATACACAAATAAAAAGAACAGTTAAGGCAATTAGCTCAATTAGCATATTGATACAATTATTCAAAAAGGCAAGCCAAATACAAGATGCACACCCAATTAATACACACAAATACAAATGATGCATGCCTGCACTACATCTAATAAGCTCATCTATCGGTTATAAGCCAAAATCTGACATGTCCGGTGGTGAACCTTGGACAGTTCCTCGGTGCACGCATCCCCAAGAGGTATTCATATTCATTCATCAATATCATGCATGACTCTCAAATCAATGCTAGGGAGTGTGCCCTTTTCACCTTCTATTGGAGGTATCATCCAGGAAGGTCTAAGTGTCTGGCCACATCTTGCGACGGAGGGTTAATAAAATGTCTCAAATCTCAACCCGGAGCAAGTGGGATAAACCACAACCCTTGTATCTATCCAGTGGTTCTAATCTCAACCCGGAGCAAGTAGAACAAACCACAACCCTTGCATCTACCCAGACAACTATCATATAATCAAACTCATTTTCATCATCCAATCATATCAACTCACCCCTTCAATCACTTCCAACTCATTTCGACACAATAATTTTCTTCCCAATGGTTTCTACTGTCTAATCCACCGTCTCTATACTCATTATAGGGGTTACGGAAGTGTAAGAGCTAGTGGGATGGACTAAAACAGTTAAAAATCACTATTTCTAAAAAACAGGATAGTCATGCATACACATGCCTCGTGCGTATGCATGAGTTCACTTTTGCGTGTACACGCGAAAACGTGTACGAAAATTGTTCAATTCTGAAATATAAGTCATGCGTATGCATGATTTAGATTTTGTGCGTATGCATGGTATGCACACAAATTTTGTAGAAACACCCCTCATGCGTACGCATGGGTCGTGTGTACGCAGGACCCCAGTTTCTGCAACTTCTGTAGAATTCAATTTTAATCCCCCAAATTCAAACCTCTATAACGTTTTGTGCCATTATCCATTTTCCTTCATTCTTAGATGGTTTTCAAGGTCTTTCCACTAGCTTTAATATATGTCAAATTTAATCCAAATCCGAACTCCGAGTGCCAAGTTATGACCTGTCAAATTTGGCTAAAAATCTATTTTTACCAAAATCACACAATCCTTCAAATTCATCAATTCTCAATTCAATTCAATCTAAAACCATTTCGACACATTCTAAATACTCATTTATCAATCCTCAACTATTCTAAGCTTAAATCAACCCACTTTCAACTTATTTAACATACTCCATTCTCAACAACAACGTACAACATTCATATATCCAAATTCTCAATCAAAGCATACAACATACATACAACATATAGTATACAACTTACATACAACATACATACTCAATCTCATGTAATAATTTACACCACTTACCTCAACTTACCACATAGAGAATTTTCCATCCTATCACAGTCTCTGGCCCAATTTCTACATCAATCATATTTACAATCATGCATACACATACTTATACATCTTCACATCATATATTCAAGCAATCATTCAACCAAACATCTAACATATCATAATTTTCACTAAACCGAACAATCAACCACAATAATTTAACAATAATCCTGTAAGACCCGAGAAAATTATAAAGAGATTAATTGGATAATTAATCATCAAGTTAAAGTAGTTAAAACGTGTCTGAACGGAGTCAAAAATCAAGACTAAGGAATTTTAAGATTTAACTATGATAATTGGATTCAGTGAATTTTTCCGAATGGGGAAAAAATAATAATCTTCTGCGGAAATACGCGTAAAAATGCGTACTAGTAATTCAACCGGCAGTACCGGCTTAAGTATGCCTGGCACTACAAGTGAGTAAATTAATTATAAGTAAATAAGATTAAGAATTTAGAATTTATAATTTGAGGATATTAAAATATTTAAAATACGATTTAAAACTCTAATCTTTAAGGTTTTGGCCCAAAATTGAGTCAACGGGCTAAACCGAGTGAACCAGGCCCAAGTGGCCCAAGCGGCCCAAGCCCACACTATACAAAGATCTATTTCAGCACAAAACACCTCATTCTTCCCTCCTTTCAAAGAGAACACGGTGAGAGAGAAGAGAGTAACCAAAAACTAGAGCACTATTCACCTTCATCTTGTTTCGCTTGTAACTTTTGATCCGGAGCTCCGATTGACGATTCGTTTGCAATCACGCGTAGCTCTCCTTGTCCTCTTCAATTCTATCTAAGATTTATGGAAAGAAACTCTCATTTTTTTTGCCCAGTTTTCTGTTCCTTACAGATTCACGTATTTGGTTTTGGGGTTGTTGAATTTTTGTGATTTTGGTTGTTTAGGGATGCTCTAGCATGAATTCCTAGTGGATTCCATCTATATTTCATGTGGGTTAAGGAAAGGAAGCTTAACTCTCTTCATTGTCCCTAATTTTATGTATGAACCCTAGAATAAATGTTGAGATATATTGTTGTAACTAGATTATATGGAATAGAGAATTGTTGGGGCTGAATTTGATATGAAGTAGAATTTGATTGGCAAATTTGGGTGGTGGACCTTGGAGATTGAGCTAGGCAAGGCTTCAAGGGTTGGAACCGCCGACATTCGAGGTACGGGCTTGAGTTTCGAGTAGGCATTATGTAAAGTTATGTGAATGCCTAGGTTAGTTGACCCTAGCATAGGTATGGATTGAAATTGGTTATTGTTGTGGATAGTGAATGGCTATATGTATGTGTGTATTGATAAGAATTTTTGTGACATTATAAAGCGACGAATGGCATTTATTGATTTTATTGTTAATTGATTTGGATATTGGGCCAGAGGCCGTAATAGCATGAGGAAACCCCTATAAGGTAAGTGAAGGTAATCGATGTGAATTATTGTAATGATGGTAGACTTGGTAATTTGATTGGAATTGAGTTTAGAGAATATTTGAAGGATTGAATCTTAAAATGTTGAACTACTTGCTAAAAATATGAGTTTTGAAGTCAAACGGCAATTTTGATAGTGAACTAGTAACTCAATAGTGTTTGAAATGATAAGAAATTAAGAGCTAAGTAAACTATAATAATTATGATTGTTAAGATTCAATTTTGAAGGTTTTGTATTAATTGGAATATTAGTTATGATTTTTCAAAGTTAAATCGTGGGATCTGATTTTTTGCATTATTTTAAACGAAGTAAGAAATTTTGAAAATCTATAACTAATTCTGTAATGATCAGAATTGCATGGGACCAAGTCTGGATTAAGCTTGGGAATATAAGGAGATAGACTGATGAAATTGAGACATTTTTGTTATGTTTATGATTTATGGTAAATTTTTGAAGTGTGGTTGTTAAATCTGATTTTTCTGTAGAATGCTTAACACGGCAGCATCTTGTTTTCTCTATTTTAAATTCTCTAGTTTGAATTTTAAAATTAAATCAATTTAAATGAAACTCTGGTCCTAATACTTTAATTTTATAAAAATTTATAATTTTTGAAATTTTAGTTTTAAAGATATGAATTTTTGAAATATGACGCGTTATGCAGTAAAAGCCAGATTCTGTTCTCTTAAATCAGTAACTTTGAAAGTTTACCACTTTTGATTCTGGATTGGTATTGAGGTGCAACCAATTGGAAGTGAAAATTAAGTATGTTTAGCATATGAAATTTAAATTTCAGGGCTGTCCATGTTTTACTGAGTGAATTATGGGACTTGGGAGAGGATATGCTTATTGGCTTTTAAAACAGAATTTTGCAAACAATTACTCAACTTCCAAGTTACATAACTTTCTCATTAAAAATGGTATTGATCTGGAACGAATTGGAAAAGAAACCTGGATGAGTTAAGTTAAAGCATGTTAATTTTTAAGGTCATTGGATTTAACTTGGATTTTATATTGAATTTTGAATATCACATGCTGTTGCTGTTTTCTGATTTTTAAGCACTGCAGAGCAGTCACAGTTTTTCATCTATTTCTAAAGTTAGAGTAAGTGAAAAATTATGATTTTTAGTTTAGTAGAAAGCTTAATCTGAAACGGTCGTATGGATATAAAGGTTGTGCAATTTCAAGTTCATTTGATATTTTAAAAACAAGATTGTTATTTGGCTGCCGATGATTGTTTTGGTGACTACCTTGGGTATGAGATTTAAGAATTGATTTTTATACTATTATCAAATGTTTTTGAGAGTATATTGTTGTAACAATTGCTGATAAAAGGTTGGTGAAATGTTGAGGATGAGAGTGACTATGATGAGGTTAAAAGTGAGCCGGATACTATATCCCAGGGACTTGGTTTATTGAAAGAGTTTTGTCCCGACAAGGATGGTGGTTTGATCCCGCTTGTCGTGGTTATTGTGCATATGCAGGGATGGTGGTTTTATCCTGCCTGCAGTGAGGACGGAGGTTCTATTCCGCTCACGTAAGGGTGAATTGTTTAGCAAGGACAGTGGTGTGATCCCGCTTGCATATTATTTTATGTTGGGCAAGGACGGTGGTTTAATCCCGCTTGCAAATTGATTTGTGAATGCAATCCGAGCAAGGATGGTGGTGTAATCCCGCTTGTTGAAGGTGTCCAGTAAGGATGGTGTTTTAATCCCGCTTGTTTATGGAACCTACGGATAAGGATGGTAGTTTAATCCCGCTTATCCGAGTCGGGTCTGGTAACATAACCGACGCGTGAGCTCATGGCCAGTAGGACAGGCATGCATCATTTGCATCTATGTGACATTGATTGGGTGTGTTTATTGTACATATGGTTTGCCTATATGATTATCAATGTTTAACTGCTATTTGTTATAATTGCTATAATTGAATCTTGTTGTGTTGAACTTCATTATTTGTGTTTGCTGTTATTGTTCTATTTTGAGACCTTGTATATATAGAAGTTGAGATCATATGGGGTGAACTTGAGACTGAAAGAAACATGATAAGTAAAAGGTGAGAGAACTAATAAGAGATAGTTTAAAAACTTGAGGTTTATTGGAGAGAGAAAAGTCGAATGAAAATCAAAGGTGCATGAGTGCAGTTAGTTAGTCTAGCATACCTTACTGTTTTTTGGTTTAGTATATTTCTAGGCTTGGATTTCTTTGTTGTTGAAGTGTTAAGATTGCCTAAAGGTTTCATGTAGTCTTTATATCGTCTCTTCTTTGGAACTGTTACCCCTGCTGAGAACCCCGAAAGGGATGATGTTCTCACCCGTTTCGGGAATTTTCATCTTACAGGTATTGGACGTGATGCACCTTGTTGAGCGTGCAGAATTTGCTTTCAGGAAGCGAAGATTATCTTTTAGGAATTTTACTTTTGCTTAGATATTTTAAATATTCTCCACTACTGTATTTTATAACTTGTATACCCTTCTTAGAGGTTGATTATGGAGAAACAGGATTTATGTTTACGATTTTTAGTCCTACTTTCGGGTTGTATTATATTAACTAGTCGACCTTATCTTCGTAGGTTAAGACTAGTGTTGTTATGTATACTTTTTGAATAATATATATATTTATACTTTGGTCATTTCTACTTATGTATATCGTCGGTTTCTGAGTATGATGCGATTTTGCTTATGTCTTTTCTTCACGGGCTCCTAGTATATCAAATTCCTTCCATTATATACGTATGTATTTTATTTTTAGAAGTCATGATACTTCACCACCATTGATTTACGACCTAGGCATAAAGCTATGTGTGGTAGGGTGTTACATTATGGTATCAAAGCAGTTCGTTCCTATAGAGCTTGAGGGATGGACTGACTATGCTTCTGAGCATACTCTGAGTTATGTTTACGTGCTATTTGGGATATCTGACTGATAAACATAGCATAAGGTTCATGAGTTTGCATTTGGAAATTTGAAGCGCTAGGCTTGCGATATTGAGACTGATCACCTTGATATCACTTGTTTGGTGTGAACAGGACTAGATGGTGACTCGTGGACGCAGTTGCGGTCGAGCGAAAGGTAGGAATCGAAAAGAGGACCACGAGACGAATACGAACAACCCCGCAAACTTCATAGCTGCCTTGGAGAACATGGCTGCGGCTATGCAAGCCACGGCTGCTACCTTAGGCAATCAGGGTAACAATGTAAATGGAGGAAACGGGGATAATGGGCCAACGACATTGTTATCCTTTCTGAAGGTGCATCCTCCAACCTTCAGAGGAACTACGAATCCCACTGAGGCCGACAATTGATTTCAGGCAATGGAATGAGCATTGCAAGCTCAGCATGTACCTGAAAATCAGTATGTAGAGTTTGCCACATACAAGTTTGAAGGAGAAGCTCAGTTTTGGTGGCAAGGAGCTCGTCGTTTATTGCAACAAGGTGATGTTGCAGTTAGTTGGGATGCCTTTCGAGTGGAGTTCTATAAGAAGTATTTTTCAAACTCGGTTAAGGCGGCGAAGGAGTTGGAGCTGCTACAGCTGAAGCAAGGTTCCATGACGGTGGCAAAATACACTAGTAAGTTTGAGGAGTTATGTCGGTTCTCGATGGTTTGTCAAGGTGCTCCTGAGAGTTATGAGGAGTGGAAGTGTATTAAGTACGAGGGTGGACTTCGGAGTAAAATTCTGACTGCTGTGGGGCCTATGGAGGTCCGCATCTTCTCCGAGTTGGTGAATAAGAGTAGAGTTGTAGAGGAGTGCTTAAGGAAGGCTGCTGTGGAAAAGAATGACTGTGGAGAGTTCTATAAGAACGGCCAAGACAAAGATCTTACACCAAGAGGTCAAGACAGAGATTTTGCACCAAGGGACCAAAACTTTAAGAGGAGTGGTCATGCACCACAATACTCACAAGACTGCAACGACTACCGAAAGGGTGACTATCACAAAGGACATGGTAAGGGAAAGCAGGCAGGGACTCACCAAGAGAACTTGAGATGCCCGAGATGCGAAAGATACCATCCAAAAATGTCGTGCATGGCTGGGCTAGGATTATGCTACCACTGTGGATTGCCTGGGCATGTCTCTAGACATTGTCCCAACAGGAAGGACCAGGATGCGAGTCCGTCTTAGCGACAAGGTTGAGAATCTCTAATATGAGGTAATTGTGAAATGGGTAACCAAATTCTAATTGCATTGTATGATATTGGAACACTGCGTTTATCCATAATTTGTAACGGAGATAAGAATTTAAAACTAAAAATGTCAAATTTAGTGTCACATCTAGGATTAAATTTAATAGTACCACGTAGAGTATTGCCATTAGATTTGGCAGAACTTAAGAAGATTTTTGGTTGATGTGGGCGAATAATTAAATTCTTAAAGGCAAACGAATCAAAGTAACGCTATGGAAGCACGGTGATCTTGATGGCGACGTGGGATTTTATATGAATGAGAGTACCAATAAAATCCTTGTGACCTGATCTATCTCTTCTTTTGTTAGTTGCATTGAAGTTCTTTATTCCAAATTCTTTCTTGGAAATAATTTGAATATTCCCAATTCTATTCCTCATTTGCATATATCCTTGCATGAAACTTGCACTCTTTGATGTGAGTCCGAACTCGTTTTGAACTAATCATAAGAACCTTTGACCCTTGATGGATCACTGTTGAGTTGAGCCGCCTCTATTCAAGAACTCAAAATTCTTCCAAAGCCAACAGGGATATGTTTCGAGTCGATGAACTTTTTGTTTCCGCTAAGGATTTTTAATTTGGAAATTTCTTTCTTGAGATTTACTTTAGTTCTCTTTTTGGTGCATTTTATTATTTTCTATTACCTCACTTGATCATAACACTGAGCATCTTTCCGATTCTTGTTGGATGCCACTCGAATTGTTTGTTCTCTTTTGGGCTTGGTATTCCTTTGAATTCACTTGAGCTTATTTTGGCATTGTGTCCGTTTCTTAAACTCAACCATTGAAACGTTAATTCCTTATAGCATGATTTGTGGACACAGAAGGTGAAACCTATAAGTATACGCCGTTACTAGAAGTTGTGAAGTGGTGATTTTTGCGGAAAAAGTTTTGGATTGATCTAAGTCTAAAGTGGATGGTAATAAAGTTGCGAGGGGTTGATGCTCCGTTGTGTTGATATGGGGTTGGAGAGCTAAGTGTGGTTAGGTTCCAACTGGTGTTGAGAGATGTCGCAGGAAAAGAAGTTCTGCTAGTTAAGTTCGCTCGGAGTCAAACCGGGGTAAGATAGCACATGTAGGAGCTTAATGTTAAATATGAGAAAGGTCTCTCCTCAGTATTGAGACAATGTGACTTTTGGTTAACATAGAGAAATAGCTAGGTTCTTTGTGGCTAATAATCAGAGTAACACAGTGAAAGCGGTTTGGAACATTCAATATGAATTAGGTTTATGGAATCGGAAGGGGCGTTAGTAGCATGGAGTTACCAGTTGCATTCTGTAAAGAGTGAGAATAGGTTATGTAAGTCGTAAATCTTACTATGGGAATTAAGGAAGCTTCATTAATGAAGATTGCCTGGAGTCGGATGGACCTTGAGAAGCATACATAGAAAGTGGAGATACATGAGAGGAAGAATCATTCAGAGTTGGTTAAGAGTGATCAAATTTTGAGGACAAAATTTTTATTAAGGCTGGTAGGATGTAAGACCCAAGAAAATTATAAAAGGATTAATTGGATAATTAATCAAGTTAAAATAGTTAAAGCGTGTCTGGACGGAGTCAAAAATCAAGACTAAGGAATTTGAATATTTAACTATGATAATTGGATTCGGTGAATTTTTCTGAATGGGAAAAAATAATCTTCTGCGGAAATACGCATAAAAATGCGTACTGGTAATTCAACCGATAGTACCGACTTAAGTCTGTCTGGCACTGCAAGTGAGTAAATTAATTATAAGTAAATAAGATTAAGAATTTAGAATTTATAATTTGAGAAGATTGAAATATTTAAAATACGATTTAAAACTTTAATCTTAAAAGTTTTTGCCCAAAATTGAGTCAACGGGCTAAACCGAGTGAATCGGGCCCAAGTCGCCCAAGCGGCCCAAGCCCGCACTATATAAAGATCTATTTTTAGTACAAAACACCTCATTCTTCCCTCCTTTCAAAGAGAACACGGTGAGAGAGAAGAGAGTAACCAAAACCTAGAGCACTATTCACCTTCATCTTGTTTTGCTTGTAACTTTTGATCCGGAGCTCTGATTGACAAGCCGTTTATGGCCACGCGTAGCTCTCCTCATCCTCTTTAATTCTATTTAAGATTTGTGGTAAGAAACTCTCATTTTTTTGCCTAGTTTTCTGTTCCTTACAGATTCAAGTTTTTGGTTTTGAGATTGTTGAATTTTTATGATTTTGGTTGTTTATGGATGCTCTAGTATGAATTCCTAGTGGGTTCCATCTATATTTTGTGTGGGTTAAGGTAAGGAAGCTTAACTCTCTTCATTGTCTCCAAGTTTATGTATGAACCCTAGAATAAATGTTGAGATATATTGTTGTAACTAGATTATATGGAATAGAGAATTATTCGAGCTGAATTTGAAATGAAGTAGAATTTGATTGGAAAATTTGGGTGGTAGACCTTGGAGATTGAGCTAGGCAAGGCTTCAAGGGTTGGAACCGCCGACATTCAAGATACGGGTTTAAGTTTCGAGTAGGCATTATGTAAATTTATGTGAATGCCTAGTTTAGTTGACCCTAGCATAGGTGTGGATTGAAATTGGTTGTTGTTGTGGATAATGAATGGCTCTATGTATGTGTGTATTGATAAGAATTGTTGTGACATTATAAAGTGTATGGCATTTATTGATTTAATTGTTAACTGATTTGGATATTAGGCCGGAGGCCGTAATAGGGTGAGAAAACCCTTATGAGGTAAGTGAAGGTAATCGGTGTGAATTATTGTAATGGTGGTGGACTTGGTGATTGATTGGAATTGAGTTTAGAGAATATTTGAAGGATTGAATTTTAAAATGTTGAACTACTTACTAAAAATCTGAGTTTTGAAGTCAAACGGCAATTTTGAATGTGAACCAGTAACTCAATAGTGCTTGAAATGATAAGAAATTAAGAGCTAAGTAAACTATAATAAGTATGATTGTTAAGATTCAATTTTGAAGGTTTTCTATTAACTGGAATATTAGTTATGATTTTTCAAAGTTAAATCGTGGGATCTGATTTTCTGCATTATTTTAAACTAAGTAAGAAACTTTGAAAATCTATAACTAATTCTGTAATGATCAGAATTTCATGAGACCAAGTTTGAATTGAGCTTGAGAATATAAGGAGCTAGATTGGTGAAATTGATACAATTTTGTTAAGTTTAGGATTTATGGTAAATTTTTGAAGTGTGGTTGTTAAATCTGATTTTTCTGCAGAATGCTTAGCACAGCAGCAACTTGTTTTCCCTATTGTAAATTCTCTAGTTTGAATTTTGAAATGAAATCAATTTTAAATATAATTCTGGTCCTAATAATTTAATTTTACAAAAATTTAGAATTTTTTGAATTGTAGTTTTAAAGATATGAATTTTTGAAATATGACGCGTTATGCAGTAAAAGCCAGATTCTGTTCTCATTTGAAAGTTTATAACTTTTGATTCTGGATTGGTATTGAGGTGAAACCAATTGGAGGTAAAAATTAAGTATGTTTAGCATATGTAATTTAAATTTCAGGGCTGTCCATGTTTTACTAAGTGAATTATGGGACTTGGAAGAGGATATGCTTATTGGCTTTTAAAACAGAATTTTGCAGAAAATTACTCAACTTCCAAGTTACATAACTTTCTCATTAAAAATGGTATTGACGTGGAACTAATTGAAAATGAAACTTGGATGAGTGAAGTTGAAGCATGTTAATTTTTAAGGTTATTGGATTTAACTTGGATTTTATATTGAATTTTAAATATCACATGCTGCTGTTGTTTTCTGATTTTTAGGCACTGCAGAGCAGTCACAGTTTTTCTTCTATTTCTAAAGTTAGAGTAAGTGAAGAATTATAATTTTTGGTTTAATAGAAATCTTAATCCGAAACGGTCGTACGGATATAAAGTTTGTGCAATTCTGAGTTCATTTGATATTTTAAAAACAAGATTGTAATTTGGCTGTCGATGATTGTTTTGGTGACTACCTTGGGTATGAGATTTAAGAATTGATTTTTATACTATTATCAAATATTTTTGAGAGTATATTGTTGTAACAATTGCTGATAAAAGGCTGGTGAAATGTTGAGGATGAGAGTGACTATGATGAGGTTAAAAGTGAGCCGGACACTATATCCCAGGGACTTGGTTTGTTGAAAGAGTTTTGTCCCGGCAAGGATGGTGGTTTGATCCCGCTTGTCGTGGTTATTGTGCATATGCAGGGATGGTGGTTTTATCCCGCCTGAAGTGAGGATGGAGGTTCTGTTCCACTCACGTATGGGTGAATTATTTAGCAAGGACAGTGGTGTGATCCCGCTTGCATATTGTTTTATGTTGGGCAATGATGGTGGTTTAATCCCGCTTGCAAATTGATTTGTGAATGCAACCCGAGCAAGGATGGTGGTGTAATCCCGCTTGTTCAAGGTGTCCAGTAAGGATGGTGGTTTAATCCCGCTTACTGAGGAGGCAAGGACGGTGGTTTAATCCCGCTTGCGTGTTCCGAGCAAGGATGGTGGTTTAATCCCGCTTGTTTATGGAACCTACGGATAAGGATGGTAGTTTAATCCCGCTTATCCGAGTCGGGTCTAGCAACATAACCGACGCGTGAGCTCATGGCCAGTAGGACAGGCATGCATCATTTGCATCTATGTGACATTGATTGGGTGTGTTTATTGTACATATGGTTTGCCTATGTGATTATCAATGTTTAACTGCTATTTATTATAATTGTTGTAATTGAATCTTGTTGTGCTTGAACTTCATTATTTGTGTTTGCTGTTATTGTTCTATTTTGAGACCTTGTATATATAGAAGTTGAGATGATATGGGGTGAACTTGAGACTGAAAGAAACATGATAAGTGAAAGGTGAGAAAACTAATAAGAGATAGTTTAAGAACTTGAGGTTTATTGGAGAGAGAAAAGTCGAATGAAAATCAAAGGTACATGAGTGCAGTTAGTTAGTCTAGCATACCTTACTGTTTTCTGGTTTAGTATATTTCTAGACTTGGATTTCTTTGTTGTTGAAGTGTTAGGATTTCCTAGAGGTTTTGTGTAGTCTTTACATCGTCTCTGCTTTGGAACTATTACCCCTGCTGAGAAGCCCGAAAAGGATGATGTTTTCACCCGTTTTGGTAATTTTCATCTTACAGGTATTGGACGTGATGCACCTTGTTGAGCATGCAGAATTTGCTTTCAGGAATCGAAGATTATCATTTGGGAATTTTAATTTTGCTTAAATATTTTAAATATTCTCCACTACTATATTTTATAACTTATATATCGCTTTTAGAGGTTGATTATGGAGAAACAGGATTTATGTTTACGATTTTTAGTCCTACTTTCGAGTTGTATTATATTAACTAGTCGGCCTTATCTTCGCAGGTTAAGACTAGTGTTGTTATGTATACTTTTTGAATCATATATATATTTATACTTCTGTCATTTCTATTTATTTATATTGCCGGTTTCTGAGTATGATGTGATTTTGCTTGTCTTTTCTTCACGGGCTCCTAGTATATCAAATTCCTTCCATTATATACGTATGTATTTTATTTTTAAAAGTCGTGATACTTCACCACCATTGATTTACGACCTAGGCGTAAAGCTATGTGTGATAAGGTGTTACAAATCCTAAGTCCACTAGCCTAGGACTTCATGTCACATTACAAGGTATTTACCCAAAACTTAAACCCATATCTTAATGTCGCAAATTTCAAGCTTCCAAACTTTTCCTTCCAAATTTCACCACGTCAATCTTCCAATCTCTAACTGTGTCTCACTTTCTCGAATTGGTGAAGTTGCTAAAATGTTGCCTAAGTGAGAGATTATATACTTGGGTTTGGACCTAAGTGTGGCCCAACTCAAGTTCTTAGTCCTTTGGTCCAACTTTAGGCCAAAACCTTTAAGAGAAGTATTTTAATTTATATCCTAAATATTTTTATTTTCTCTAAATTATAAATATTAAATTTTTAATCATTTTCGGTCTCATTTCATTTATTTATTAGTTATTGACGAATGGATTTTTGACGGTTTAGAATTTCACAAATGAATTCTCGTTGCAAGTATAGTTTCTAAACCAACAATAATCCTTTCATACAAAAGATTGTTTGTCACAAGTAACAAACCCCTAAAATTAATAACCGAAGTATTCAAACCTCGGGTCGTTCTCCCTAGGAATTACAATAAAGTGTCTTGTTATTGGTTTGAGTTGTTTTGGGGTTTTGGACAAGAGGCATGAAAGTAAATGGCAATGAAAATAAACTAACAACTATAAAAGGCTCTTGGCAAGGTATGAAAATTAGAAGTCCTATCCTAGTTATCCTTCTCAATTGTGATGAGAATTGTTCATTGCTACCACTTAGTTAACCCTTACTAAATAAAGGAAAGTCAAGTGGATGAATTGACTTGAGCCACAAGTCCTAGCCAACTCCCAAGGAAAGACTAGCTTTAGTGCACTCCAAACCAATTAGCAATCTCTCCAATTATCAATCAACAAAGGAATTAGATAACTCAAGTGTCACCAATTACTCTACCTAGGCCAAGAGGAACAAAATCTAACTAATAGCTATAAGAGACATTTCATCAAACACATAAAAGGCAATAAAAGTAAACAACATAAATTGCAAGAATTAAAGAGAGATCTAACTACAAAGGCAAGAGATCAACAATAGAAAAGCAAAGAAGAACAATTATTATGAATTACCTCTTATTGAATTGAAAGAATGTAGAGGGAACAATACTAGATCTACAACAAAATGCAAGAACAACATAAAGGAAATTACAACAAAAGAGTAGAAGAAGATGAATCTAACAACAAAGAATTGAGAAGAAGAAGATGAATTAAAATCTAGATCTAAGAACTAAACCTAATCCTAATTCTAGAGAGAAGTGAGAGCTTCTCTCTCTAGAAACTAATTACAAAGCTAAACTAAACTAATTGGTAACTAACATCTAAAGTATGAAAAGTATGTGTAGTATGTTGATTCCCTTTCAATCCTTGGCTTAAATAGCATCAGAAATGAGTTGGATTGGGCCCACAAGGCTTCTAAAATCGCTGGCCACGTTTTGTTTTAAGTGAACCAGGTGGCAGCAACAGCGCGTGCGCGTACTATGCGCGTACGCATCACCATGCGCGGTTAAACCATAGCAAATCTTATATCGTTTCGAAGCCCCGGATGTTAGCTTTCCAACCCAACTGAAACCGCATCATTTGGACCTCTGTAGCTCAAGTTATGGCCGATTAAGTGCGAAGAGGTCGGCTTGACAGCTTTCCGGTTCTTCCATTTCTTCATGAGTTCTCCAACTTTTCATGCTTTCTTTCTTCATTCCCTTGATCCAATCTTTGCCTCCTAAACCTTAAATCACTTAACAAACATATCAAGGCATCTAATAGAATCAAGGTGAATTAAATTTAGCTATTTTGAGTCCTAAAAAGCATGTTTTCACATTCAAGCACAATTAAAGGAGAATATACAAAACCATGCTATTTCTTGAATAAATATGGGTAAAAGGTGATAAAATCCCCAAAAATCAATACAAGATAAACCCTACAAATGGTGTTTGTCAACCTCCCCACACTTAAACCAAGCATGTCCTCATGCTTAAACCAAGAATGAAACAAAGGGTATCAACATTTATTCAATGAAATCTAACTAAATGCAACCCAAACTATATGCAATTATCTACATGAATGCAAGTGCTTGGTCAAAATAAATCAATTTCCAAGAAACATATATGCACAAGGGCTAAGGACTAGCAAGTCTAATCCACAATTGAATTGAGTTATTAAATATTTTTACAAACTTGCATGAAGAATGATGATCATAGGTGAAAACATGTAATTGAGCATCAAACCCTCACCGGATGTGTTTGCACTCTATTCGCTCAAGTGTTTAGGGTTGATTCACTCAATTCTCCTCTATTTCATGCTTTCCAAGATTTGTTTTTCTTCTAACAATCAACATTTATTTCATGCATGCATACAAGTATCATGAGGTCTTTTCATTGGTTGTAATGGGGCTAGGGTCAATGTAGGATGCATATTTGGTCAAGTGAGCTTGAAATTTGAATCTTTGATAAGCTTAAACTTCCCACCTAACCTATGACATCCTATACAATTAAGTTCTAATCTAGCTACCCATTTTTCACCTTTTCACATACTCATGCATTTTCTTTTCATTTCACAACTCATATGCATTGATCTTATTGAGCTTCACCTTGGGGCATTTTGTCCCCTTTTTATTTCTTTCTTTTTCGTTTTCTTTCTTTTTCCATTTTTTTCTATACTTTTCATATATTTTTTTTTGTTTTTCTCATTTTTTTCTTTCTTTCAAACTATATACAAGAGTACCAATGCATAAGGTCTATACATTTAATCAATACATGAGCATGTACCCAATTCCCAATATTTACAATAATAATACAAAACTACCCTTTTATTCACCCAATGTCCCAAGGTTCCCACACTTGAATGATACACACACTCTAGCCTAAGCTAATCAAAGATCCAAATAAGGACATTCATTGTTTTCCGCTTTAAGGCTTGTAATGTGCTAAATTAAGAATAAAGTGGGTTAATCGTAGGCTCAAATTTGGCTAACAAAGGAAGATAGAAGGTAAGGCCATTTGGGTGAGTGAGCTAATGAAATGATGGCCTCAATCACATAAATGCATGAATACACAAAATAATGGACATAAAGAATCAAACAAATCAAAGATTACAATCATAGAAAGAGAATAATGCACACAAGAAGGAAAAATAAGTGGTTATAAGATGTAACCACATCATTAGGCTCAAGTCTCACAAGATTGTGTTCTTAGCTCAAAACATGATCCATAATATATATAATTCAAGCAAGTTCTATGAAAAGTTTTCACTCAAATCAATTTACATGCCCTATAGATAGAAATCTTGAAAAATTCTCATTATTTTGACTAAGCTTATTGTGTATGCATATGCAAAAATAAGAAAATGCAAGTAAAAATCCTAAAATCCTAGAATGAAATGCAAAAGTATTGGAGTTAGAAATTTGTCACCCAAGATTGCCGATCGGTCGGACGACCTCCCCACACTTAAAAGTTTGCACCGTCCTCGGTGCACTCAAAGATGAGCAAGGGGGTACGGCGACTCTCCGGATTGCTATGTGTTCTTTCTTCCGCTTCCATGGTTGCTTGTGGTGCATTCGTTATGAAAAACAAAAATATAACACCATAAGATGAGAAGATATAAAAGCAAGGAAGCATACATTGTTGGAATGAGGTAAATCACTAGAATGAGGTGAGTGAATTAGTGTGACATTAAGAAATATTAGGTGTGTGAATTCTAAATTGCGCGGTTTAGAAGACACATTAGCATAAAAGCTATGTCACAAAAGAAGCATGCACTTCACTTATCCTAGTGTGCTTGAGATGCTTTAAGTAAGCTTGTAAGGTAAGACAAGCATTAGAGAAGCATGAAAGCATTCAAGTCAAACATATGGATGGATATAATCATGAACAGAATGCATTAAGGTAAATGCACAACATCATCCATCAAGAGGTTGCCTAATCGAGGGAAAAGGATCCAAATCACATGGTGGCTAGTTACAACATGCAATTCAAAAGAGTTATAAGCTCGAAGACAATTCTCATCACTTGGTATTTTTCAAAAGGTAAGCATGAAGAACTCAAAACCAAGTAACAAAATATAACCTCAATCATAGGATCCAACAAAGATTATCTAAAAACATTCATGCTAAAATAGCATTTAGTCATAAGGGATATAGCAATGTATAGTAAACAAAGTCAATACTCCAACACTTATGATGAAAAGAGAGAAAATAAAGTGAAAACTAAACTAAAACTAACTAATCAACTAACCAACTAACTAATTAACTAACTAAAATAAATGGTTATCCATGGTGTTTGGAAGTGTTGGATGAGGGGTAGGAGAAAGGAAGAAGAAAGGAGAAGGAAAGAATTGGAAAGAGGAGAAGAAAAGAAAAGTGGATGGGAGAAAGAAATCCGCGCGTACGCACGCATGGCGCACGCGCGTCGTTGGCTTATTTCGAGAGTGGCGCGTACGCGTCATGTGCGCGTATGCGCAAGTGGGGTTTGTGCCAGAGGCACAACGTTGGCGCGGCGCAGGCACAACTCTCTGGAAAATGTATGGAGGTTGGAACTTCTCAATCCGTGCGTATGCACGCATGGCGCGCACGCGTGGATGGTCGAAAATGCTGGAAGTGCGCGTACGCGCCATGTACGCGTACGCGTGGATGGTGCTCTGTTTTTCAAAATTTTTTCTATGTTTTTGCACCAATCCAAGCATTCCAAACCTCCAAACAGCTACCAAAACACCATAAAACCTTATTTAACATACTTAAACTACCAAACATGCTCAACTAACTAAACAAAACATGAAATTAAGCTAATTCTTCCAATATATACAAAAGAGAAAATGAAAGGATTTTACCATGGTGGGTTGTCTCCCACCTAGCACTTTTGTTTATTGTCCTTAAGTTGGACTTATGGGGAGCTCCTCATCAAGGTGGCTTGTGCTTGTATTCATCTTGGAACTCCCACCAATGCTTGGTTCTCCATTGTGCCCCAAGATTCTTCATGGATTGAGCCAAGTCTTGATGGAGTTCTTCACAAGCTTGGGGCTCCCAATGTTGATCCTCATGTGTTCCCGGATCCCATATTTTGTTTTCACACCCATCTCCAAGTTGATTATCATTAATCCATGTGGGTGGTGAGCAAAGTGAATTCTCAAGGAAATGACCAAACATCCTTCTAGACCCAAGCGATCTAGTTCTACACCAACTTTTACAATTAAGCTTTGAGCATGCAACCATAATGAACCTAGAATGATATTTCAAACCACTAACCATCTCCTTTTTACTCTTAAAGCCACAAATATGTCTTAGTTGACCATCCGTCTTAAGCAAACCATATTCAAGGGGAATAATAAAGCTTGAGCATAAGGAATTTACCCACTTGAATGAGAGAATGGATGGTGGTGGCTTGGGGAGAGGTATCTCCAATGTGCTAGCGAGCTTCACTCCCTTGTGTTCTTCCTTGTCAATCTCCACCTCTTCATAAACTTCTTCATTCTCAATCCTTTGTTCATCAACTTCATCTAGCTCGTCTCCATCTAGCTATTAGTTAGATTTTGTTCCTCTTGGCCTAGGTAGAGTAATTGGTGACACTTGAGTTATCTAATTCCTTTGTTGATTGATAATTGGAGAGATTGCTAATTGGTTTGGAGTGCACTAAAGCTAGTCTTTCCTTGGGAGTTGGCTAGGACTTGTGGCTCAAGTCAATTCATCCACTTGACTTTCCTTTATTTAGTAAGGGTTAACTAAGTGGTAGCAATGAACAATTCTCATCACAATTGAGAAGGATAACTAGGATAGGACTTCTAATTTTCATACCTCGCCAAGAGCCTTTTATAGTTGTTAGTTTATTTTCATTGCCATTTACTTTCATGCCTCTTGTCCAAAACCCCAAAACAACTCAAACCAATAACAAGACACTTTATTGTAATTCCTAGGGAGAACGACCCGAGGTTTGAATACTTCGGTTATTAATTTTAGGGGTTTGTTACTTGTGACAAACAATCTTTTGTATGAAAGGATTATTGTTGGTTTAGAAACTATACTTGCAACGAGAATTCATTTGTGAAATTCTAAACCGTCAAAAATCCATTCGTCAAAAATGGCGCCGTTGCCGGGGAATTGCAATGGTGTTATGTTATTGGTTATTGTATATATGTGAATATTGTGAATAGCTTGATTTTTGGATTTTTGAATAGTGTGAATATGTTTGCTTTTGTTAGCTCTTGCTAGTTTTAGGATTTAATTTTCTTGCTTCTTATTTGATTTTGTTTTCATTTTTTTCTTGCTATCATGAATTCTCACCTTGGCTATGAGTTTGGTTATCAACATGTTGTAGGAAATGAGGACTATAATGAAGATGTGTATCAAGAATGGGACGACCAAAGGTGGGAGGAGCCATATGCATATGATCAATCCTCATGGCAACAACCTCCACCAATGCACTATGAAGAAGAGCCATTCTATGATGCATACCAATCCAATGGCTATGGTGACTCACCTTGTGACTTTCAAGAACCACCACCATATGCCTATGAGTCATATCCTCAACATGAACCTCAACCACACTCACAAGCCTATTTTCAACAAACACCTCCATATGACCATGATCCTTACCTACCATACCAACCTCCTTTTGAACCATATGAGCCATACATGGAACCACAATTCCAAGATTACTACTCCCAAGAACCACCTCAATACGCACCACCACCTTACCAAGAAGAACCACCTTCCTATAATGAACTCTTTCTCCAAGACAATGAACCCTCTTATCCACCCCAATTCTCAATGGATGAAACCCTTAGCCTTATACTTCAAGGGCAAGGAGAAATGCAAAGGGAGACACTAGAATTTATGGCTACCTTGACCAAGGTAGTAAGCATTTTAGCCTCCCAATGCTTGAGCACTCAAAGCACTCCCATGGTCACATGTGGAGAACCAATTAAAGAGCATAGCATGAAGGAAAGATTGGAAACTCCGGTAGAAAAGGAGGAATGCTACTTTGTGTTAGAACAATTGGAGGAGCCTATGATTATTAAAGAAAAGGAAGAAGTGGTTGAAGACTTAGGAGATGCGGAACTTCCATGGGAAGCTAAAATCAAAGAAAATCCCTCCAAGAAGAGTAAATTTGATGTTGAGGAGGAATGTGCACAACCTCCAAGGCATATTCTATATGAAGACTTGGAGAGAATGAAGCAAGAATTGAGTTCCCTTGGTGATGAAGATCATGCATCCAATCTTCTTGGTGAAGAATCCTTTGAATTTGAAGAACCCTCTCCCAATGAATTTAAAAGTAATGTGGAGGTAGATTTCTCTCAACCTCCCATTTATGACTTGAGTGAGGGAGAACGACCCGAGGTTTGAATACTTCGGTTATTAATTTTAGGGGTTTGTTACTTGTGACAAACAATCTTTTGTATGAAAGGATTATTGTTGGTTTAGAAACTATACTTGCAACGAGAATTCATTTGTGAAATTCTAAACCGTCAAAAATCCATTCGTCAAAAATGGTCCTAGTTATCCTTCTCAATTGTGATGAGAATTGTTCATTGCTACCACTTAGTTAACCCTTACTAAATAAAGGAAAGTCAAGTGGATGAATTGACTTGAGCCACAAGTCCTAGCCAACTCCCAAGGAAAGACTAGCTTTAGTGCACTCCAAACCAATTAGCAATCTCTCCAATTATCAATCAACAAAGGAATTAGATAACTCAAGTGTCACCAATTACTCTACCTAGGCCAAAAGGAACAAAATCTAACTAATAGCTATAAGAGACATTTCATCAAACACATAAAAGGCAATAAAAGTAAACAACATAAATTGCAAGAATTAAAGAGAGATCTAACTACAAAGGCAAGAGATCAACAATAGAAAAGCAAAGAAGAACAATTATTATGAATTACCTCTTATTGAATTGAAAGAATGTAGAGGGAACAATACTAGATCTACAACAAAATGCAAGAACAACATAAAGGAAATTACAACAAAAGAGTAGAAGAAGATGAATCTAACAACAAAGAATTGAGAAGAAGAAGATGAATTAAAATCTAGATCTAAGAACTAAACCTAATCCTAATTCTAGAGAGAAGTGAGAGCTTCTCTCTCTAGAAACTAATTACAAAGCTAAACTAAACTAATTGGTAACTAACATCTAAAGTATGAAAAGTATGTGTAGTATGTTGATTCCCTTTCAATCCTTGGCTTAAATAGCATCAGAAATGAGTTGGATTGGGCCCACAAGGCTTCTAAAATCGCTAGCCACGTTTTGTTTTAAGTGAACCAGGTGGCAGCAACGGCGCGTGCGCGTACTATGCGCGTACGCGTCACCATGCGCGGTTCAACCATAACAAATCTTATATCGTTTCGAAGCCCCGGATGTTAGCTTTCCAACCCAACTGGAACCGCATCATTTGGACCTCTGTAGCTCAAGTTATGGCCGATTAAGTGCGAAGAGGTCGGCTTGACAGCTTTCCGGTTCTTCCATTTCTTCATGAGTTCTCCAACTTTTCATGCTTTCTTTCTTCATTCCCTTGATCCAATCTTTGCCTCCTAAACCTTAAATCACTTAACAAACATATCAAGGCATCTAATAGAATCAAGGTGAATTAAATTTAGCTATTTTGAGTCCTAAAAAGCATGTTTTCACATTCAAGCACAATTAAAGGAGAATATACAAAACCATGCTATTTCTTGAATAAATATGGGTAAAAGATGATAAAATCCCCAAAAATCAATACAAGATAAACCCTACAAATGGGGTTTGTCAGTTATTAATTAATTATTTAATATTTTGTTGGATTTTACACGATACATACATGCATTAGGCCCTACTTACATTCTTATGTGATGGGCTATTTTATTTCTATGGTCTTACAGCTCGTCGACAAGATAAAAAAGGTCAATTAAACAAGTGATCGTAACGGCTAAATTACTTTGTGTGTAGTTTTACTATTTTGTGCAAATAATACATTATTGTTTAATTTAATGTTACACCATTAAATAATTTTTTGCTTGAGTAGCTTTTTTTTATGAAATCTACCATTAAAATTAGAAACTTATATAATATAGACCAACTAAATAAAAGTTTAGATCAATAAAAAATTATTTGATATTCCTTTTATAAATTAAAATATGTGAGAAAGTAAAATCAATTTTGATAATTAAATAACTTGGTTTAGATTAGAAGAAATACGAAATTTTAAGAAAGGATCATTTCTATTATGGTGAATTTGAAACAAATTTAGATTTTTCTACAAATTGAAAATGATGATGCAAGTTGATAAACATAGATATTATTCGAAAGTGCATTAGTTGCAAAGTTTGACTGATTCAAAGGTCAAAAATTAATTATTTGGTTAAAAATTTTAACTTGAGATTATCAATTTACAACCCATAATTACAAGTTGGTTATATCACAAGTTTGTTATACTTGCAATGTAACTTTCACACATATGCTCGTACGCTCCATTTTCTAACAAAATTAATTATATAAAAGTTTAAAATGTATATGAATGTATGTGAATTATTAGAATATAGATTTATTAGTGTTCAAATCAAACAAAACATAGTATAAATATGTCTGTGTGTGAATAATTTCACTTGTTAATTAGTTTTTAAATATTGACAAATAATTTTCATATAAATATGTATAATTCTTAAATAAAATATATATGATTAATATTATTGATAAATTTCACTATATATTTTGAAGAATAGCAATGTACACATTTTGCATTAAAACACATGATTTTCTTCTTTTATAAACTAACTACCAATCATGAATTATTATTTTATAGTTATTTGATTACGTACAATAATAGTAGTATAAAAGTTTTTCTCACAACAAAACGTATATTTTGTAAAATCTGATTAATTAATAAATAATTAATTCATAAATTAATATTTATTTTAGAAAATTAAAAATAGAATTTTATAATTTAATATAATAGAGAAAATTAAAATAAGAATTTCGAAGGAAAGGCTTAATCTTGCCTCTTTGATCCTTGGGTATGGTAAGATTCTCAACCCTAAGTGAAATACTTGAATTGTTGTGATTAGTTATTGAGTTTGTATGTGTGGGTGTATGTTGTGTGCATTAGGCAATATATGTATGTAAGTATATTAAAACTTGATGGAGATTTTGGGAGCTTGAAGTGGATTGCAAGTTAGAAATCTGTTTTTGGAGGTGTTGGAGTCTTGAAAGTTTAGGAAAAGTTGAATTGGAGGTGTTCCGGATTTAGCGAAGAATCGGCGAAGGTTTGGTTTCGGTTTCTTATATCTAAAATGTAATGTAATGTGAAAGCTTAGCCTAGTGACCCTAAGATAGGAATTGAATTGTTGATGTAGATAATTGAATGATGTGGATTGTGTTGATTATATGGTTAATGGTCTTGGATGGTTGTGGTTGATGCTAATTATTGATAAGACATGTAAAATTGTAAGTGACATGGTGTTGGTATGCATGATTATTGATGAAGTGAGATTTTGTTTAAGTTGATATGAAAATTATCATAAGTAATTGATAATGTATGTTGTGAATTGTGAACTTGGATTATTGAGTTAAGATTGATGAAATAGAGAATTAATGTGTTGTGGAATGAATAAGGAAGTTGGAATTTGGTTAAGGCTGAATTGGTAAACTTTTGGTTGAATTAAAAAAGGTTTGAAAAGAGTATGTTTTGAAAATTGAGGTTTGTTGGTTTTTGTGAAAATTGTGATTTTTGCCAACATTGGCGAAGCATAACTTGAACTCCGGACCTCCTGTTTGTGTCAAACTTGTTTAGAAATAAAATTTGGTCCGAGATGTTTATGCCGTTCGAAGAATAGAGGTAAAATGTTTTAAAATGAGGGAGTTATGCTCGATCAAAGTTTGGTGTACAAGCTGAAAATTCTAGATTTAGCAGTTTTTTGGAGCTGATGCAATGTATGCGTATGCATACATTCCCATACGCGGACATGCACTTCTGTTTGGCGGGTTTGCGTAGGCGAAAAGGGAACTGCGTACGTGAAATGGGCCAAAATGCACGCTCACGCGTAGGGGTGGCAAACAGGCCTAAACCCGCCGGCTCGACCAGCGTAACCCGCCAAAAAAGGTGGGTTGGACTGGAAAATTGGGACCGCCAAATAGCAAAAGCCCGCCTAACCCGCACCGCTTAAACCACGGGCTTTGGCGGGGCGGGGTAGGCTTCCCCGCCAGGCTTAGTATTTTTTTGTCAAGGGGTATTTTTACAATTTTTTTTTGCCAAAACTCAACTTCTCCCAACCCAACTTACAAGAGAATGTAGATGAAAATTGAGTGTTTTGGATTATGTTTATTTTGTTTTAGAGACAATATTTATAATTATGTTTTGGATTATGTTTATTTTGCTTTGGGAACAATATTTATAATTATGTTTTGGATGAAAACTTGGTTTATAATTATGTTTATTAGATATTTATAATTACAAAGACTTTAATGTTTGTGAATATAAAAATTATAATTTGTTTATACTTTTTGAAATTATAATAGTTAAAAGTAAAAAACAAAAGAGATTTTTTTATACCTTTATATATATATATTATTTAATAGTTAAAATAAAAAAAAGAGGATATTTGGCGGGCTTCTGGCGGGGCGGGCTTTCCCGCTTGGCACCCCTACCCACGCATACGCGTGACCTGTGTTTTTTGCGTACGCTAATTCCCTCATATGCAGCCAGTCGTTTCTGTTTGGTGCGCATGTGTGCGCGGGAAGGGAATGCATGCGTGACATGGTCCAAACGCGCACTGACGCATACGCGTGACCCTGTTTTCAGCAAATATGAATTTTGTGTTTTTAAAACCAAATTTTAAATCTCTAAGCCTCCATTTTCATCTATTTAGTCCTAAATCTTAATAGTAAACCTAGTAATGAGAAGAAGCTAGGAAAGGTGGTAACTTATGGATGAAGTAAAGGAAAAATTAATGACGAACCATGATTAGTGATGATTGTATGAGTTGCTGAGGATGTTGGTGGAAGTGCTGTGTATGCCATGAGCTAAAAGGCTGTATTTGATAATGAATTATAGCTGGTTATGGACTATGATGTGAGCCGGATGACTGTGATAAATGTTGATTTATGGCTGAGTACGTATATGTATATGATTGTTGATTGATAATGTGATTTGATGCACTTCCAATTGTCTAAGATACGAGTTTTTCTGTGCAAAAGCAGTGGCTTGCCACTACGTGCTCTAGGTGGAGACTCGATACTCTGCTGACCCTATGTCATAAGTGTGGCCGGACACTATGAAAGTCTCGGATGAACTCGCCCCGGTGGATAAACACCAGTGTGGGTGTTGTATGATTATGATTATGATTGTGAATTACTTGAGTTGGGGATGCACGACAGAGAGACAGTCCAATGGTTAGCTACCAAGACTTGTCGGGTTGGCTTTATAACCGACAGATGAGACTCATCACCCACTAGGACAGACATACTTCATATGCATCTATATGATTGCTTGGTGTGTTTTGTTTGGAATTCCTAATTGATTGCATAACTACTTGCTACTTGTTTATCTGCTGTAAATGCTTTCTACCTGTGATTTTCTTGTATGTAATAATTGTGTTTGTAACAACTGTTTCTGATAGCGGTTGGGAGGTTCAGAGGAGTTGGATTGGGGAGTTTTAGATAGATCGAAGATCCTTAGTTAGTTGCCTATTTCCTTTTTACGATTTAGTTATGTTTATAAGCTTTAATTATATGTTGGAAGTTCTAAGATCGCCTTCGACTTTTCCAGGACATTATATGTTAGATATGTGAGCACTGTTACCATGTTGAGAACCTCCAGTTCTCACCCATGTGGATTTTGTGGTTTTCAAATGCAGGACATGAGGCTCCTCGGTGAGGCATGCTGGAAGCTTCTGATTCAGCGAAGATCTCTATCTTTTGGTCTTTATTTTGGTTATATGTATTTAGATAGATATTTATTATCTCCACTATTTATATTTATACCGTGTTAACTCCTCTTAGAGGTTATTTTGGAGAAACAGGTTCTGTAACCCTGTCTTTTTGGTTTCTTTTGGGTTCTTATATATATATATATATATATATATATATATATATATATATATATATATATGTACACTTATATTGTTGGACCGATTACCTTCTCGAACCGGGTCTTAAGCTTCGTTATTTGTATTTTGGTACTTGTCTGTATATACATACCCGTATTAGCTTATCTTTTATCTGTTTCGCTTACTTTATGGCTTTGTGAATGTGGCGCTTTTCAATTTAACGATTTTGTTTTATCCCTTTTTCTTCAAAGGCTCCTAGTTAAAATCTTTTTTACTATTATCATATATATAATTTTATTTTTAGAGGTCATAATACCTTGCCACCTCTGCCTTATGACTTAAGCATAAGGCTCTGCGTGGTAGGGTGTTACATATTTTCTAATCACTTTTTACTATTACTAACAATGAATACACAAGATTTTCTTCCTTGTAAATTAACATCTTGTTATGGATTATGTTTAGCCTTTTCATGTATATTAATGGTAATATAACTTTTTCTAAGATATTAATATTTTTTCACTTTTTTTTTTTACTTTTTTTATCAGATTATGACATCTTTTATATTTTTTTTTGTATTTTGTATCAGAAAATATCCAAATTTATTTATGATCATATTAGTCCTCTTGTTTTGAAAATTACTGAAAAAAAATACACACACAAAGTAAGAGAAATAAAAAATCTTCATGTTAAAACATATTATATAAGTAAACATAATAACTTGTACAAACGTAAAAACTTATATACAAGAGTGAAGTATAAAAATACTCGTGAATTATCAAATCACTGAAAAAGTATTTTTTAAATAACAAATTATCTTAAAATGTTTAAAATGCAACAAATATAAAAAATACGATTTTTTTTATAAGTTGCAAAAAAAATTTTATTTGACAAACCACTTGCCATTTGATAAAAAATTTTGTGAAATTTTATTTAGAAAGAATATGTGAAAAAGTATCAAAATTCAATTTTTAGATTTTTTATTTTTTAAGATTATTTTTATGCATTTAAAAAAATTATAAAATCATACCTGCATACCAAATTTTAAAGAAAGAATATCTCATTTTTCTAAACATATATGCTTGCAAAAAAATTTATTGAAATCGTATTAATAAGTTTTTTTGAGAATATATATTTGACGAGTGGGTAATTTTAGTCGCGTTTTAAAATATTTTTAAAATATTTTTGTTGTTAATAAATTTGGAGATATTTTTGTCAACAATTTAATAATTGTAGTATATTTTTTCTCTCTCCAAAAATAGCGTAAAAATATTTTAAAACAATAAGAAAATAAAGCTAAAACATTGAACACATAGTGTATATTCATGTATTCAAGATTTTGAATTTGTGAGATTTTAGAGGAGTAAAAATGACTTTAGAGAATTGAACCTTGTTTAGAAATTTTATTATCCAGAGGACAAAAATTTTGTAGATTTTTATAAATCAATCCTCTAAAATCCTCATTTTTAACTTTTTTCAAATTTTATATCTTAAAAATTTTAAGTTTTCTTCCCATTTCACTTTCTTCCGCTCTAAAATTTTCTCTTTTCTTTTTCTTAGAACTCACAAACACAATAAAATGGATAGTTTTAAATAAGAAAAATGTTATTATTTTTTTTTTCCTAAAAACTCATACAAATAATACAGTGCAATGTCATTCTCTATTTGACAAATTTATACAAACATAAAATGCAAAAAAAATATGTGAAGAAGTGACCTTTTCAAAATAGAAGTGACATTATCATTTTTTTTAATAAATACTCCAATAAAATAAATAAAACATTGATATTAAACTAACAAATGCTTTACAAAGTATGAGATATTGTGAGTTGAATGTAATAGTAAAATCATTATGGAAAAATAATAATGACATTTTACTTTGTTGACCAAAATATAAAGTTAAAATAAAAAAAGTTAGCAATTCCCATCTATATATATATGTGTGAATTAGATTATCTTCATTATTATTCACAATAACTTCTATTATTTTAAGAGATGGCAAACGTGCATAAAATATTTTCTACAATACTATTGATGACAATTTCATTCTTAGCATTGTTCAATAATAGTGCCAAAATACTTGGTAGATTGAGCCCGTCAAATTTTTCTACATACTATCATATTTTAAGAAAAGTTCCAACCGGTCTAAATTCAAAATCACCACACTACTATTCACAACTTGGATCTTTATACCCTTCTGCATACTATCATATTTCAAAGAAAGTCCTAAACAGTCCAAATCCAGGACCACCACACTATAATTCACATCTTAGATTTTCAGGTCCTTCTTCATACTACCATATTTTAAGAAAAGTTCCTAGCGGTCCAAATCCAGAACCACCACACTACAATTCACATATGGATCTTCACGTCCTTCTTTATACTACCATATTTCAAGAAAAGTTCCTAGCAGTCCAAATCCAGGGCCACCACACTATTATTCGCAACTTGGATCTTCACGTCCTTCTTCATACTACCATATTTCAAGAAAAGTCCCTAGTGGTCCAAATCCAGGGCCACCACACTACTATTCACAGCTTGGATCTTCACGTCCTTCTTCATACTACCATATTTCAAGAAAAGTCCCTAGCGGTCCAAATCCAGAGCCACCACACTACTATTTGCAACTTAGATCTTCACATCGTCATATTTAAAGAGAAATTTAAGTAGTTTAAATCTTCATCTTCATGAGTTTATACTACCTAAAAATACTGATAAGAGATCCTTGAAACTTCAAATGATAATATATCCATTTTAGAATAATAATAATTAAATAGTCAAGAAGCCCTTAGAGAAAGCTTGTAAACAAAACAATAAAATCTCAATTATTTGAGCTCTTAACATGAGTATTTTATTTTTGCATAAGGAAGATTTATAAAAATTAAAATTATAAGCTCTATCACTATAAAAATTTAGGACTTATTTTAATACTATTCATTGTTATTAAAATCAACTAAATCAGATTGGTCAGTTTGATTGAAAATTTAGGGAATGAGAAACATGGAAAAGCATTTAGGTAATTGTAGTGATTTTCGTGATTACATCTCAAACAATGCTCTACTTTTACCTTTTAATTTTTATACTATGTCATAAATTTGATTAGATTTCAATGGAAATATATCATATAAACCTCATTCGTTAACTCAACCACACTCAAACCATCGTGTACGTGCTCAAAGAAAGTGTCTTAGATTGAGTATCATTTGAGATCCAATCTAAAAGTTGGACTATAACAACGCAAACAATAATATCGTATGAAAATTTTAAATATATAAAAATTATCTCTATTTCAAATAACGATTTTGTTGTCCTTTGTCATTTTGATAAAGCTGTAACTAAATATATGGAGATAAATAGGGAATCACCATGTTTCTCATTTTACTATTTTTTATAGTCTTATTTGCTTCGTTTCTATTAAATTCAATGATAAATTAAGGGAGTGATCGTCACGGCTAAATTAGTTTGTGTGTAATTTTACTATTTTGTGCAAATAATATATTATTGTTTAAATTAATGTTACACCATTAAATTTTTTTTTTGTTTGAGTAGCTTTTTTATGAAATCTACCATTAAACTAGAAACTTATATAATAAAGACCAAGTCAATAATATTTTAGATCAATAAAAAATTATTTGACATTCTTTTTATATATTAAAATATG
The DNA here is from genome assembly GCF_059453495.1 of Arachis ipaensis. Lineage (NCBI taxonomy): Eukaryota > Viridiplantae > Streptophyta > Magnoliopsida > Fabales > Fabaceae > Arachis > Arachis ipaensis. The sequence continues at coordinate 96,162,484 of NC_142437.1, read as the reverse complement.
TGAGAAAGTAAAATCAATTTTAATGATTAAATAACTTGGTTTAGATTAGAAGAAACACGAAATTTTAAGAAAGGATAATTTTTATTGTGATAAATTAAAAAAAAAAACTAGATTTTTCTACAAACTGGTGATGCATCGGCATCTTTAGTATTTTTTTTATAGATTTTAATTGACTTAATAAAAATTTCTATGAATAATCAATGGATTTAAGGTTAGAATGAACATTACTTTGATTAGTTAAATTTTATTAATTACAGAAAGTTTTAAAAGAAAAACAAAAAGAAAGATAACAGAAAAGAGGATGGAGAGCAACAAACAAAAAGCTGTCTGTGACAAACAGTGACAAGTAGAATGCTTTCTGTGAAGGACAGAAAGCTCACTGAAAGGAGAAGGTAAAGGGCATGCAACGTGAAGACCATCACATACTACGTTGGGGGCATTTCACATGTCATGCGTACGCATGACCATCACTTTTCACGTAGTATGCTGGAGATTTCACGTACAACGCAGCAGTCACACATACGCCTGATGCATGCGTACGCGTAAGTTGATTTTCGCTTAGTACGTGAAATTCACCACGTACAATGCTAAGACACATTCATAAGGCCAAATTGAAGGAAATTGGCTCACGTACAATGTAGCCTAGTTCACGTTGTACGTGAGCCCAACAAAGTGTATTCCAAGCCAAAATGTACTTCACATATAACATGGTACAAGCCACGTACTACTTGGGCTTTGGTGCTTCTCCCAGGATTTCAATTCAAGATCATCCTTCCTCCAATTGCTCAACCTTTTGGATGATCAATCACAAGCCCATTGATGATGATAGTTATTGAAGATTGCAAGTAATTAAAGAAGAGATCTTTTCGGAGGAAAACAATTAGGAAAAAATTTGATTCTATTTTAGTTTTGATTTGTTTTTGAAGTTTGAATTTGGAATTCTATTTTCTCTAGGGTTAGTAAATAAGGGAAGAGGGTTCTTAACCTCTTCTTTTCTTCGGCAATTTTGGAGTTTTATTTTCTTAAGGATTTTAAGGACGAACATGAGTTTCTAATTCTTCTCGGTTAAGGTTAGGAATTCTGTTAATTCTATGGATTAATGCAATAATTTTTTTACTTTTAATTGATGCAATTGATTACTTCTTAAGAAAAAATTTTGGTTCTTCATCCAAAAAGATTTGAATATGTTGGAAAATAATTCTTCTTTGACTTGAATTTTCTTAAGCTTTTGAAAAAGTTGATTGATTGAATTAAGTTTGAAAACTTTCTCATAATTCTTAAGTTTTGAAACTGAATTGATAAGTGACATAAAATTAACTAGGTTAAATTCTTATGAATTGTGTGGCTTTATAAATCAAAGACGTGCTTAACTCTTTTTCTTATTAAGTGACTAAGGGATTAGCGTTTAATTAGGTTAAAGAGAAATTGAATCACCAGGAGATTGGGGTTTAATCATTAATGATTTGCAATAAAAGAATCATTGCATTATTAGGGTAGAAGGTCAAAAGTATTAATCCATACGTTCTAATATCTCTGAATCCGTAACTTTTTTAATCATACATATTTTTTACACTCATTGTTGCTTTTGTTTGATTGTTGTTTATGCGTAAAACCTTTAAAATCCTAAATTGATTATCTAATTAAATTAATCAGTTGATTTTGTTTGTTTAATCCGTTAATTCTCGTGGGATCAACATTTACTCACCATGAGTTATTACTTGATACAACCCGATGTACTTGCCAGTATTTTGTGATTGTAAAATCCGCATGATCAATTGAAAATAATGATGCAAGTTGATAAACATAGATATTACTCGAAAGTGCATTAGTTGCAAAGTTTGAGTGATTCAAAGGTCAAAATTTAATTATTTGGTCAAACATTTCAACTTGAGATTGTCAACTTACAACCCATAATTACAAGTTGGTTATATCACAAGTTTGTTATATATGCGCTGTAAATTTCACCCATCTGCTCGCACGCTCCTTAAATTAACTATATAAAAGTTTAAAATGTATATGAATGTGAATTATTAGAATATAGATTTATCAGTATTCAAATTAAACAAAACTTAGTACAAATATGTCTGTGTGTGAATAATTTGACTAGTTAATTAGTTTTTAAATATTGATAAATAATTTTCATATAAATATGTATAATTCTTATATATATAAATATATATGATTAATAATATTGATAAATTTCATTATATGTTTTGAAGAATAGAAATGTACACATTTTGGATTAAAACACGTGATTTTCTTCTTTTATAAACTAACTACCAATTATGAATTATTATTTTATAGTTATTTAATTATGTACAATAATGATAGGATAAAAAGAATTTTCACAACGAAAAATATATTTTTTGATCACTTTTTGTTATCACTAACAATGAACACACAAGATTTTCTTCCTTGTAAATTAAGATCTTGTTATGGATTATTTTTAACCTTTTCATGTACATTAATGGTAATATAAATTTTTCTTAGATCTAATTAATAATTTTTCACAATTTTTACTTTTTTTTCTCTCAATTTATAATATCTTTTATAATTTTTTTTTGGGTATTTTGTACCAGAAAATATCCAAATTTATTTATGATCGTATTAGCCCCTCTTGTTTTCAAAATCACAGTAAAAAAATACACACACAAAGTAAGGGAAGTAAAAAAATCTTGATAATGGCAAAACATATTATATAAGTAACATAATAACTTGTACAAACGTAAAAACTTATATCTAAGGGTGGAGTATAAAAATACTCTCGAATTTTTAAATCACTGAAAAAGTATTTTTCAAATAACAAATTATCTTCAAATGTTTAAAATGCAACAAATATAAAAAAAATACAAATTTTCATAAGTTGCAAAAAAAATTTTATTTGACAAATTGTAACACTCCACCTCATAAAGTCTTACACTATAGTCATACGTTAGAGGTGCTGAGGTATTACGATCTCTAAAACGAAAATGTACATACGTATATTTGAAAGATAATAATATAGCTAGGAGCCTGTCAAGAAAGATGACAGAACAAATAATTGCATCCCACTCGAAACGTCGACGATATACATAAACGATAGAAATATATATATGATTCAAAAAGAGATACATAATAAATACTAGTCTCGACCTGCAAAGCAAGGCCGACTAGAAAGTATAATACAAACCAGAAGTAAACAAATACAACCTGTTTCTCCATAAATCAACCTCTAAGAGGGATATACAAGAATACATATGTCAAAAGTGGAGGAAATGCTATATAGACCGAATTAAACCCAAAAGTAAAGTCTTCACTTTATCAAAAGTCCAACACGCTCAACGAGGTACATCATATCTTGTATCTGAAAACAAAATTTGACAACTGGGGAAAACCCGAAGGTTCCTAATAGGGTCATAATTCCTAATAGAGACTATGTAAAAAGACATGACCCTGCTAGGCAATCCTAAACTCCAATCATTCAAGGTTCAAGCCTAGGGTCCTTTTCTAAACCAAACAGAAAAAACTCTAACAAATACTTCAAATTTATCCTTTTTTACTTGTCTCTTCATTAATGAAGTTCCTTAATACAATAATAATTCTCTCGCAGTTATATACTAAGAAATTTAAGTTAAACAATTTATTCATCGGCCTTAAATCGACAATGCTATAATCTTTTTTCTATCTATTAATCATCTCAATCTCTAACAATTGTCAACTCACCGAACTTGGGTACGACTCTAAGTTATAAATCTCATCTCATCATCCATCTCATATCAATTATTTGCTACATTTAGTTTCAACCTCAACCCGGAGCAAGTGGAGTGAACCACTGCATCTACCCAAAGAGCCTCAATCTCAATCAAATTTATTTTTTCATCACACAGTCATATCAATACATCACATCAGCAACAACCCTCAATGTCAACACTGCAAGCATAAGGAATCTCTCAGTTGTTCAAACACATACAAAGTAATACAAGAAATACACAAGTAGTGAGAATAGATAAAGCAATTAGATCAAGTAGCATATAGATACAATTAATTAACAAGGCAAGCCAAATACAAGATGCACACTCAATCTCTTTTCGATCCTTGCGTTTTACCCAAGTGTCTCAAACCGTTACCCAGAACAAGTGAGTTAACCACAATCCTTGCATCTTACCCAGGAGTTTCAAGATTCAATCTGGAACAAGTGGGACAAGCTTCAACCCTTGTGTCTTACCTAGGTGTCTCAAACCTTTACCTGGAGTAAGTAGGACAAACCACAATCCTTGCATCTTACCCAAGAGTCTCAAGTCTCAACTCAGAACAAGTGGGACAAGCCTCAACTCTTGTGTCTTACCTAGGTGTCTCAAACCTTTACCCAGAGCAAGTGGGACAAATCACAACCCTTATATCTTACCCAGGCAGGTGTTTAACCGCTTAACCCAGAGTAAGTGAGACAAAACCACCACCTTACGTCTTAACCAGGCAAGTGTTTAACTGATTAACCCAGAGCAACTGGGACAAAACCACCACTGTTGCGTCTTACCCAGGTGTCTCATATATTAACCCAGAACAAGTGGGATAAGGTCGTAACCCTTGTGTCTTACCCAGGTACCTCACGTCTTACTGCAACCACGGAACAAGCGGGATAACACCCAGACCTTACCAATCTGACCCATCAGGCCATACTCAGTCATGATCAGTGTATCTTAGTAATTTCATAAGTTATTAAACTCATTAATCCACATCTCTTTATCAATTTATCAAATGATCGATTCATTAATCTCAATTCTTTATCAAATAATCAATTTTTTTTCTCATGAGTGAAATAACGCTACCGTCCTGACTATTGGTAGGACGAGGCCACCATTCCCACTTAACTCAGAACAAATGGGACAAACCACAATCCTTGCATCTTACCTAGGTGTTTCAACTCTCAACCTGGAGCAAGTGGGACAAACTACAATCCTTGTATCTTACCCAGGCAATAAATCATTAATCATTTTTATTCAATTTCACAAATTATTAGATAGTTTAACCTTCATTCGTTATTAATTCCCTAAGTTTAAGTTCATTAACCCTAGTCTTTTATCAATTTGCCAATCCTTTAAAACGTGAGCGGGTGGAACCATCGTCCTCACAGTGGGTGGGATAAAACCACCATCCCCGCAACCCTATCATCTGATTTAACCAAGCATTTATCTGGGAATAATTCAATTTAATTAATCATATCTCTTCTAAAGTGTATTCAAGACTTAATTTTCAGTTATTCAGCTCCATTCGAAGATTAGAGGGGGTTACAGGGATTTACAAGCATTTCGGGAAGGCCAAATAGTAAAAAACAGGGTTTATTCACAAAAACAAGGCTTCTACATACGCATCATCCTTGTGAGTACGCACCCACCAGAGCGTCATTCCTGTTTCGTGCATACACATACCCCTCGTGTGTACACTTGACTTGTAAATTTCCTAGGTGTGCGTATGCATACCCCTCGTGCGTACGCACGAGTACTTTTCCATGTTCTGCCCAGTGTGCATGGTGCGTGGACACGCATACCAGAAATCCTGGTTTGTTGCATAGTCTTATAATTCAGTTTTTTATACCGATTTTTATTCATTCATAACTTTCTCTATAAAATTCTAATTTATTCCGCTCTTAAACTATTTTAAATATCTTCTCACTAGCTTTAATTTGAGACGACTTTCATTCACATCCGAACTTTGAGCCCCAAGTTATAACCCATCGAAGTTGGTCAAAAATCGATTTTTACCAAATTTCACTTAAGTGTTAATTTTTACAATCTCTCAATTCAATTCAGTTCAATACCACCCAAAACCATTCCTCATCACTTATCTATCAATTCTTAATCAATTACTAACCATTCAAAGCCTAATCATCCAATTTCAATCCATTAAAGCCTAATCAATCAACTCCAACTCATACATCACCTTTCACTACATTCCTCCCATCATCAATCAAACCAATAATCATATATTCAACCAAACCTCATCAATTTCACAACAATCCATAACATGGTGCCTACACCGACTTACCTTAACTTACCAAATAGGGGATACCTCACCCTATCACGACCTCCGGCCTAAATTTTCATTCCATAGACTCAATAGGCAATGAACCACAATTTCATATTCAATTTCATTCACATACATATATATTGCTCAACAATATCTTAATTTCACAAATTCAAAGCGCTTCACTTTATGTCGCACAAGCATTTATACTCAATCAACTACCCTCAACAACACAAAGCTCATACTAAACCATCATTCAAGCATATCTATAATTATACGCATTCAACGCTATCCTAGGGACAAGTAACCTAGGTTTTCACATAATGTTACATGGTGCCTATCCGAAATTAAGACCTGTACCTTAATGACGGCGGTTCCAAACCTTTGAAACCTTTCTCTAGTAATTCCAACCTCCACCAAAACCCTAACTAAAGTGGCCCTCGAATCAATTTCGCACCAATTCAAGCCAACCTAAGCTTCCACCAATCAGCAAGGCACCAACCCGCAATAATCAACTCAACAATCAAGATATTCACCACAAAATTACAATTACCTCAACCCAGGGTTCATGAAATTGGAAAAATCCAAAGGGAGAGAGCTTTCTTACCTTAACCTACTCGAATATGGGATGAAACCCACTTGGAATCCATGCTAGAGTACCCCTAAAGAACCAAAATTACATGATTCCAATACCATGTGCCCAAAACACAAAACAGTGGAGAAATTCAAAAACTAGGCAGAGATTTTGGATTTACTCACCGCAATATTTGTGTAGAATTGAAGAGGATGAGGAGAATGATGTATAGCCGCAAACAACTCGTCAATCAGAGCTTTAGAGCAAAAGTTACGAGCAAAAGAAGATGGTGAAGAATAATGTATTCAAGGATTTTGCTCTCGCTCTCTTCTCCCTTCTATTTCAGCTTCTCTCTACGAAATGGAGGGCATTGGTGATGAAATCACTAAGGTCGTGAGCTTTTATATCACGGGCTTGGGCCCAACATGGGCCTAGTTCACTTATTTTAGTCCGTTGGCCTAACTTTGGGCCAAAAACTTTTAATGCTAATGTTTTAATTCGCAAATATTTTATCTCCCCAAATTATATATTTTATTTTTTAACCTTCTTTACTCACAATTAATTTATTATTTATTATTTAACATTTTTCTAGGTTTTACACAAACCACTTGCCATTTGATAAAAAAATTTTGTGAAAAAATTATTTAGAAAGTATATGTAAAAAAGCATTAAAATTCCATCTTTAGATTTTTTATTTTAAAAATTATTTTTATGCATTTAAAAATTATAAAATCATACCTGCATACCAAATTTTAAAAAAAGAATATCTTAGTTTTCTAAACATATATGCTTGCAAAAAACTTTATTAAAATTGTCTTTCTAAATCTTTTTGAGAATATATATTTGATGGGTGGGTACTTTTAGTCCCGTTTTAAAATATATTGAGTTTATTTTTGTTGTTAACAAATTCGGAGATGTTTTGCTGATAATTTAATAATTCGAGTATTTTTTTCTCTTTATAAAATTAGCATAGAAAAATTGTAAAACAATAAAAAAAAAATAAAAACAAAACACATTGTGTGTATTCATGTGTCCAAGATTTTGATTTTATGAGATTTTAGAGAAGCAAAAACGGCTTTAGAGAATTAAACCTTGTTAGGAGTTTTATTATTTAGAGGACAAGAATTTTGTAAATTTTTATTAATTAATCCTCTAAATTCCTCATTTTTAAGTTTTTTCAAATTTTATATTTTAAAAATTTTAAGTTTTTTTCTCATTTCACTTTCTTCTACTCCAAAATTTTGTCTTTTCTTTTTCCTAGAACTCACAAACACAATAAAATAGATAATTTTAAATAAGAGAAATGTTAATATTTTTTTTTCTACAAACTCATACACATAATACAGTGCAATATCATTCTGTTTTTGACAAATTCATACAAACATAAAATGCAAAAAAAATTATGTGAAGAGTGGCCTTTTCAAAATAGAAGTGATATTATTACTTTTTTTTTGAACAAATACTCCAATGAAATAAATAAAATATAGATATTAAACTAACAAATGCTTTACAAAGTATGAGATATTGTGAGTTGAACGTAATTAATAGTAAAATCATTATGGCAAAATATTAATGACATTTTACTCTATTGGCCAAAATAAAAGGTTAAAATAAAGAAAGGTTATCAATTCCGATCTATATATATATGTGTGAATTAGATTATTCACAAAATCTTTTATTTTTTCAAGAGATGGCAAATATGAACAAAATATTTTCTACAATACTATTGATGACAATTTCATTCTTAGTATTCTTCAATAATAGTGGAAAAGTAGTTGGTAAATTGAGCCCATCAGGTCTTTGTACATACTACCATATTTCAAGAAAAGTTCTAATCGGTCCAAATTCAGAGCCACCACATTACTTGATGACATGTTATCTTAAGCGATTTTTAGATTTCTTTTTCATTTATTTTCTTAGGTTTTAATCAAATTTCTTATGTTTTCTAATAGAATTTCATAAATAATCAAATATTTTGAGTTGGAAGAGTATTTTTCTGTTTTCAGGAGTTTTTGCCTAAAAAATAAGCAGAAAATAAAAGCATTTTACAAGGAAAACACAAGTACAGATTAGGGTAACAAAAACGTATCTTAAGTAGCAAAACCGTGCCCAAAAGGGAGAAAATTAGATCCCAAACACACAAGTCTAGCATGCATGTCCACAAGCCCAGTGCAAGTTCTCAACCCTGACCTCTTCATACTCATCTGATCATAACTTGAGCAATAGAGGTTTAAATGAGGCATTTTCAATTGCATTAGAAAGCTAACGTCTAGGGTTTCAGAATGATATGCATATATCTATAGTGGATGTTTAGTTTGAGCGATGCACTACCTTCATCATTTGGACACAAAAAAAAAACAGTTCCCCAGACTTCATCATGCACGCCTGACGGGCAAGGCCCCAAGCCCGGCGGTCCCTCTCTCCAAACATGCACCCCAACAAACCTTACTAGAAGCCCGATGGACAGCTCCCCTGAAGATGTAATTGGACCACACGCCCAAATCTCGATTATCCACCTCATTAGAAGCCTTTTTCACATCCAAGATATTTAAGAGTCTAGAAGATTAGTTATTAATTCTTTCTAGAAACATAAAAAATTTGGTTGTTAGGATTTGATTTGAATTATTGTTTTGATTTAAATTTGAAGTCAGTAATTGATGCATGAGCATCTTAGTTATTTATTTTTTTAGTATTTCTTTCAATAAATATTAGTGATTTCCTTGTTCTTAATTAAAATTTTGGTGCTTTTAACCAATATTCCTTGAATTTTCTTTGAGCTTTGGTATATGTAGTAAAGTGTTGACAATAAGCAAGAACAAGGATGAAAAGGAGCAAGCAACCATAGCACTAAAGATTAAGGAGATTTTAGAAAAAAGTTAGCAAGCATTAGCAACAAGCAAGACAAGGACAACCAAGCCTACAAGTCCTCCCAGGGGACCCTGCACCTCACGCACCTCTTGGTGCGCCTCATGCACCCCTTGGTTTGCCTCACGTAGCCACCATCTTCACCTCTAGGGACTGCCTTCCCTAGCTGTGCCGCAAACCTCAACCGCTGCGCTTCACGCCGCTTCCCATGCGCCTTACATGGAAGGCCTTGTGCCTCACGCCACTTCACACAAGCCTCCAATTCCTCCTCTGTTGGGCTTGTGCTTCACGCCTTCTATGCTGTGCCTTATGCACCAATCATGGGCCACTCCCAGGGCTTGTGATTCCTTGGTAAATCTCTCTTAATCTCCAATTCTTTAAAGCACTTGAGTTGATGATTAAAGCTAGAGCACAAGGCCCATGATTTGAAGCATTAATTGATAATTATGAAGGATTATCTATAGCTTGACTTTTGATTGAAAACTATTGAAGGAACACTAATTAGTTTAGATTTGATTTTGTTTTAATTTGATTTGGTTTGAATGCTAAAATAATTAGGTTTAGGGTTAATATTTAAGGAGGAGAAAGACTTACGTGATGGGGCTCTGCTCCTTGGCCGTTTTGGACAATTTAGAGTTTCTGGTTTTTGCATTATGAGTAACTAATCTCCTTTGTTAAGGTTAGGAGCTCTGTTCATCTTTTTATGGATTATTAATCTAAGTGTTGTACTCTATTTGAGGTTTATACTTTGATCTATTTCATGATTGAGTTTTCGTTCTTCATCCCTAAAGATTTAGAATTGTTGGAAAATATTCTAACTCCGTTTTGAATTCTAAATGTGTTTTGGAAAAAGTAATGTTGGAATTAGCTTGAAACTCTTTCTCACTACTTTTTTATTTAACTAGAAATAGTGTTTCAAAGAGTGTGCGGCACTTTGTAAGTTTCAATTGTTTAGGACTAGTTTGGATAAGTGACATATAATTCAACCTAAGTATTATTCTTGAATTTTTTTTTTGAAATTAAATTAGAATTGTGATTCACCTCTTTTCCTAAATAATTGACTAAGGAATTAGTGATTAATTAGGTTAAAGAGAATTTGAATTGCCAAAGAATTAGAATTTGATTATTTATGATTTTTCTTGGTTGATCTTTGTATGCTTCAAATAAATGAACACAAGGATTGTTTTCCCAAAGTGTGGATATCTCTGAAACCTTAACATCCTCACCATCATTGTCTTCACTCACTCACTATTTGTTATTTTATTGTCTCTATTTACACGTTTCTCTAATTCCTCATTCATTCCTATGATTTGTCTAATTAGAATAATCAATTAATTATTGTTGCTTAGTCCTTTAATCCTTGTAGAAATGATAACTCACTCACCGCAATATTACTTGATATGATTCGATGCACTTGCCAAGTTGTGGTTTTGCAAAATTCTGCATCAAGTTTTTGGCGTCGTCGCCAGAGATTAATTGAGATTAACAACTACCACATTAATTGATTCTCAAAATTAGACTATTTTATTTTCTTTAGCTACTCACTGGAATTTCCTCCACTATGACGTTGGGAATCACATCTTTTCTCTTTATTATTTTTCTTGTGTGTAGTTGCATGCAGGAAAAGAACCTCTTCAATTTGATCCAGAAATAGAGAGAACCCTCAAGCAACTAAGAAAGAAATCAAGAAATTAGAGGGAACTTGAAGAAATTAAGGAGCTTGAGCTAGAAAGCATGGCTAATGCTAGGAAGATTTTTAGGTCTTTTACCCAAACCACTTTAGAAAATTGCGGGAGCAGTATAATAGCACCCGCTATAAAGGCAAACAACTTTGAATTCAAGCATCAACTCATTACTTTGGTGCAAAAGAATTGTCAATTCAATGGGAGTCCTCAAGATGATCCTAATTTGTTCATCTTCAACTTCTTGTAGATTTATAACACAGTTAATTCTAATATTGTCTCTACTGAGGTTTATCGTTTGATGTTGTTTCCATTCTTTGTAGGGGACCGAGCCAAGCAGTGGCTGAAAATGAATTTTTCCTTTGATTTTTTATTGTTTTTTAGCCAAAAACTTCTGAAATCATAAAAACACTAACAAAACTCCAAATATTTTATTATTCATTAAATTCTATGAGACAACATAAGAAATTTGATTTAACACCTAAGAAAATAAATGAAAAAAAACTCTAAGAATTGCTTAAGATGACGTGCCATCATGGTGCGACTGTGTCAAGGAGAGGTTTAGGTAATTAAATCTGAGGGTGCTTTATCACTCGGTAACTTGGGCTAACTGGCCCAGGATTATCGATTGAAAGCCCATATCAAGAGTTGCCTTGAGACAAAGCACTTATAGTTAACACTTTAAACATCTCTCACGGTTAAAAGTATAAAGTAAAGGACTTCAACGATCATATATAAGTTTTAAAGGAGCCTCATAATACTATCTGAATTTGAGTTGGACATGAGCATACAAAGGGATTCAATTCTTCTTCATTAAGTTTAACCATGTTTTCTTTTTCTTTTTGCTTGAGGAAAAGAAAAGTTTTAAGTTTAGTATTGTGATTGATGGTCGCAAAACTAACTTGGCAAGTGTACCAAATCGTATCAAATAATACCTCAATGAGTGGGTTATCATTTTCACGAGGATTAACGGACTAAGTAAATAGAGGAGTGAGGAATTCAATTTAGATTAAAGTTATTTTCCAATACACTCTAACCCTTAGGATAAAAAATGAACTCACTTCTTGAATAAAATATCAATGCATTAATAAAAAATAAAAAAACAATAATATTAATCCATCAAAGTAAATAGAGCTCCTAACCTTAACAGAGGAGATTAGTTGCTCATGATATTCTTGAAAACTAAATTGTAAAGTGTGGTGTAAGATGTGTTATTCGTAGACAAGTTCCTAGACTCCTTTAAAAACGTAAAACCAAAAACTAAAATTCAAATTCAAACTAAATTAAAATAGAATCAAATCAAATCTTAATTAAATCTTTTCTAATAACTCTTAACTAACTAGTGATCTTCCTTATATTTGAAATTCAAAACTTGATGTGTTATATTGTTAAAATCATGGGCTTGCAACTTAATCTTAGATCAACAAAGCAAGCTCTTGAAGTTAGAAAGAATGGTGAAGGGTTGTGATGCCCTGGGAGCTGGCCCATGAACTAGTGTTGGATTTAAGATGGAGTGCGTTGAACATAAGGTAGGTGCACTGAACGCAAGGCCTAATTTGAACTTCTTGAGGCCTTTGTATTGGTTGCGTTGAACGCAAGCGTTGGCACGTTCAATATAACACCCTAATTACCCTAAGCCTTACCTCATGCCATAAAGCAAAGGTTAATCAAAGGTTACGATAATTCTAAGGCTTATATATATATATATATAGAAAGGAATAAATATTCTAGAAGCCCGACGAAGAATTAAGCTCAAATACGGAATCACAAAGCGCGAGACGTTTACACGAAGCTAAAAGCATAAAGGTACAAGATAAAGCTACAAAATATAAGACATATAGAGATATATAAGAGTATATTAGTCATAGAGAACTAGCCGCAGCCCGCAGAGTTCAAGCCAACGAGTATATACTGACATACATAGTTTTGAAAATAAAACAGCTTATACAAAATATCTCTCTCAAGGTAAGCCTCTAAGGCAAATGAAATACAAAAGTGAGAGTACTAATAAAAATAATCAAAGGACTCCAAAACATGATAAAGGTCCTCCGCTCTGTCACCATCAAGCAACTTACCGAGGTGGGTTACGACCTGCATCTGAAAAATAACAACAAAGTATGGAATGAGAACCGGAGGTTCTCATTATGGTAACAGTGCCTAGTAATGTAAGATATAAGACTCTTAGACGCCAGAGGCAATCCTAGAGCTTCATTTCCATCATGAGATTCAAGCTTAAAACATAAGTAAATTTAAACCGCGACTTTAAAAACCATAATGTAATGGGGTAATCTAACTTAGGGAATTTCTAAACTATTAGTTCACCGCTGTCCCACAGCCTTCACCAGCCTAACCTCCATGCGATCCCATTGCCACCTCCTACCGAACCTCTTCAATCCCAGTAGAAAACACAAGTAATTCATACAAGTAAAGCACAAGTAATTATCATGTATAACAAGTAAATCAAGAAGCAAATAAGCACATTACACAATTAGGCATATTATGCAAGTAAACAAGGCAAACAACCATATAGAAGATGCACATGATGAATGCCTGTCTTATTGGCTGCGATATCACATTGTCGGGTCAACTACCAACTCGACATATCCCCCTGGGATGTTGCCTTTCGGTCACGAATAAAATGCATACCCCAGGATATTGTGCCTGGTACACGGTCCAAGGATATAGTGCCTGGCACACTCTTGTGATTCCAAAAGGATGCGAGCGAGATACTCAGCCACAGACCTCACATCTCAATGTAAGCGAGACTAGCCACTGCCCTTACGCCGTTGCCGCGACCTCAACAGGTGGGATTAACCAAACCGTCCCTGCCAGGCGCATAGCGTCTCAACAATAGCAGTATAAAATAATATTTCAGTGGTTTTCAGAAATCATTTTCAGTAAGGCCATCATTCCATTCCGAGTCCTAGACCCGTCTCAAGCACCATCAAATCCACAACTTCACAATTTCATCATACCAATCGTCTTTACAGTACTCTACCACTTCACTCAACTAATCCACCCTCAGTACTCCAGAATCCTATGGTTCCGTCTTCTAAACTTTTTACCTAAAACTATCTAGTTAACTTACTTATGATATTCTCTATGCTTCAAAGCCAAAAAACAAGTTAAGACACCCTAGATAAGCATTACGGAAGTTTACAAGCTTGCCGAGAAGGTAAAATAGTTAAAAACAAGGCTTTCTTAAAAATGCAGGGCAGTGTGCGTATGCATAGAGGTGTGCGTATGCACAGAAAGTAAAAGTTTTCATTTTTAACGCACGCACAAATACGTGCGAACGCCCTCAACAAAAGGCACTTCTAGGCGTGTGCATGCACACGATGTTGTGCGTACGCACAACTTGCAAAATTCGCAGGGTGTGTGTGTGCACCAGAGTGTGCGATCACTCTCAGCAGTAGGCATCTCCCTGTGTGTGTGCGCACCAGTGTGTGAGTATGCACGTTTTCTGAAAATCACAGGGTGTGCGTGCACACAAGGCAAAATATAGCCACTGTTTAGAGCATGCGCACAGCAGTGTGCGTGCGCACACAAACCAGAAATCACAAATTCTGCAACATCACAGAATTCAGATTTTTAACACCAACTTCTGACAATCATATCTTTTTCTACAAAATTCCAATTTTTACAAAATCTATACCATTTTAAAGCTCTTTGAATTATCTTTAATTTGATACAAAAATCATTCAATTTCAAAAACCTAGATCAAGATATGATCTGTCAAAGTTCACAAAAAAATCCATTTTTACCAAAAATCTCTAAACCTCTAATTTACCAAACTCTCAATTCAAAATCACTTATTCCACATTCAAAATAGTCTTAATGTACCTAAACGATATTCTTATATCCTTCAATTCATTCTCCAACCTATACATACACAGTTTCTCCATTCCCACTCAAAAGTCCTACTTATACACTTCATGTTTCAATGAATCACAACTTAACCTTAATTCAAAAATCCTCACATCCATCAACACCCACAAGCAATCAAATCCAACATCACTACTCAATATTATCATTATTCAACTTCAATCTCAATAATCAACAACAATATCACAATTTATTAAACTCATCACAAGCATCAATAATCATAGTCCATTATCAACAATTCAAACCTATCCTATGTCCACTAGTCTAAGTGTCCAGAAATATTACATATTACATAGAGGAAATCGAAACCAAACCTTGTCCGATTTCCAATATGCACAAAACACCACTTTGAGTCCAAACAAGCTTTGAATCACCAACAAATCACCAATCCCACCTTCAAAGCTCTAAATCAACTCCAACAATTGCAAGAACTTCAACTAAAACTATATCAATTACCACAAATCAACCTAGGGTTAACCAAGTCACAATTTCACAAGGCAAAGAGTTTCGTTACCTTTTTCGAGGGTGTTTGGGGCACAAACCACCAATAGCCCAACCTTAGAGACCATCTAATCAATCAAAATACAAAAATTCACTCAAAACTAACACCCACATTTTTTAATTTCTTAGGGCTTCAGAGAGGAGATGAAATTTTGAAATCTTACCTACACAAGTTAGATGAAACTAACGGGCTTAGCAAGAGCTTCGCATAGCCGCTGACTGATGAGCGGATATTTTATACGCTTTTTGACATTATTTTCATCTTGTTTTTAGTAGTTTTTGTTTAGTTTTTATAGGTTTTAGTGTTAAATTCACATTTTTGGATTCTACTATGAGTTTTTGTACTTTTGGACAATTTCAGGTATTTTCTGGCTGAAATTGAGGAGCTGGAGCAGAAGTCTAATTCAGAGATAGAGAAAGCACTGCAGATGCTGTCCACATCTGACCTTCCTGCATTCGGAAGAGCTTTTTTGGAGCTACAGAAGTCCAAATGTTGCGCTCTTAACGACTACAGAAAGATGACTTCCAGAGCTTTCCAGAAATATATAATAGTTTATACCTTGCTTCGGATTAGAAAGCCCAAAACTAGCGTTTAACGCCAGCCATCTGACCAGTTCTGGCGTCCAGCGCCAGAAAGGGATTCCAAGCTGGAGTCCAACGCCCAAAAAGGTGCCAGGACTGGAGTTCAACGCCCAAGGAAGCCTAAGCACATGGATTTCATCAAAGCTCAGTCTAAACACTCACAAAGTGGGCTTCAGAAGTGGATTTTAGCACTAGATAGACTGTTTTACCCTTACTAGTCATCTGTTTAGTATTTAAGGTGTACCTTTTATCAGTTTTCAAAACATCATCAGACCTTTTACACTATTTTTGTGTTTTACATTGTTTTACTTCAGTATGAGTTTCTAAACCTCCTAGGTTGAGGGGAGAAGCCTTGTTGAGTCCTATGAATTAATAAAAGTATTACTGTTTCTTCTTCGATCCGTGTCTGATCTATCTCTAAGATGTATATCCGATCTTCATCATGGTAAATAGGATGATCTAACCAATTAGCTCTGTTCATCACATTAAGACGAACATGCCTGACAAACACCCATGTTTACTTGGGTTTGTGTGAGTACCTAGAAGAAAAGTACGAGCCAACAGCTATGTTTATACATCTCTCAGACAGTTAATCCATGACTTCGTTGGGGACTTCTCGAGACACCAGTTCAGCTGATTTTCGGGGAGATTAGGGTCTTCGTGGTATAGGCTAGAATCCAAAGAAGTAGCGTTCTCTGATCCAAAAGATTCGACCTTGTCTGTGGCGCTTTGAGTAGGATCGCCAAGAGAATGACTTGCTAGAGCTTCACCCTCTGTCAGATTGAATGACCATGGGCAATGGCATTTGACCTGTAGCAGAGGAGATCAATAACCACGGGCAATGGCTTTGATCACTTACAGCCTGCCATAGAAGACGATCACTCACAAGCAAAGAAGACAGTAGTACCAGAGTTGATTCAGAATGACAAAGCAACTCCAACTCTCAACTCTATTCCTATCCTTATTTCTACTTAACATCCAAGTATTTATGACATATAATCATTCAAGATTTACATAATATAATCCAACTCCTTCTGATTTCTCCTGACTAAGACCTGCAAGACAACCATTGCTTGCTTCAAGCCACAATCCTCGTGGGATCGACCCTGACTCGCTCAGGTATTACTTGGACGACCCACTGCACTTGCCGGTACTGCTGCTATACGAACAGTGTGGGGTTTGTTTACACACGCACTAAGTTTTTGGCACCATTGCGGGGGATTGTTGAGTTTAGACAAACTACCGGATTGTCTTGCTCCCTAGATCAGGTAATTTTTATTTCTATCCGAGTCGTTTGTTTCTGCTTTCTTTTTCTTAATTTTCGAAAATTTAAAAAAAAATTTCAAAAATATTTTTCTTTTCTTTGTTCAATTTTTGTTCTTAGTATTGAGTCCTGCATGTTCATACTTTTCAATTTCAAAAATTTTAAAACTTCTTCCTACACTCTTTTTTAAACTATTTGTCTTTTCTTTGTTGAGTCTTGGTTAGTGTTCTTGGTTTGAGTCTTTTATTTTTATTTTACACTTCTTCAAATTTTCGAAAATTTAAAAACCTTTTTCAAAAATATTTTTATTTTTGTAGTTCAATTGGCTAGAGCGTCATGTTCATATTCTTGGTAATTGTTGTTTCTTTGAGTCTTTCTTTCTAAAAACTTTTCAAAAATAATTTTTCTTTGTTTAATTTTGTGTCAAGTCTTTAATTTTGGTGTTTTCTTGTTTATTTTCTTTCAAATTTCGAAAATTTTGTTTTAGTTTTCTAAAAATTTTAAGTTTGGTGTTCTTTTTTATGTTCTTGAGTTCTTTGAGTCTTTAAATTTTGTTCTTCGTGTTTTTTTCCGTCTTCAAAGTGTTCTTGAGTCTTGTATGTGTTTTTATCTTAAAATTTTTAAGTTTAGTGTCCCTTAGTATTTCCCTCCAAAAATTTTTGAAAAACAAAGGTGCTAGATCTAAAAATTTTAAGTCTTGTGTCTTTTGTGTGTTTTTCTCTTTTATCATAAAATTCAAAAATTAAAAAAATTATATTTTTTTATCTTTATTTAATTATTATTTTCGAAGTTTTTAAAATAAAATTCAGATTTCAATTTTAAAATTTTATCTTATCATATATTAGTTGTCAAGTTTTCAAAAATCAAAATTTTCAAAATTAAAAATCATATCTTTTTCAAAAATATTATCTTTTTCAAAACTTATCATATCTTTTTCAAAATTAAAAAAATCTTATCCTATTTTTTTCAAAATTCAAATTTTTAAAATCATATCCTTTTCAAAATCAAATTTCAAAATCTTAACTTTTTAACATATTTTTCAAATAATTTTAATTCCTTATCTTATCTTATTTTTAAAATTCAAATCTTTTCTTATCTTATCTTTTATTTTTTTTATCTCTTCTTAATTGATATCTTATCTTCTCTCTCGTCTTTTTTAAAATCACCTAACTAACTTTTTCCTCTCTCAATTTTTGAAAATCATATCTCAATCTTCTCTCTCTTCTTTTTCAAAACCTCCTAACTAACTCTTCTCTTCCTTAATTTTTGAAAATCATCTCTCATCTTTTTCAAAACCACCTAACTAACTCTCTTCTCTCTTAATTTTTGAAAATTTCATCTTCTCTTCCCTCCTTTATTTTTGAAAATTCAACAATTAAAATTTAAATCTTTTTAAATTAATTTAACTTAATTTTCGAAAACTAATTAATTAATTAAATAAAAATAAAAATATTTTAATTCTTATTTACTTTTTCTATTTATACCTCTTCTCTTATCATCTATATTCATTCAATTCTACTTCCTTCTACTCTTGGTCTACCCCAACTTCTTTATCTTCTTTCCTTTCTTCTTCACATCTCACTGGAAGCTCTTTTGTCCAAATGGTACAAAAAGCTTTCTCGTGATTTCTTTTTCATCTTTCATTCTATCTTCTTTATTTACTATTATTTCCAAGGTATTTTTCTTTTATTTCTTTTATTTATTTTTATTTCTTTACCTTCTTCTTCTTTCTCTACTTCTGACTTTAAGGAGGAGCTTCTTGTCTATTGGCATAGTCTCTTTTCTTTTTTTTCTTTTCTTCTTGTTTATGACCAGGAACAGGGATAAAGGACCCCTCTTGACTCCTGATCCTGAACCTAAGAAGACTCTAAGGAGGCGTTTACAACTAGCTAAAGCACAACACTTCGGAAGAGACCTTTCAGAAAGTTTTGAACAAGAATTGGAGGACATGGCCGAACCACAAGAGGAGCCTAGAAAGGTCCTTGGTGACTTCACCATGCCTACCTCTAACTTTTATGGCAGAAGCATTACTATACCTGCCATTGGAGCTAACAATTTTAAGCTTAAGCCTCAGTTAGTCTCTCTTCTACAACAGAACTGCAAATTCCATGGACTTTCACTGGAAGATCCACATTAGTTCTTAGCAGAATTTTTACAAATTTGTGATACTGTAAAGACTAATGGAGTTGATCCTGAAGTCTATAAGCTTATGCTTTTTTCGTTTGCCTTAAGAGACAGAGCTAAGTTTTGGTTGGATGCCCAACCTAGAGAGAGTCTTGACTCTTGGGAAAAGCTTGTAAATGCTTTTCTAGCTAAGTTCTTTCCTCCTCAAAGGATGAGCAAGATTAGAGTAGAAGTTCAAACCTTCAGATAAAGAGAAGGTGAATCCCTCTATGAAGCTTGGGAAAGATACAAGCAACTGATCAGGAGATGTCCTCCTGACATACTCTCAGAATGGTCCCTCAAAGGCGTTTTCTATGATGGCTTATCTGAGATATCCAAGATTTTCTTGGATAGCTCTGCAGGTGGATCTCTCCACTTGAAGAAGACACCTGCAAAAGCAAGAGAGCTCATTAAGATAGTTGCAAACAACCAATTCATGTACACCTCTAAAAGGAATCCTGCAAATCATGGAACCTCTCAGAAGAAAGGAGTTCATGAAGTTGAGACTCTGAATACCATCCTGGCTCAGAATAAGATCCTGACCCAACAGGTTAACATGATCTCTCAACATCTCACTGGGATGCAAACTGTTGCTGGCAGTAATCAGGAAGCTTCTTTTGAAGAAGAAGCTTATGATCCTAATCAACCCACCATGGAGGAGGTGAATTATATGGGAGAACCCTATGGAAACACTTACAAGCCTTCATGGAGAAATCATCCTATCCTTTCATGGAAGGATCAACATAAACCTCAACAAGGTTTCAATCAAGGTGGTAGGAACTAGAATAGGTTCAATAGCAGACCACCATTCCCATCTTCTCAAGGGAATATGGAGACCTCTAAGCAAAGCCTTTCTGACTTAGCCACTCTAGTCTCCAGCCTCACTAAGACCACCCATAGTTTCATTAATGAAACAAGGTCTTCCATTAGAAATTTGGAGGTACAAGTTGGTCAACTAAGCAAGAGGATCCCTGAGATCCCTCCTGACACTCTTCCCAGTAATACTAAAGTTAATCATAGAGAAGAGTGCAAGGCCATAACCATGCAGGTTGAGGCCGAATTGGAAGAGAATGGGAAGGCATTGAACGCCAGTGAAGAAGCCTTCACTGGGTATTCAACGCCTATAATGGTAGCAAGCCTCGCATTAAACACCAGTGAGGAAGCCCCTCACTGGGCATTTAACGCCCATCCTGGCAGAAAAGCTGGCATTGAACGCCAACTAAGGAGCATTGACTGGGCGTTCAACGCCCAAGCAGGAAGGCTTTCTGGCATTGAACGCCAGTGAGGAACCCCTCACTGGGCGTTCAACGCCTAAACTCCCAGCCATTCTGGCACTGAATGCCAGTAAGGAACCCCTCACTGTGTGTTCAACGCCCACCAGCCCAGGGAAGCTGTCATTGAATGCCAATAAGGACATCTCTGCTGGGCGTTCAACGCCCAGAATGCTAGAGGGACTGGCGTTTAACGCCAGTCATGGCGGACAGCAAGGGCATTCAACGCCCACTAAGCTGACAGAGCTGGCGTTGAACGCCAACCAAAGCACACCTTCTGAGTGCCTAAATCCCACTCAAAAACCCTCTAGCCCAGAACCAAAGGAAACCATAAAGACTATTGAGGTTCCTTTGAATGCACTTCTGCAGTACATAAGTTCTTATGACTACTCATCCTCAAGTGAGGATGAAGACACTAGGGAAGAGCAAGTTGCTCGTTTCCTAGGAGCTCTGATAAAGCTTAATACCAAGCTATTTGGTACAAAGCCTCTGGAGGAAGAACCTCCACTTCTTACCAAAGAACTCCATGCTTTGGCTCAGCAAGAGCTACCTCAGAAGCTTCCAGACCCTGTACGCTTTCTGATTCATTGCACCATAAGCACTATGACCTTTGAAAATGCTCTATGTGACCTAGGGTCAAGCATTAACCTCATGCCACTCTCTGTAATGGAGAAGCTGGGAATCCTTGAAGTACAAGCTGCACATGTCTCCTTAGAAATGGCAGACAAGACCATGAAGAAGCCATATGGGTTAGTAGAGGATGTCTTGGTCAAGGTTGAAAACCACTACATCCCTACAAACTTCATTGTCTTGGACATAGGAGAGGATGAGGATGACTGTGTCATCCTTGGAAGACCTTTCCTAGCCACAACTAATGCTATCATTGATGTGGCTAAGGGAGAGCTAACCCTAATGTTAGGGGGAGGATCACATCCTAATCAAGATGCCTCATCCTAATTCTCCCTTTAAGATAGAGATAACAGTGCAACACCTAGTGTGCCAACCCTCTCTTTCTGTGTAGAGCTCCCAGACATCAATTCTAAGTTTGGTGTTGGGCAGTCATCAACAAGCTCTAAGCACAAAGGTACTAAAAAGAAAGTACCTAAAGGTTGGAGGAACAAGAAAGTTCCAACTGAAGGCCTCTCACCTGGCATGAGAGTTGTCTTCACTAAGAGCCCAGTCCTACCACATACAGTGAGTTGTGTCCTATCTCTAAAGCATGTAGAGCTCACTCATGAGAGGACAGGCAGAAAATTCACTGAAAAGGGCAAAAATCTGAGCCCTTACTCACCTCCTTAAGGAGCTAAAGGTCAAGCTAGTGACTTTAAAAAGAGCGCTTGTTAGGAGGCAACCCAACTTTACTTAACCTTATTTATTTTATTTTTATTTTGTTTTTCTTTCTATCTTAGAGTCATGATCATGTGCATCAGTCAAGAGACAGAATTCACAACAGTGAAAACAGAACACTTCGTAAAGAGTGTTAAAGTTGAACGCCAGTGAGAAAGTCCTCACTGGGCGTTCAACGCCCCAAGACGGAAGCATTGCTGGGGTTGAACGCCAACCAGGGAGCAGCCCCTGGGCATTCAAACGCCAGTGCAGAGAATGAGAGAATCTGGAATTCCCTACCCTCTCAGGAATTGTGGGTCCCACAGAATCTTCACCCACCCTGCCTACCCCACTTAACCCCACCTACTTTTATACTTCCCCATACACACTTTCCCAAAAACCCTAGCCCAATCACATCCATTTCATTTCCCTAAACCATCATAACTCCCACCTACCCCCATCCACTTAAAACTCAAATTTCCCACCCAAACCCACCCTATGGCCAAACCCAAGCCCTACCTACTCCTATAAATACCCCTCTCCATCACCCTCCATACACACACCTCTCATACCTTCTCCACCCCACAAGGCCGAACCCTCTCTCTCCCTCTCACTCTCTATTTTCTTCTTTTTCTACTCCATTCTTCTATTTTTCCTCGAGGACGAGCAAAGTTTTAAGTTTGGTGTTGGAAAAGCATAGATTTTTTTCTTTCCATTACCATTCATGGAACCCAAGATTGGAGACTCCTCTAAGAAGAGGAAAGGAAAGGCAGTAGCCAATCCCTCTTAATCTTGGGAGATGGAGAGATTCATCACCAAAGCTCACCAAGACCACTTCTATGAAGTAGTGGCTGAAAGAAAGTGATCCTTGAGGTCCCTTTCATGCTCAAGAAGAATGAGTATCCAGAAATCCGAAGAGAGATCCGGAGAAGAGGTTGGAAAGTCCTAACCAATCCCATCCAAGATGTTGGGATTCTCATGGTGCAAGAATTCTATGCTAATGTATGGGTTACCAAAAATCATGACACTAGTGTGAACCCAAATCCAAGGAATTGGATCGCCATGGTCCGAGGAAGAATCTTAGATTTCAGCCCGAAAAGTATGAGGATGGCGTTCAAGTTGCCTCTATTGCAAGGAAACCTTCATCCTTACACTAGGAGAGTCAACTATGATCAGAAATTGGATCAAGTGCTCTCAGATATCTGTGTAGAAGGTGCACAGTGGAAAAGAGATTCCCAAGGCAAGCCCATTCAATTAAGAAGGATTGACCTAAAGCCCATAGCTAGAAGATGGTTGGAGTTCATCCAAAGATCCATCATCCCTACTAGCAACCGGTTAGAAAGTGACTGTTGACAGAGCCATCATGATTCCTTGCATCATGATTGGAACTGAGGTGGAAGTTCATGAGGTGATTCCTCAAGAACTGTATAAGGTAGCTGAGAAGCCTCACACCAATGCCAGGTTGGCATTCCCACACCTCATCTGTCACCTATGCAATTCAACTGGAATTGTCATAAATGAAGAAATCTCCATTGGGAGGATAAGCCCATCACTAAGAAGTGGATGGAGCAGACCAGAGAGCATGCACAGGAGCCTGTGTATCCGCCTCATCATGAAATCCCTGAGATGCCTCAAGGGATATATTTTTCTCCCCAAAGCTATTGGGATCAATGGCAAACTTCTCTTGGAGAATTGAGCACTAACATGGAGCAATTAGGATGGAGCATCAAGGACATGCCACCACCCTCAATGAAATAAGAAAAGATCAAAGAGCCATTAGGGAAGACCAAAGGGCTATGAGGGAAGAGCAACAAAGGCAAAGGGATGACATAGAAGACATCAAGCAGCACATTAGATCCTTAAAGAGGAGCACCAGATGCCAACCTTAAAGGTGGACTCATTCTCTTTTTATTCCCTTTCCTGTTATTTTTTTATTTTCTGTCTGTTTATTTATCTGTTTTCCTGTCCTGGTTGCATGATCATTTTCATTTGATGTCTTAAAAGTTGTAAAATGTTCTATATATCTCTCACCTTGCTTAAATAAACTTTTAATTGAAAAGAACTAAGAGATGCATGAATTTCAAGTTTAACATAAGATTAGTTAAATTAGTTTGATATGGTGTCATTTGCTTTTATTTTCTGAATGAATGAAATAAACAGTGCATATTTGAAGTTGAAATTTATGAATCTTGGCTCTTGAAAGAATAAGGAAAAAATAAAAATATTATTGATAATCTAAAAAATCTGAAAATTGATTCTTGAAGTAAGAAAAAACAGCAAAAAGAAAAAGAAAAAGCATGTTACAAAAGAAAAAAAAATTATTATGCATGGAAAAAAAAAGAAAGAAAAAATGGCAAAAAAAAAAAATAAAAAGCAGAAAAATTCATTACTGCCCAAAAATGCAAGAAAAGGAGGGCAGATTGAAAAAGCCAGAACCCTTTAAACCAAAAGGCAAGGGTAAAAAGACCCAAGGCTTTGAGCATTAATGGATAGGAGGGCCCAAAGGAATAAAATCATGGCCTAAACGGCTCTAAATCCCTAACTATGTGCTTGTGGTGTGAATGTGTCAAATGAAAGGCTTGAGACTGAGCGGTTAAAGTCGTGGTCCAAAGCAAAAGAGTGTGCTTAAAAACTCTGGACATCTCTATCTGGGGACTCTAGCAAAGCTGAGTCACAATCTGAAAAGGTTCACCCAGTTAAAGTGTCTGTGGCATAAATGTATCCGGTGGTAATACTGGAAAACAGAGTGCTTAGGGTCACGGCCAAGACTCTAAAAAGATGTGTTCAATAATCAAAATAAGCTTAACTAAGAAAGTCAATAAGATCATCTGGATTCTAAGTTCCTAAAAATACCAACATCTCTGAGTTTCAATGGATAGTGAGATGCCAAAACTATTCAGAAGCAAAAAGCTACTAAGTCCCGCTCATCTGATTTTAACTAAGCTTTATTTGAAACTTAGAAATTTATTGTATCTTAATTCTCTTTTCTATCCTACTGTGTTTTTAGTTTCTTGGGAACAAGCAACGGGCTAAGTTAGGTGTTGTGATGAGCGGATATTTTATACGCTTTTTGACATCATTTTCATATAGTTTTTAGTTTTTGTTTAGTTGTTATTAAGTTTTTATAGGTTTTAGTGTTAAATTCACATTTTTGGATTCTACTATGAGTTTTTGTGTTTTTGGACAATTTCAGGTATTTTCTGGCTGAAATTGAGGAGATGGAGCAGAAGTCTGACTTAGAGACAGAGAAAGCACTGCAGATGCTGTCCAGATCTGACCTGCCTGCATTCGGAAGAGCTTTTCTAGAGTTACAAAAGTTCAAATGGAGCACTCTTAATGGCTATGGAAAGCTGACTTCCAGAGCTTTCCAGTAATATATAATAATTTATACCTTGCTTCAGATTAGAAGGCCCAAAACTGGTATTCAATGCTAGCCATCTGACCAGTTTTGGCATCCAGCGCCAGAAAGGGATTCCAAGCTAGAGTCCAACGCCCAAAAAGGTGCTAGGACTGGAGTTCAACGCCCAAGGAAGCCTAAGCACGTGGATTTCATCAAATCTCATCCCAAACACTCACAAATTGGGCCCCAGAAGTGGATTTTAGCACTAGATAGATTGTTTTACCCTTACTAATAATCTGTTTAGTATTTAAAGTGTACCTTTTATCAGTTTTCAAAACATCATCAGACCTTTTACACTATTTTCGTGTTTTACATTGTTTTACATCAGTATGAGTTTCTAAACCTCCTAGATTGAGGGGATGAGCTTGATGATTGGACTTTTGTGTGGTCTAGAATTCACAATGAATTCTCGTTGCAAGTATAGTTTCTAAACCAACAATAATCCTTTCATGCAAAAATTTGTTTGTCACTAGTACAAACCCCTAAATTTATAAACCAAAGTATTGAACCTCAGGTCATTCTCCCTAGGAATTACAATAAAGTGTTCTTGCTATTGGTTATGAAGTATGTTTGGGGTTTTGAGATTTTAGACAAGAAATATAAATGGCAAAGAAAATAAACTAACAACTAACAAAGCTCTTGGCTAGATATGAGAACTAGAAGTCCCATCCTAGTTATCCTCCTCAATTGTGACCACAAATTGTCCATTGCTACCACTTAGTTAACCTCTAACCATGGAGGAAAGTCAAGTGGATGAATCAACTTGATTCCACAAGTCCTAGCCAACTCCCAAGGGAAAGACTAGCTTTAGTGATATCCAAATCAATTAGCAACTTCTAATTGTCAATCAACAAAGGAATTAGATAACTCAAGTGTCACTAATTACTCCACCTAGGCCAAGAGGAACAAAATCTACACTAAAATCCAACCAAGCATTTCATCAAACACTTGGAAGGCACTAAAGAAAAGCATAGTAAATGGATAACAACAATAAAATCTAACAACAATTATTGTAAGAAATCAATAACAACAATCAAAAGGAACACAATTATTATGAATTACCTCTAATTGAATTGAAAGAGAAGAGAAGGAACAAAAGTAGATCTACAACAAAGCATGTAAACAAAATAGAAGAGATTACAACAAAAGAATAGAGGAAGATGAATGTAACAACAAGAATTGAGAATCAAAAGTAAAAGAAAGCATGAATCTAAATCTAGATCTAAGAACTAAACCTAATCCTAATCCTAATTCTAGAGATAAGTGAGAGTTTCTCTCTCTAAAACTACTCTAAACCAAACTAATGATCAAAAGTATCTAAAGTATGTAAAGTATATTGATTCCCCTTTAATCCTTGGCTTAAATAGCATCAGAAATGAGTTGGATTGGGCCCACAAGGCTTTAAAATTCGCTGGCCACATATTGCTTTAAGTGGATCATATGGCAGCAACGACGCGTGCGCTTACAGTGCATGTATGCGTCAGCATACGTGTCGCGATGACGTTAGGATTTTTGCTAGTAAAGAATTTTATAAAAATAGTCGTGTTGTAGATATAGTTTCTAAACCAACAGAAATCCCTTCGTGCAAACGTTTTGATTGTCACAAGTAACAAACCCCTTTAAAATTGATAATCGAAGTATTTAAATCTCGGGTCGTCTTCTCAAGGAATTGCAGGAAAGTATGTTCTTATTATTGGTTATGAGTTTTGTAAATTGGGGGTTTTTAAAATAAGGGACAGGTAATTTAAATGACAACTAAAATAAATTAACAATAATAAAATCTCTTGGCAAGGTATAAGAATTGGAAGTCCTATCCTAGTTATCCTTATCAATTGTGATGAGAATTAGATTTTTTTTCCACTTTGTTAACCTCTAACTATGAAGGTAAGTTAAGTGGATGAATTAATTTTGATTCCTCAGGTCCTAGTCTTTCCTTGGGAAAGGCTAGAGTTAGTGGAACTCGAATTAATTCTTGAAGAATTCCAATTTTCAATCAACAATGAGTTTGATAACTCAAGTGTCTCCAATGACTCAACCAAAGCCAAAATGGAAAATTCTAAATTAAATTAAAAGCATTCATAAATATGAAACACATCAAATTACGTCTAAACATAAATTCAACTTTAACATGGAAAGGTTCATAAGTCAATTGGGCAACATAAATCAAATATAAATAAAGTATTAGAGTAAATAAAAGTAGAATTTAAATATTGAAGGAACATACAACCTGGAATGAAGAGATCATAGCTTAAACATAATAAAAATCCTAAATCCTAATCCTAAGAGAGAGGAGAGAACATCTCTCTCTAAAAACTACATCTAAATCCTAAAATTGTGAATTATGAGCTGATGATTATGAATGAATGGATTCCTCCACTTTATAGCCTCTAATTTGTGTTTTCTAGGCCGAAAACTGGGTCGAAAACAGCCCAGAAATAGCTGGAGCAGAAATCTGCCACGCTGATTTTCGTCACTGTGACGCGTCCGCATGGAGCGCACGTTCGTGTCACCTAGCGTCAGAGAAATTATGGCACATTATATATCAAATCAAAGCCCCGGACGTTAGCTTTCCAACGCAACTAAAACTGCATCGTTTGGACCTCTGTAGCTCAAGTTATGACCGTTTGAGTGCGAAGAGGTCAGGCTAGACAGCTTAGCATTTTCTTCAACTTCTTATATTCCTTCCACTTTTGCATGCTCCCTTTCCATCCTCTAAGTCATTCCTACCCTGTAATCTCTGAAAGCACTTAACACACATATCAAGGCATCGAATGGTAAAAAGAGAGGATTAATATTAGCAAATATAAGTCCAAAGAAGCATGTTTTCAATCATAGCACAAAATCAGGAAGGAGAACGTAAAACATGCGAATAGTATGAATAAGTGGGTAAAGAGTTGATAAAAACCACTCAATTGAGCATAAGATAAATCATGAAATAGTGTTTTATCAACCTCCCCACACTTAAACATTAGCATGTCCTCATGCTAAGCTCAAGAGAAGCTATAAAGGAGTAAAGAGGAATGATAGAATGTATGAAATGCAACTTATCTGTATGAATACAACTATATGCAGAATGTTTCTACCTACTTGGTTAAAAATAAATAAGTTCTCCAAGACAAATATGAATCAAATTCCACTAATTCAAATTATATAATAAAAGACAAGTAAACTTGTAAGAAGATAGCTCATGAAAGTCGGGAACATAGAATCAAGCATTGAACCCTTACTGGTAGTGTATATGCACTCTAATCTCTCAAGTGTATAGGGTAATTCACTCTACTCTTCTCTAGTCATGCTTTCTAAACTCTGTTCTTCATCTAACCAATCAACAAATATTTAATGTACTAATGCAAACATCATGAGGTCTTTTTAGAGTTGTAATGGGGCTGAGGTAAAGGTATGGCCAAGTGAGCTTTATAAAGTGAATCCTTGATTAGTCTAAGATCTCACCTAACATATACATACTTTATACAATTTTAAAATACTTTACCTAGCTACCCAAATTTTTTTTCCACTTTTGTATTACATGCTCAAGTATCAAACTTATTTTTGAATTTTGTCCCATGTGCATTGATTCTTTTTATTTTGCATTTGGGGTAATATTATTTTTCTTCTTTTTTTTTGTATCCCCTTATTTAATTACTTAATATAATTTTTTTTTTCTTTTCAATGCACATGGTAATTTAATTATTTTGATTTCTCATGAGCATGCTTCCCAAATTTTCAAATAACTTATTCAAATTAATTCCCCTTTTTTTTTATCATCCCATGTTTTCATAAAATTTCCTACACTTAAATCATACACAATATCTATCT
Organism: Arachis ipaensis; assembly: GCF_059453495.1. Classification (NCBI taxonomy): domain Eukaryota; kingdom Viridiplantae; phylum Streptophyta; class Magnoliopsida; order Fabales; family Fabaceae; genus Arachis; species Arachis ipaensis. The sequence continues at coordinate 96,133,155 of NC_142437.1, read as the reverse complement.
TAAGCTAACCAAGGATTCAGCTTGGGATTTTTATTTTGTTTTTCTGCTTAAGGCTAGTAATGTGGTTATGAAATAGAAGGGGGTTAAAAAGTTCAAAGTGGCTAACAAGGGTGATGTAAAAGGTAGGCTTATTTGGGATAAGTGAGCTAATAACAAATAATGGCCTCAATCATATGCAAGCATGTAAATACACTAAATAATGGACATATAGAATGGAACAAAACAAAGATTGCAATTATAGAGAAGAAAACACACAAGAATAAAAATTTATGGTTAAATAATGTAACCATATAAATAAGCTCAAAATCTCACGGGTGTGTGTTCTTTGGCTCAAAAACCATGTTCCAAATACAACTTCAAACAAATTTAACACATAAAAAATTTTAATTTTTAAATTAGTGAAATACTATAAAAATTTCTTGAAAAAGAAAATATTACTTCAAAGTAGTGACTAAATGCATAAAATCAAACAAACATGCAATCAAATATGCAAATGCAACAATGAACAAACAAAATAAAATATTGGTGTTGAGAAGAAAATAACTAACCCATGGAGATCGGTATCGACCTCCCCACATTTAAAGATTGCACCGTCCTCGGTGCATGCTAAGATGTGCAAGTGGACGGGTTGCTTCAACTGACGCTTTTCTCATCAAGGAATGTGCGTAGGAACTTGTTTGTCTCTCCCATGTAAACGTCTTCCGGTTCTCTTTTTGGTGGCCATCCTAAAAGAAAAAAGGAAGAAAAGTAACCCAAAACAAAGATAAAAAAATAAATAAAACATGGGTTGGTTAATGCCAAATAATAAGGGTCTCAATTACATGGTAGCTACAACATGCAAGTGAAAAAATAATAGAAGCACATGGTATACTAGTGGTGCAAAATTTTGCAACAATGAGGGAGAGTGTGGGTAAAGAGAGGTAACGTAAATTCATGTCAATGCAAAATTAATACAGGTATAAAAGATTGGCATTGATTTAAATAATATTGCCTAACCAGAATAAAATAAGTCTCTAAGCACCTAAAATAATTTAAGAGAAGATGCAATAGTGAAATAAGAAAATTCAACACCAAAGAAAAAATAATGAATTTAGAAAAGAAAATAAAAATATGCACTAAATTAGAATGCAATGAATGAAAGTATGCAAATAAATTAAATTAAAGATATGAAGAAGAAAAAGAATGAGAAGTGAAAGAAATAAAGTAAGAAAGAAAGAAGAAAAAAAAAGAAAAGATAGAAGAGATTAGGATTTGAAAAGAAAATATAAGACAATTGGCGCCGATCTGGATAAGTTGTGCGGCACAGGCGACGCGGAAGCGTGAGTGACGCGGTCGCGTGGTGCGCGATAAAGTCAGGTGACGCGGATGCGTGGGGGCACGCGGACGCGTGACTCGAGTTGTGCTAGTGGCGCGAGTGCAGCCTCGCGTTCGCGCAACTCTCTGTTCAAAACTCTTTTTGCCAAATTTTTGGGTGACGCGGTCACGTGGTTGACGCGATCGCGTGGATGGCCATATTTTGAGAATGACGCGGACGCGTGGGGCATGCGGTCGCGTGATAGGGCTTGTGCTTCTAGCATGGTTCCAGCCCAACATACTGCCATTCACCCCTTTACGTCGATTTTACAGAGCCACACGTTCGCGTGGGTGACGCGGATGCTTGGGAGGCATTTTTCCCACATGACGTGAACGCGTCAGCGACGTGGTCGCGTGGTTCAATTTGTGCCAAAGGCACGCCTCCAGCCACGCTCTCGCGTGACTCTCTGTTCACTTTTCTTTTCTCCTAATGCACTTGTGACGCGGACGCGTCAGCGACGCTGCCGCGTCGTGTGCTTTTTTTTTTATTAATGCAGTATGCAGTGCTGATGCAAATGCTATGAATAGTATTCAGGTTCAATGAAAATAATATAATATAAAAACAGACAAAACGAAATAAAACTGAAACAGGAACGATCATACCATGGTGGGTTGTCTCCCACCTAGCACTTTTAGTTAAAGTCCTTAAGTTGGACATTTGGTGAGCTCCCTGTTATGGTGGCTTATGCTTGTATTCATCCAGGAATCCCCGCCAGTGTTTGTGCTTCCAGTAACCTCCGGGATCCCAAACTAGGCGCAGAAAGCCTTCAAATAAGTTAAAGCAAGTGACAAGGCCCCAAGAGTGTTGATTGCCAGAATAAATTCCGGGGTCCCAAATCTTGCTTTTGCACCGTCTTCTTGTTGATCATTAGTATTCCAACCGCGCAGTAAGCAATCTGAATTCTCACTAAAGCGGCCAAACAGCTTCCTAGACCCATTCAGTTGAGCTCTACACCAACCTTTGCGTTTAAACTTAAAGCTTCCAACCATAATGAACCTAGCAGGACAATTCTTACCACTGACCATCTTCCTCTTACTCTTAATGCCACAAAGAGCTCTAAGTTGACCATCCGTCTCCAGTAGCCCGTATTCAAGTGGGAAGGTAAAGGTCAAGGATAAGAATTTCACCCACTTGAACGTTGTGTTGGACGGTAATGGCCTTGGGAGAGGTGTTTCTAATGAACCTACAAGCTTTACTCCCTTGTGCTCTTCTCTGACAACTTCCACCTCCTTGTAAGCTTCTTCAATTTCAACCTCTTCCTCTTGGTAGCTTTCTTCCAATTCAATCTCCTCTTCACTGCTTTCCAAGGGCATAGGAGGTTGTGCTTCTTCTTCTTGAATCTCCATCTCTTGATTGACCTCTTCCAATTCCTTAACTATGACATGCTTTGGAGGTTGTACACCCTCCTCAACATCAAATGCAACCATCTTGGAAGGAGGCTCTATAACCTGACTTCCCCATGGAGGATCTGCATCTCCTAAGTCTGCAACCACTTCTTCATTTTTAATAATTGCTGCTTTGTCCAGTTGTTTAAGTATAAAATTGTACTCATCCTCGATGATTTTCTTTCCATGACAACTCCTTTCAACTACTCTTTCATCTTCAAGGGTCTCTCCTACCTTTACCCGTAGGGCCTCCTCTAGCTCCTTATGAAGTATGGATTCGCGAAGATGATTCCTTCTTTCCTGTTCCATATCAATAGCATAATTGGGATCATCTTGCTCTTGGATTGATGGATGTTGGTGCTCTCCCATGGAGGGTGGTGATGGGATGAAAAGATCATTATGTGGTTGAAAAGAAAGTGCACTAGAGCTTGAGGGTTGAATATTGGAGGTAGATGGTTGGTTCAGGCGGGATATAAGATTTTGGAGTGTAGAGGTGAGACCAATGATGTTAGAGATGAGTGTATTGTTATCCAATGGAGGTTGGGGTGGATCTATGTATGGTTCATTTGGTTCATAGGGTGGTTGGTATGGTGGATGTGGGTTAGGGTCATATGGAGGTAAATGGTGTAAAGGGGCTTGTGAGTTTGGTGGTTCAAAGGTATGTTGGGGAGGTGGTTCATAAGCATATGATGGGGGTCCATCATATCTATCATCTTGGTATGCATCGCGGAATGGTCTTTGTCTGTGGTACTGTGGAAGGTGTTGTTGCCGGAAAGGTTGATCAGATCCTCGTGGCTCCTTCCATCTCTGATTGTTTTGACCTTGATGCATGTTCCTATTATAATTTCCATTCCTTGCAACAACATTGGAACCAAACTCAAAGCAAGAGGAGTGAGAACTCATAATAGTAAATAAAAATTAAAAACGACAATAAAAACAAATTTTAAATTAAAAGGTTATTGAAATTTAAATTTTGAATTTGAAAATTAAATTTTGAAATTTGAAAATTAAATTTTGAAATTTGAAATTTGAAATTTTGAATTTTAAATTTTTGAAATTTGAATTTTGAAATTTAAATATTGAATTTTGAAATTTGATTTTTGAAATAAGATAAGTTTTTGAAAAAGATATGATTTTTGAAAAAGATTTGAATTTTGAAATTTAAATTTTGAAAATTAATTTTTTTTAAATTTGAAATTTGAATTTTAAATTTTTTTTATTTGAATTTTTGAAAATTGAAATTTGAAATTCGAAATTTGAGTTTTAAATTTTGAATTTTTGAATTTAATGAGGAAAGAGAAAAACAATAAAATGACACCAAACTTAAAATTTTTAGATCAAAACGAAGAAAACAATTAAGAACAACTTGAAGGTCAAGATGAACATGAAGAACAACTTGAAGATCAAGATGAACACCAAGAACAAATTTTTGAAAAAATTTTTAATAACTAAGTAAAAACCAATAACCTCTTAATTTACGAAAAAGCAAAAATAAAAACAAAAATAAAAACAAATAAACAAGCAAAAAGCAAATATTTACAATAACCAATAATAAGACACACGTTCGCAATTCCCCGGCAACGGCGCCATTTTGAAAGAGCGAAACTCTCGCGCGATCTAGAATTTTCTAAAAATAAATTCCCGTTGTAAGTATAGCTTCTAGACCGACAAGAATTCCTTCTTTACAAAAGTTTTGTTTGTCACTTAAGCAAACTTAAGGAATTGCAGGGAAGTATGTTCTTATTATTGGTTATGAGTTTTGAAATTGGGGTTTTTAAAATAAGGGACAGGTAATTTAAATGACAACTAAAATAAATTAACAATAATAAAATCTCTTGGCAAGGTATAAGAACTGGAAGTCCTATCCTAGTTATCCTTATCAATTGTTATGAGAATTCGATTTTTCTCCCACTTTGTTAACCTCTAACTATGAAGGTAAGTTAAGTGGATGAATTAATTTTGATTCCTCAGGTCCTAGTCTTTCCTTGGGAAAGGCTAGAGTTAGTGGAACTAGAATTAATTCTTGAAGAATTCTAATTTTCAATCAACAATGAGTTTGATAACTCAAGTGTCTCCAATGACTCAACCAAAGCCAAAAGGGAAAACTCTAAATTAAATTAAAAGCATTCATAAATCTGAAACACATCAAATTACGTCTAAACATAAATTCAACTTTAACATGGAAAGGTTCATAAGTCAATTGGGCAACATAAATCAAATACAAATAAAAGTATTAGAGTAAATAAAAGTAGAATTTAAATATTGAAGGAACATAGAACCTGGAATGAAGAGATCATAGCTTAAACATAATAAAAATCCTAAATCCTAATCCTAAGAGAGAGGAGAGAACCTCTCTCTCTAAAAACTACATCTAAATCCTAAAATTGTGAATTATGAGTTGATGATTATGAATGAATGGATTCCCCCACTTTATAGCCTCTAATCTGTGTTTTCTGGGCCGAAAACTGGGTCGAAAACAGCCCAGAAATAGCTGGAGAAGAAATCTGCCACGCTAATTTTCGTCACTGCAATACGTCCGCATGGAGCACGCGTTCGTGTCGCCTAGTATCAGAGAAACTATGGCATATTATATATCAAATCGAAGCTCCGGATGTCAGCTTTCCAACGCAACTGAAATCGCGTCGTTTGGACCTCTGTAGCTGAAGTTATGACCGTTTGAGTGCGAAGAGGTCAGGCTAGATAGCTTAGCATTTTCTTCAACTTCTTGTATTCCTTCCACTTTTGCATGCTCCCTTTCCATCCTCTAAGTCATTCCTGCCCTGTAATCTCTGAAAGCACTTAACACACATATCAAGGCATCGAATGGTAATAAGAGAGGATTAATATTAGCAAATATAAGTCCAAAGAAGCATGTTTTCAATCATAGCACAAAATCAGGAAGGAGAACATTAAACATGCGAATAGTATGAATAAGTGGGTAAAGAATTGATAAAAACCACTCAATTGAGCATAAGATAAACTATTAAATAGTGATTTATCAAGCAACTATGACAAATCTTATATCGTTTCGAAGCCTCGAATGTTAGCTTTCCAACGCAAATGGAACCGCATCATTTGGACCTATGTAGCTCAAGTTATGGTCGATTAAGTGCGAAGAGGTCGGCTTGACAGCTTTTGCGATTCCTTCATTTCTTCATGAGTTCTCCATTTTTACATGCTTTTCCTTCATTCCCTTGATCCAATTTTTGCCTCCTAAATCTGAAATCACTTAACACACATATCAAGACATCTAATGGAATCAAAGGTAAATCAAGATTAAACAATTAAGGACTTAAAAAACATGTTTTCACTCTTAAGCACAATCAAAGGAGAATTTACAAAATCATGCTATTTTATTGGATAAATGGGAGAAAGGTTGACAAAACCCTCTAAATTCAACACAAGATAAACCCTAAATATGGGGTTTATCAGAGCCCTGCTAAGTCCTATGAATTAATAAAAGTATTAATGTTTCTTCTTCGATCCGTGTTTGATCTATCTCTAAGATGTATATCCGATCTTCATCATGGTGAATAGGATGATCTAACCAATTAGCTCTGTTCATCATATTAAGATGAATGTGCCTGACAAACACCTGCGTCTACTTGGGTTCGTGTGAGTACCTGGAAGAAAAGCACGAGCCAATAGCTATGTTATACATCTCTGAGACGGTTAATCCACGACTTCGTTGGGATCTTCTCGAGACACCAGTTCAACCGATTTCCGAGGAGATTAGGGTCTCGTGGTATAGGATAGAATCCAAAGAAGCAGTGTTCTTTGATCCAAAGATTCGACCTTATCTGTGGTACTTTGAGTAGGATCGCCAAGAGAATGACTTGCTAGAGCTTCACCCTCCGTTAGATTGAATGACCATGGGCAATGGCGTTTGACCTGTAGCAGAGGAGATCAATGACCACGGACAATGGCTTTGATTACTTACAGCCTGCCTTAGAAGAAGATCACTCACAAGCAAAAAAGACAGTAGTACCAGAGTTAATTCAGAAAGACAAAGCAACTCCAACTCTCAACTCTATTCCTATCATTATTTCTACTTAACATCCAAGTATTTATGACATATAATCATTCAAGATTTACATAATATAATCCAACTCCTTCTGATTCCGCCTAACTAAGACCTGCAAGACAACCATTGCTTGCTTCAAGTCACAATCCTCGTGGGATCGACCCTGACTCGCTCAGGTATTACTTGGATGACCCAGTGCACTTGCTGGTACTGCAGCTGTACGAACAATGTGGGGTTTGCGTACACACGCACCACTAACGGCACGCAAATCGAAGCACCGTAGCTCGAGTTATGGCCACCGGAAGTTTTATGTGAATAGTAACACTTCTCTTCTCCTCTCTCTCAATTCAGCAACTGCTCTTTGTGCTTTTAGGTTGTGTAGGAGGCTGAATGGCCTTCAATTAAGCATAGGGGTGGAAATAGGCCAGGCCAGGCCAGGCTTTGCTCTGAACAGGCCTGGCTTGTCATGTAGTTACTTGGCTTGAGCCTGGCTTGTAGCTTGTTATAGGTTCTTTATAAAGTACTAGGCATGGCCTGTTATTCAGCTTGGCCTGGCTTGAAGCCTGTTAAAAAGCCTGATATTTTTTTAAAAAAATAAAAATATTATTTAAAAAAAATTATTTGTAATATGTCATATTTAATATTTACAAGAATTTTTAATCTTTTAAAGTATTTAAAATATACAAAAATATTTATAATAAAATATAATAAATTTAAAATATATCATAATTTTATTAATAATAAATAAATTATTTATATATTTAATTATATTTTAATAGGTCCAGGCAGGCCTAACAGGCCAATAAGGCTAATTAGTGAGTCTGAGCCTGTCCTATTAACATATTAAGGCTTTTAAAAGAGTCTGAGCCTGTGCCTCTTTTATAACAGGCCAGGCCAAACACAGGCCAGGCTGCAGACCCCTGACAGGCCGCTTGGCCTTTTTCCACCCCTACTTAAGCATATTTAAAATTAGTGCCCGATTTTCAACTTTAATTATTTTCCTAAGTTTTTCTACAGTTTTTATCCTTCTCGCACAGTACCAGACAGATTTAAGCTGGTACTACCGGTTAATTTACGGGTACGCATTTTTATGCAATTTTCTGAAGAAAATTACATTTTCCAACTCAGAAAAATCTACTGAGCCCAAAAATCATATTTAAATTTTCTAATTAACATTTCAAATTTTTTGAACCTATTTTGGGCAATTAATTTATTTTTATTTTACGTTAATTAATCGTTAACTATTTCCGGTTCTTACATTCAATGCATGGGTGATGGACAAGCTACTAGACATGCTTCTGGAGGTTGCGTTCAAAGCATGGTGTTTGTGTTGAATGTAGGTGGTTTGTGCATTGAGCACAGGTGGTTGTTGTGTTAAACTTGGAGGGAGCTGCATTAGATGCAGCTGTGCTTGGATGGAGATGAAGCTGCGTGTACTTGAGTATGGTTACATTCAATGCAGGAAGAGGCAGCATTAGACACAGGTCCACTATAGACATATGTATATTGTTTTGAAGCTCTGAATGTTAGCTTTCTAACATCGCTAGAACTGCTTCATTTGGATCTCTATAACTCAAGTTATGCTCACTAGAGTATGAGGAGGTTAGGGTTGACAGTATTTGCAAATTTTCTCTGCACTTCCCTGAGGCTTATTTCCTTTCTTGGTTCTCTGGGAAGTTGCTTCCTTTTGCATGCCACCTTCCTTTGTTCTCCTAGGGGGTTCTTTGGTTGTCCTTCTCCTCCTTTATTCTTGCCTAAAATCTTTCACAATTTTCTACACATACCAAAGCTCAAAGCAACTCTAAGAAACATTGGTTAAAGCATAAAAATCTCAATTATAACAAGAAAATCACTAACTTTATTCAAAGAATTAATAAAAAAACTAAAGATGCTCATGCGTTACAACACCCAACTTGAGATCTTGCTTGTCCCAAGCAAGAAAAGAATTATGCACAAAGGATTCTCTTAATTGGAGTGGGTTGAAGAATTTCTTGTGATATTTCAGTGAGTGAAGTGATCAAGTGATAATGGGATAAACTCCGAATTATGTGATCATGTATGGATTTCAGTGCTTGCTATGTCTACAATTGAAAGTCTTAGAACTTAGGAATTTCATTCGGATGATATTATAGAAGTCTTTTTATATATTTTCACCTTGAAGACAGCTTTTCCCTTTCTTTCTCTTATTGTTATCATTATTTTCTTTTCTCAGCTATACTTATTTTAGGGGATTATTGCACTTGACTTCGACTCTAAATGTTCTATCTCAAGGCGGCTTTTTAAGATGACTTTTCATCAACACTCCCAAACCAGTTGGTTCAAGGTATCGGGTGTTGAAGCACCCATCGGATTTAGTTGTTCAAGCCTCTCTCCCTAACACAGCAGCACCATAAGCACTTAACTAGAAAATTTTTGAGTTTTGTTTCTTTTTAACTTTCCTATCCATTGGTGCTCAAAGTCTTGAGCCTTGTTCTTTGGTTTTCTTTCTCTTTTTTTTCTTGCTACTTCTTGGTTTTATAGACTTTTGAAAACCTTCATAATACTTCTCTGAACTTTATTCTATGTCTTAGAGCTCCCATGCAAGTTTTCACAAATGTGTAACCTCATTACACAATGATACTATCAAACCTCCATTTTTCTTAATCTTACTTGCCCCAAAATTTTTTTTTTTTAACTTTTTCCGTTCAAAAGCTCTTTTTTGCTTGCTTAAAGATATTGAGTACAAACAATTTTAAGAGTAAGGTAAAATGAAGAAGGATGAATCATGATTATCAACTAAGAACAAAAATAGATGCAAGATATATGAAATAAAATCTCAAAGATAGAGTTACCTCCCTTTTCATTATCTTCTAGGCTATGTTCTACATAGCCTCCAACATTAAACTTAGAATAGCTGCTTGTCCTCAAGCAACAAAGAAAAACAGTGATGATGGAATTATGAATAATCATGATTATCTAGTTAAAGCGAATAAGTGATGCACAAGCTTATTAGCATAAAACAAATGAAACTAAAGAGAAAATAAAAGGTTACCGATGGTTGGGTTGTCTCCCAAAAAGTGCTCTTTTAACATCACTAACTTCACGGTTGGTTCTTGCTGAATTAGAGATTGATCATGGTTCTTTAACCTCTCCCCTCTCATTGTGAACTTCCATCCTTTGTCTTCTTCAAGGATCTCAATATGATTAAGAGAAAAATCCTTGTTCACTGTATGTGGTTCACACCAATTTGAGTTGAAATCTTCCAACGTTGGCTTTAATGGATGGTGAGCTAACATCACTTTCTCCCCTGGTGAGAAGTCTCTTGAAAGGATCTTCCTGTTTTTCCATCCCCTTGGGTTTCTTCAGAGTCTTTTTTTCTTCCTTATTTGATGATGAACGCCCAACACCAAACTTAGTCTTGATTTCAGGGGGGTCTTGTCGATTTCCACTAAGGGAGGCTTAGGTTGTAAACTCTTGTTAGCTTCTTTTAAGGTTGTGTCTTCAATTTGCTATACCACTTCTATTTCTTCTTTTCCTTTCAAGCATGGAGGTGGAGCCTTCAGAGGTGCTTCATCAAGAGGTTCTTGGAGGCTTGGATCACTTGGTTCAATCTTCATGCAATTCTCGTTCTCACTTGAATAATGCATGATTTTGAAAACATAAAAAACTAAGTGTTCATCATGCATTCTTAACATTAATTCACCCTTTTCTACATCTATCAAGGCTCTGCCAGTAGCTAGGAATGGCCTTCCTAGGATGATGGAGGCATTCTCATCCTCCTCCATGTCAAGAATTACAAAATCTGCTGGGAGAAAAAACTTTCCTACTTTGACCAAAACATTCTCAACTATTTCATGTGCATATTTCATTGATTTGTCTACCATTTATAGAACTATCTTTGTTAGTTTCTCCTCTTTGATTTGTAGCTTCTTCATGATGGAAAAGGGCACCAGATTGATGCTTGCCCCCAAATCACATAATGCTTTCTCAAAGAGTGTGTTTCCAATAGTGCAGGAGATTTGGAAACTTCCAGGATCTTTCATCTTCCTTAAAAAATTCTTTTGGATGATTGCACTACATTCCTTGGTCATCACCACTGTCTCATCTTCTTTTAAAGTTTTCTTCTTACTTAGCAACTCCTTTATAAATTTAGTATAGAGAGGCATTTGCTCCAAAGCTTCTATGAAAGAAATGTTGATTTGGAGCTTCCTAAACACCTCCAAAAAGTTCGAGTATTGCTTTGCTTTGTTCTATTCCTTGAGCCTTTGAGAAAGTTAGATTCTTTGTTGGTAAGGAGTCACTGTTTTCTTCTCCTTTGGTTGAGTGTCATCCTTCTCTGGCTTTTCCTTTGCTTCTATAGATTTCTCAACTTACTCCTCATTCTCCTTGTTAATCACCCTTCCACTTCTCAAACTAATGGCTTTACATTTTTTTCTTGGATAGATCTCAGTGTCACTTGAGAATGTGTTAGTGGGTCTCGTTGCTAATTGCTTAGCAAGTTGCTCCACTTGGAACTCTAGGTTTCTAATGAAAGCATCTTGGTTCTTGAATTTAGCTCTTGTCTCATCCATGAAGCTCCCTGTTTGTTGCATGAAAATAGAAGTTGATTGGGCTACGATGGGAGTGGATTGAGATAGTTTCTCAATGGTGATTTCAAGGAAAGAAAATTTGGTTTCAAAGGAGGAAAATTTAGTTTCAAGGGAGGAAACTTTTTGATATATTTGTGATTGCATGGGAGGGGTTTGTTGTTAATGTGAAGCACTGGAGCTTCTTTGTTCTTGGTTCATCCAACTAAAGTTTGGGTGATTCCTCCATCCTGAATTGTAGGTCTTAGAAAATGGATCATTTTGTGGTGGTTTTTGAAATTTTTTCATGTAGTTCACTTGCTGAATAGTTGCTTGTTCTCCTTGTAGGATGAAGAATGAAACTCACTTCTTGAATAAAATATCAATGCATTAATCAAAAGTAGAAAAACAATAATATAAATCCATCAAAGTAAATAGAGCTTCTAACCTTGACAGAAGAGATTAGTTACTCATGATATGCTTGAAAACTGAATTGTAAAGTGTGGTGTAAGATGTGTTGTCCTTGGACAAGTTCCTAGACTTCTTTAAAAACCTAAAACCAAAAACCTAAAATTCAAATTCAAACTAAATCAAAACATAATCAAATCATATCTTAATAAAATCTTTTCTAATAACTTTTAACTAACTAGTGATCTTCCTTGTATTTGAAATTCAAAACTTGATATGTTACTTTGTTGAAATCATGGGCTTGCAACTTAATCTTGGGTCAACAAAGTAAACACTTGAAGTTGGAGAGATTAGTGAAGGATTGTGATACCCTGGGAGCTGGCCCATGAAGTGGTGTTGGATTTGAGATAAAGTGCGTTGAACGCAAGGTAGGTGCATTGAACGTAAGGCCTAATTTGGACTTCTTGATGCCTCTGTGTTGGTTGCATTGGACGTAAGGGTTGGAACGTTCAACGCATGGTGGATGATGGACAAATTACTGGACATGCTTCTGGTGGTTGCATTCAGCGCATAGTGTGGCTGCGTTAAACGCAAGTGGTCTGTAGGTTGAACACAAGTGGCTACTTCGTTAGACGCGGAGGAAGCTGCGTTAGACACAGTTGTGCTTGGACGGAGATGGATCTGCGTTGAACTTAGATGGAAGCTGCATTAGACGAGCTAGTACTTGGGCTTGAGTATGGCTGTGTTCAACGCAGGAAGAGGCGGCGTTAGACACAGGTCCACTATAGACATATGTATATTATTTTAAAGATCTGGATGTTAGCTTTCTAACTTTGCTAGAAATGTTTCATTTGGATCTCTATTGTTTTAAATGAAGTTTTCATAACTAATCATAAATCTAGAATGGTTTTAGAATTATCATGGATTCAGGCTATATTTTCAAAAAAAAATTTCAGCTAAAGAATGATTTGCAAATGCTGTCAATTCTGACTTCTTTATACTCAAGTAATTATAACTTGAGATATAGAGGTCTAGTTATAGTGGTGTTAAAAAGCTAACATCCAGAGCTTCAAAATGATATTCATATGTCTATAGTAGATGTTTAGTTTGAGCCATACACGACCATCATCTTTCTCGTCGAAAAAATAGTGCCCAAAGAAAGAAGAAAGTTGGCGTTGCACACCATATCCTAGCGTTTAACACCCAAAGGAAGAAGAAAGCTAGCATGCAACACCTTTGAAGGCTAAGAAAGGTGGCGTTTAATGCCACCACAAGGCGTGTAACGCCTTCAAACCCTGATAAGCCTTGCAAGAGTTGGTGTGCTACGCCAAACCTAAGCGTGCAATGCCTTGAAGCCCACAATAAGTTGGCGTGCCGTGCCACAAGCCTAAGTGCAATGCTAATCAAGGCCCACTTTCCCAAAGATGCAAGTTCGCTCAAGGTTATGGAAGATTCTGTTAAAGATATGATTTAATTTGAATTAGTTTTAATTATTGTTATTAATTATCTTATTCTTCCTAAAAGATAAGATAAGATTTAATTTTTGAATTTGAATTTTAGATAGAAGTAGAATATAAATAAGTGAACGTAGTTCACAAGGGGGAAATGATCTTTGGATCTGATAGCACACCTTCTTCTTCTCATCTTTTGTTTTCATATTTCTCCATGTGCAACTAATCTCTTTTGTTAAGAGTTAGAAGCTCTGTTTACTTTTTTCATGGATTATTAATTTAAGTTTTGTTTTATTTTGAGGTTATGTATGGATCTATTTTCAAGATTGAGTTTTTGTTCTTCATTCTTTAAAGGTTAGAAGCATTATAAAATATTCTAATTCTATTTTGAATTCTGTTATTATTTTAGAAAATTTAATATCAGAAATAAAGCTTGAAAACTCTTTCTTATGACTTTTTAACTTGACTAGGAATAGTATTTTAAAGAGTACGTGACATTTCTTTCTTATGATTCTCACTTGTTTAAGACTAGGTTCGAATATGTGACATATAATTTGAACTAGAACTACTTTTAAATATTATTTGAAACTAAATTAGAATTGTGCTAAACCTCTTTTCTTAATCGGTTGACCAAGAAATTGGCAATTGAATAATTAAAGATAAATTGAATTACCAAGGAATTGGAATTTAATTTTCTATGATTTGCCGTAAACATATCTTTGCATGCATCAAAATAGACAAACATAAGGATTAATCTTTCTAGAAAGTAAGCGTCTTCGAAACCTTTGACATTCTAAATCATTGTTTTCTCTCAATTCAATACACATTCATCACTACCTCTACAAGCATTCAACATTCCAAGCAAGACACAATTCCAACCCTAATCCAGGTTCAATTGATTTAATTAGCAATTCAATCCAATATTTACTTGTTCAATCCCTTAATTCTCATGGAAACAATATCCACTCACCGTGATATTATTTGAACGATCTACACTTGTCAATATTGGTTTTCGCTCATCAGATTCTATTATGAAAATCCATTTTAAGCTTACTATTCCTCAAATAAGATTCCTATGAAATAAATCGGATAGAAAAATTAATAAATAAATAGTCATTAAAATATAACTAAATTTTTAGGAATAATATCACACAATACATATGTTTTAGACAATATGCACAACATAAAATTTACTCAGCATCATTAGATCCTAAAAGAATTTATTAAGTTTCATATTATAATTTAGTATTAATTTTATTAAACATAGTTCCCTATACACAAGAAAGAATAAAACAAAATGCGTAGTACCAACTACACATCACGCGGAGATACAGTAAGGAGAGAGAGAAAGAGAGTGAGAGAGAGAGAGAGGGAGGTGAATATAGGTAGTAACAGTGATCTTATATATTCAATAATTGGCAATATGCATTGGGAGTCATCACACACACGCACGCACGACATATATATATATATTAGTTTGTCATTTTGTTTTCTCCAACATATATTGTAACATAAAGCAGGGGATGGGCTAGAATGGGTATGGGACTTCCAATGGAGGAGGAAACTCTTCCAATAGGAGTTAGAGTTGCTAAATCAATTACATGACCGGTTGAGGGTCATGAGGTTATCACTTGATAGAGAGGATTCAGTGAGTTGGAAATTTGATAAAAATGGAGTGTTTTCTACTAATTCTTTTGTGCAGGTGCTACATAATGAGATGCTCCCAGCAGACATCACAAGTTACAACTTCACAAGCTCCATATGGAGAGGCTTGGTTCCACCAAGAGTTGAACTCTTTGCTTGGTTTGTGCTAGTAGGAAGGGTAAATACGAAGGAGAGGCTGAGCAGACTTGGAATTATTAATCATCATGACAACATTTGTGTTTTGTGTAAAAAGAATATAGAATTTGTACATCATTTATTTTTTGCATGTGAGTTCACGTGGCAGGTATGGTGTGCTTGGCTGACATTTTCTGGTAGAGCTTGGGCCATCCCGGGAACCACTAAAGAGTTCTATGAGAGCTGGATTGAAGCAACAGGTGGGAAGTCAGAGCAAAGAAAATGGCTGATAGGATTTTGTGCGGTTATTTGGAACATCTGGTTGGAGCGAAATAGCAGAGTCTTCCAGCAGGTAGAGACAAGTGTTGAAGGAATTAAGATCATGTCCTTCATGAGTTACAAGGAGTGGTGTGGAGTTGATCCGTTTGGTTGTTGATGGCAATGCCGGAGATGACAACGGATACCAGCTTTTCAGTTTTATCTGTCTTTATTTGGTTATCTTAGTTCCTTTGCTCCACTTTATTGTGTTGAGCCTCTTTTGTTAAAAAAAAATTGTAACATAAAGCAGCTTTTTGTTAATGTCTTTATTTTACCCTTCAAACTGTTATCACTACTTCATCACAACCTTCACCACTGCCATTGCTTTTCTCTATTGCCACAACTACGAATTCTTCAATATTAGCCTAAATTACTACCATCAACAATTCCAATTCCAATAATCAATTCAATAATTATTTTTTAAAACAAAATACTAAAATCAATATCCAATTAAAACAATTGATTTTTTTTAAAAGAAAAACCTAAAACATAGATTGAAATTGTGAGAGGGAGGAACATGTAAGGATGGATCCAGAAATATTATTATGAGGCTAAAAATATATATAATATTAAAAAATTATACAAAAAATTATATAATGTAAGATGTATTACAAAAATATACTAATAGAAAATATATTTTAAAGTATAAAAAATATGTGTGTACTTTGTACTAATGAAGTGATCGATTCTTCGTATCATAAAATCCATTTTATGGGATTTGAAAAATTTTATTTAATTAAAAAATATTTGTAATAATATCTTTTTCAGATTTTTTTTATGGATTAATCTCCACATACAAGCCTTTTCACTATACAAGTTGTACAAGTCCTGAAAATCCCTAATCCCTAAAACGTGCCTCTTATGGCATGTATGTTTCACGCGTCTCCTTAACAGATTTTTTAATCAATCAACGCGCAAATATATAACTTCCTTTTTCGAAAGGATTTCGTTTCCTTTTTTGAATTCCTTCTGCGTTTTCTTGTCTTCTCTCTTCGATCTCTTTCGTGCGTTTCTCTCTCCCTTCTCCTTTGCCGTTTACGTAAGTTTCTCTCTCTGTTCTCTTTCTTCATTTTTCTCGTTTTCCATTGTTTCTGAAATTAAGCTCTGAAATCGTTTTGAAGATAATGGATGATTCAACTTCAGATTATCAACTGAACCAGAGCGAAGTGGATTTTGAATTTGAATCTAACGAAGTTCCTGAGGTATGGTTTAATTCCAGTTAATAATTGAATTTGAATTTGAATCCAGTTAGTAGTTTATAATTGTGTAGTTGAATAATGCATGAACCTTGTCTGTAAAATTTGCTGTTTATTATTCCTTATTTGAATTGAATCTAATGTACTAGTTCTAATGAATTTTCTGCATTTTATATCAAATGTTCGGGTGTAAATCGGGAATATTTGGGTGTATTTTAGGAAAGTTTGGGTGTATTTACAGTTTATGACTTTTCATCTTACTGAGGGTGAATTGTCTCATTCTTTTAGTTGAATTGTTTTAGTTTCTGTTTAATGATGATTCATGAATCTGAATTTTGTTATTTTTTATGATGGTTTTATAGTTCTATTTGCATTCTATAGTTTATGCTTGTTTTAATATGGTGTATTTTGCAGCCCCTTTATGGTATTGATGAGCAGTTTGTTCTCCACATACAAGCTTTTTTCTCATACAAGTCTTTACAAGTCTTCTCCCCTTTTTATTGTTTTGAATCCAATAGTGGCTGAGGTGTGGTTCAATTCAGAAGAAAAAAATGTAGCATTAGAGGAAATATTTTTCTGTACAAAAATGTTATTTGTACACTAAAATCAGCTACTAAAATCAGCCACCAATGTATTTGTGTATAAATATATGTGTGGTTTAATTTATTTTCAATGTATATTTGTATTCCAGTATGTATTTTATACTGGTGGCTAATTTTAGTGTACACGTAGCATAACTCATTTCTGTATTTGCATCAAATTTGGGTGTAAAACAAAGATATTTAGGTGTAACATGAAGATATTTGGGTGTATTTTAAGAAATTTTGGGTGTAGTTTTATTCTGATAAGTTCTGCATAATTTAGAACTCTTTCTCTTCCTCCTCATCATTTTCTGCTACTTCTTTTTTTTTTCATCATCATCACCATCTTCTTCTTCTTTATTTCTTATTCATCTTTTCCTTTTTGTTTTACCTTCTCAAGTTTCTTCTTGTTTTACTCTCTTAACAAGAATAAAAACAAAAAATCAAACAAAGAAGAAGAAACACATAATGCTCCAAAATTACTTGGAAAAGGATAAACTTACATTCATTTAACTAAAAGAAAGAAAGAAATAAGGAAAAAAAGAAGAAAAAAATACAGCATTAGAGAAAATATTTTTCTGTACAAAAATACTATTTGTACACTAAAATCAACCACTAAAATCAGCTACCAATGCATTTGTGTATAAATACATGTGTGGTTTAATTAATGTTCAATGTATATTTGTATTTCAATATGTATTTTATACTGATGGCTGACTTTGGTGGCTGATTTTAGTGTACACATAGCATAACTCATTTCTGTATTTGCAGCAAATTTGGGTGTAAAACGAAGATATTTGGGTGTAACACGAAGATATTTTGGTGTATTTTAAGAAATTTTGGGTATATTTTTATTCTGATAAGTTCTGCATAATTCAAAACTCTTCTTCTTCCGCCTCCTCATCTTCTGCTGGTTCTTTTTTTTCATCATTATCACCATCTTCTTCTTCTTTTTTTCTTATTCATCTTTTTCTTTTTGTTTTACCTTCTCAGGTTTCTTCTTGTTCAAACAAAGAAGAAGAAGAAACACATAATGCTGCAAAATTACTTGGAAGAGGATGAACTTACATTCATTTAACTAAAAGAAAGAAAGAAATAAGGAAAAGAAGAAGAAGAAAAAAATGCAGCATTAGAGGAAATATTTTTCTGTACAAAAATGCTATTTGTACACTAAAATCAGTCACTAAAATTAACCACCAATGTATTTGTGTATAAATATATGTATGCTTTAATTTATTTTCAATATATTATTTGTATTCTAGTATGTATTTTATACTGGTGGTTGACTTTGGTGGTTGATTTTAGTGTATATGTAACATAACTCATTTCTGTATTTGCAGCAAATTTGGGTGTAAAACGAAGATATTTGGGTGTATTTTTATTCTGATAAGTTCTGCATAATTCAGAACTCTTCATCTTCCTCCTCCTCATCTTCTGCTGTTCATCTTCATCTTCTTATTTCATATTCTCATAATTTTTTTTTGGAGGAAAAAATCAAACAAAGAAGAAAAAATACATAATATTGCAAAATCAAAAGAAGAAGGAGAAGAAACACGATGATGAATATGAAACACGCGAAGAAAAAGGAGGAGAAACACAAAGAAAAAGGAGAAGAAGAAGGAAGAAGAGGAGGAGGAGGAGAAACGCAAAAAAAAAATGACAGTTATGATTTTCATTGAGGAAGAAGAAGAAGAGTCGTTCTTAATAGTGAGGGAGCGCTTTGAAAACGTGATGCGCATATTAATACGCTTTTGTGGGTGAGTGTAGCTTCTGTTGGGTTTGGCCCAACTTGTAAGACTTGTAAACCAAAAAGACTTGTATGTGTAGCATAACTGGTTTTTTATATTGTTACTTACTTTTTAGATATTGGAAATCATTAATATTTAAGTTGGACTTGACTTTTATTTATACTAGACTAAATACTAAATAAATTTTTAAAAAATTAAATTATACTTAATAACTTATTACTATTATTTAAAAAAAAAACTAAGAGGGCCGAGGCCTCCACTCGCCCCTAGGAACAGATAAAGGTTGAGGTGGCAAAATGATGGCGATACGAATCTATGAGACATGATAAAAATGGGGTGGAGGCGGTATAGATCTAAAATAAGGCAGACATGAAGAAAAAAGAGTGATAGATAAAACAGATGTAAACATAGAAGAAGAAAAAAAAAGGTATATGAGGTAGAAGCAGAGACGAATAAACCACAACACTAGCAAAAATGGTGAGAGGCACAACTATACAACAAAGACAACAAGGTAATAGAAAGAAAATATGAACAATTATGCAACAAAGACAAAGAGAATAGAAAAAAGAAAATGGATGAAGAAAGAGAATAAAGAGAGGTAGAAGAGAGAATGGTGCAGCAAACAGAAGAGAGAGATCATTACTGCTATATAAATAGTAAAGAGAGCAGACCATGGCGGATGGAAAAGGCAACGGTAGATGAGATAGTAAAAAAAAATTTGAAAAAGAGAAAAGAAGAGAAGAAATAAAAAGGACTAGATTTAGATAAAAAATAAAATTAAATTTTTAAAAATTAGTTAAAAATAGAAAAAAAAATTTCATATCTCATAAATTTTGTCTTAATATTACAACTTTAAAAAAATACATAAAAAATAAAATATATATTTTATATGCTTCCGCATATTTCTGTATTTATTAAAATTTATTCCTCAACAAACAAACAATAAATATATGCCATTACGTTCATGTTTACAATACACTACCAAAATCGTGTCTAACTTGAAGAGATTCCACCCTTGCAATACAATTTGAAAAAGGCCCCACATATTCATGAATACATATCAATATCCTTCTTTCTTTGAGAGATAGAGAAGCACTTTATATTTTTATTTACTTATTAACATCAAAACCAAAGCTTGTCCACAATTATAATTTATTTCTATTCATAAATAAAATTGACTACATACATTAAAAAATTTATTATCATTAAAAAAACATAAATTAAAAAATACGTATAGTTTTTTCAAACATTTAAAAATAAAAAAATTTTAAAATGCCTAAGACAAAAGAAAATTAAAAAAAAAATCCTATTACGTTTTATGATTTGAAATTTTTCTATCCTTTTGTTTATATAGTCTATAAAATTAGATTAATATCTCAATTCAATTCTCAAAGAATTTTGAGTTTAACACTTTAATTTTTAACAAATTTTAATTATCAAACTAATCTTTAATCTTATATGTTTTTAGACAAATTAATTTTCACGTCAAATTTATCTTTATTGTTATTTAATATAATAATCTCTAAAAATTTGTAATATTCATAAATCAATCTTTTCATCAATATAAACAATTTGATGTGGAGAGAATGAATTTTAAAAATTAATTTAATAATTATAATTTGTCAAAGATCTATGATACATGAATACCGACATGAACACACATAGAATACGATACCACATGCAACACAAGACACGACATATAATAAAACATAAAATATTTTTTAGATAAATTATAATAATATTTTGATATTTTATTGTATTAAAATATAAATTATTTTCAATTATTATTAATATATTTTTTTAATCATATAAAATATTTAAAATATTTTTATTTTAATAATTTAATAATATATACTATTTCTATTTATTTCAAAAATACATATTAAGAATAATGATGTACATGCTAATACGTGATAATATTTTAGTGTATTTAAATATGTCTAAAAATTTTTTTTATTTTTTATTAATACACAATTAAACAAAAAAATACGTATATCGAACGAATATCAGTAAATATTATATTTGAAATGTGTGTCTAATACGCAAACATAGTCAAAGACTAATATATTTAACAATTCTTTAAAAACTGATTTAGAATTCCTCACGAAATTAGCATCCTTTAAAAATGGTCATATCCCTTCTAAAATTAGGGCTGCACATGGATCGGATAATATCCGCGGTAATTATCCGCATCCGATCCGAATTTTGCGGATATTATCCGATCCGCAGAGCCATCGGATCGGATCGGATCGGATCCGCACTATGGTCGGATCGGATTGCGGATTTGGCAGTGATATCCGTGGATCCGATCCGCAAATCCGCATATCCGCACATCACATATAAATAGCATAGTTTAAGAAAATAAACCCTAATGTGATATGAATTTTAGTGTGTTATTTATGAATTTTATGATATTTTATTTTTAATTTTTTATGTTGTACTTCAACTTAGAATAATTAAACTTAAATCTTGTGTTATTATTTTGTTTTTGTTATTCAAAAGAACTATTATTAATAATATTTTAGGAGTAAATAGACTTAAACAGATAAAAAAATGAATTTTTTGGATTTTTTTTGTAAAAATAGTCAAATAGAATCTTAAAATAGTTTTTTTTTAATTATGCGGATATACCCAATATCCGATCCGATCCGATCCGCAAATATGCGGATCGGATCGGATCGGATCCGGCCTAAAAAAATGCGGATATCGTATCCGATCCGATCCGATCCGTGTGCAGCCCTATCTAAAATTGATTTTTTTTAATCGAGCAGGGCTTTATTGCTTGCTGCCAGTAAAGAAAATAAAACAAAAAAGCCCAACATACTCACACACACAATCCCCACCCAAACTAAAAAAAAAGCCTAAAACCCTAGTTCCTCGTTTCCCCCTCTCCCCTTCACTCATATATATTTTACTCCACAGCTGCAGCAAAATAAAAAGCCTTTCAGGAATTAGGGTTTCTTCTCTCGCATCCCAGCATTCAAGAGAAAGAAGGTAGAAGAAGAAGAAGGCCACAATGGTGTCGGGTTCAGGGATATGCGCATCACGGGTGGTGGTGGATGCAAGGCACCACATGCTTGGTCGTCTGGCATCAATAGTGGCGAAGGAGCTTCTGAACGGTCAGAAGGTTGTGGTGGTTAGGTGCGAGGAGATCTGCATTTCCGGTGGGCTCGTGAGACAGAAAATGAAGTACATGAGGTTCCTCCGTAAGAGGATGAACACTAAGCCCTCTCATGGTCCCATCCATTTCCGTGCTCCTTCCAAGATCTTCTGGCGCACCGTTCGAGGGTAAACTCGTCATTTTCCTAGTTTCACCTCAAATGTTTTGGCAGTTTTTGTTTATAATTACCTTTTGTTTGAAGGTTTTTAAATCGAGTGAGTTTATGGAATGAAGTTATATAACTTGAAGGGAAGAATGCATTTTTGTTGGCACTATTTGGCATTTGATTTTCGGTTTTTATTGTTTGAATGAATGATCCGTGGATGATTATACTCTTCTCTTAGATTATTTTGTTGCATTTGGACTAACGGAATCTGTTGAAGGAAAGTGGTTTGACGTTGAAGAGTTTTCTTTTATGCCTATTTATATACAGAGATTGCTCTTGGTTTGGTTGTTTGGTAGTGTGTAGATGATCTATTTAGTTTCTCAATTTTTAATTCTTTATTTTGCTAAACAAAATCTTTGCTTGTCAAAAAAAGCTGTAGAAGTATACTGGTTAAGGCTTGGTTTGGTAAAGCACAAGCACCTCATTTTGTGTTGGACTTGTGCTTCCGGGCTTTTAAAAGTTAGGGGTGCTTTACGGCTTACAAAATTTTATTTATTTTCACTCACATATTTTCTGCCATTATATTGCCATTGGAATCCTCGTAAATTTCTAACTTCTCATCCCAACTTTCACAAATTCTAACACAATCTTCATGTATTTTTTATTTTTCAACCTAATCTTCATAAATTTCAATACAAATACATCTTTATCACATATTAGGATAAAATAAATTTTTATGATACTTATATAAAATTTTAAAGTCAAAAAATAAAGAGTTTATTTATTATGTTTATGTTTATTATGAATTTTTTATCTTAAAATATTATGTTAAATTTTAAATAATTTGAAAAAAGAAATTATTTTTTCGTTATAAATATGTTTATTATAATCTTTTTAATTTTTAAAAGCTGTTTTACCAAATATAATTGTGTTGTTTGTGTTATTAAAAGTCATTTTTAATTTGATTTTACCAAATGCAAGTGCTGCAGCTTTTAAAATGCTATCTTTTAAAAGACAGCTTTCATAAGCCACCCTCGAAAAGTAAAAGTTTTAATAATGTCAGAAAGAAACCTGGTTTTGAAGCGGTAGTATTTGAGCTTGTATATTGTGTCATTGGGAGGTAGTTGTTATGGTTGGTTATTTGATGAGAGCATCTGGTAGATTCGGTAGTGTCTTGTGGTCATGGTTAGTTTTGTATAAAATGTCTGTTGTTAGCTTATGTATCTTTATGATATGCATTTTTTAATATATATGTTTTTTTCAAATCATGACCTGCTGAAAATTTCTTGGGAAGTAACTCAATTATTATGTTATCAAAGAAGAATCTATAATCTATTTTACTCGTGAGAAAAGTTTCTGAGATGGTGAAATTTCTGTTTTGTAGTATGATACCACACAAGACAAAGCGTGGGGAAGCTGCACTTGCTCGTTTGAAGGTTTTTGAGGGAATCCCTCCTCCCTATGACAAGACAAAGAGGATGGTCATCCCTGATGCTCTGAAGTAAGTTCTATACTTTTTTGTAGTTTTGATAATAAATTAATAATGAATTAGAATTTACAGTTCAGTAAGTATTACTCATAATTTTCTTAATTATTTATCCTTCCTGTTATGAATACTGATGATTAAACTAATAAATGGAATCAGGGTTCTGAGGCTTCAGAAGGGACACAAATTCTGCTTGCTTGGTAGATTGTCATCTGAGGTTGGATGGAACTACTACGATACCATCACTGTAAGTCATTGCTTTCTGAGCATCTGCTTCCTTTATGCTTGTTCTCATATTTTATTTGTCCATTTCCCTAGAAATTGATGTACTTCAATTTCCCCAAGATTTGCTATTTTTATTCGTCATTTATGTTTATTGCAATGAGTTTTCAATAGTTTTGGAATGTGTAATCAAGAAAAATGTTCTGCCTTGTTATGTACATTTTTTGTTCAGCTCAAACGTGAATGGAAATTATTTGTTTGAAATTTGTTATTCCCATTTCCTTTTGATTTGTAACCGACATCAACACTTTGATACATAAATCAATGTAACTAGATAGATAGAATTTTATCCAGATATATTTATTCAGTTATGTTTTAAGTAGTGACTGACAAATAAAATTGAATGGAAGAATGTTCTATTTGCTTTAATCTTTTGCTTTCAAAAAGGGAAAGAATTATGTTTGCATCTTATCAATCACAGGAGCTGGAGAAGAAGAGAAAGGAGAAGGCACATTTGTTGTACGAGAGAAAGAAGCAGCTCAACAAATTGAGGGTGAAAGCTGAGAAGGTTGCTGAGGAGAAGCTTGGGTCCCAACTTGATATCCTTTCTCCAGTCAAGTACTGAGTAGTCTTATTCTAGTGTTTTGATTATTTTTCTTTTTCTGAGGTATACCTAATTGAACTACCTTTTTCAATTTTGTTGGCTGTTGATTTTGTCGTTGAACCCTGGAATATGATATGATAATCTTGGAAGCTATTTATTTTTGCTTTTGTAGAATCTTCGTTTCGTACTGGGTTATATGGTACACACGCCTTCAAGAATGCTACATATCATTATCAATTCCCTTTAGACCATTTTTGATTGGCTACTATCAATATTAGTTTGAATTTGGTGTGAAACATTGAATGTCCATTGCACAAGGTAGATATGAGGGACAATAGTAAATTTATCATAAAATGGTAAAAGTGAAAATTTTTGCTATGAAAAGTAGTTGATCGCACTTGTAGGATGCACAATTTTGATGTGTATGTCGGATGGGGTTGGTTATGGCGGAAGGGAAAGGAGGACAGATGATTTAGGGTATTGCCTTTGGATTAGTTTTGTTCATTTGGAGTCAAATTGAGTTGGGGTATTTTCTGTTGGACTAGTTTTGTTAATTAATATTAATTAGCTCATTGGCTCTTCGTATTAGATGGAAATGCCCTCGCCAAATTGTCCATTTTTTTAAAAAGAAACTTTTAAATGTCTGGGCATGGAATTTGGTTGCGTTAAGTGGGTAATAACAGTTCAAATAGTACACATCCGTCGCAACATTCGTCTAAAAATTATCTTTTCAATTATTAATTTCCAATGAAGAAAAACATTAATTTCACCAACAGAAAATAACAACGTAAAGTTACTACGATGTCTAATATCCATGACATTTCAGATCGAAATCCAAGTGCAAATAAAAAAAACTAGAGACGGATGAGAATATTTTGCATCCAAAAACAAGAATGACATACTTTTTGTTTCTCACAGCCAAATCTAGTTTTGCATATACCCTCCCTTATTTTTTTTATACATTATTTTATCCTTAAGAACATTTACTCCTTAATATACTAAAAATAGGTTTTATCTCGTGTTATTTTAGGGTGAAGTTTCATTTTCATTCATCATTTTTTTCCCTCAATAATGCCTGAAATAAAAGTTTGCTGTTGATCAATTGATGACATAGAGATTGATTTGTTAATATATATATATATATATATATATATATATATATTGTTTATCAAATTTTGATGTGAAAATTGATTTTTTTTAACAATAAAATGTTAGGAACTAATATGATGATTAAAATTTGTTGAGAATTATTAAAATACATATATATTTTCAAAAATGAGAAAGAATCAACAAGGACTCCACTAAAAAAATACATTGAAGTCTTTGACGAAATCAACTATTACTATAAAGCAATAATATATATATATATATATATATATATTCTAATTATTTTTAATTTACAGCATTATATT
The DNA here is from genome assembly GCF_059453495.1 of Arachis ipaensis. Classification (NCBI taxonomy): domain Eukaryota; kingdom Viridiplantae; phylum Streptophyta; class Magnoliopsida; order Fabales; family Fabaceae; genus Arachis; species Arachis ipaensis. The sequence continues at coordinate 96,107,377 of NC_142437.1, read as the reverse complement.
ATGAACTTGCACCTTATTTTTTTAGGAGACTATATATGCTATTACTTCAAGAAAATGGTATATTTCATCTTCTCTTTATATTTTCAATTATATCTCTTTTTTTTTTATAATATTAAAAGTGGTTTTCACCTATCTCTTTAAGGTGAGGTGCTATGCTCTCATGACTTCTGTTCCGTGAATTACCTAAAATTGAGTTGTTTTTGGGCCTGAACATGATGTCCAGACTTTTTTTGAGGCAGTGCCCGACTTCAGCTAGTATCGAGGTGCCGCCGTTCGAGTTTCTTGTGGAGGTAGGGGGTGGTACCTGCAAGAAAGTTCGATGTTTAAGTTAGCAAAGGTTAAGCAGGTTTTTAGTAGTTTGGGTTCTGAGTATACCTGAGAGAGTTCAGGTATTTAGAATTGTAGAGTCTCTAACCACATTTTAGAGTAGTTCCACCTTTGATGGTGAACAATCGTCCCCGTTGTTGGGGGGTTGTTAAGATCTCCCTTCTAGAAGTATGGGAGAGATTGTAGGAGTTAGTTCATTTATTCGAGTAGGTAGGGCCAAGATTAGCGTCGTTCAATTGACCTCTATGAGGTCGGGTAGACAAAGAAGGAATCCTTATGAGGATTGGGCCTTACTCATTTTGGGCCTAGCTATTTTTTGGGTTAGGATATGAATAGTGCCCCTACTTAAGACTGGCCTTTTGATAGGTCGGGCTCAAGCAATTAGAGCCTCATTTAATTGTTGGACTTATTTTAAACAGGTCGGCCTCTTCAACTCCAGGATGGCTTTGTATTTTTCTGGGTTGGCTTTGATGCCTCTCTGAGTGAGCATGAATCCCAAGAACTTGTCGGCATCTACTGCAAAAGTGCATTTTGTGGGATTTAATCTCATCCCGTGCTGCTTTATTGTGTTGAATACTTCTATGAGGTCAGACAACATGCTGTTTTCTTCCTTGGTTTTTACAAGTATATCGTTGACGTAGACTTCCATCAGTTTTTCGAGGTGAGAGGAGAATACTTTGTTCACTAACCTCTGGTAAGTGGCTCCAGACTTTTTTAATTCGAGTGACATTATACCGCATAACAATAATTATCTCTTGGAGTGATGAAAGATGTTTTCTCTTGGTCCGGCTTGTACATCGAAATTTGGTTGTATCCCGAATAAGCGTCTATAAAAGACAAGTATCTATATCCTGAAGCCAAGTCCACCAATGCATCGATGCTAGGAAGATGGTATGGATATTTAGGACAAGCCTTATTAAAGTCGATATAGTCGACACACATTCTCCATTCTCCATTCTCCATTCTGTTTCTTCACAAGCACTATATTTGCCAACCATAAAGGGTATTTTACTTCCTGATGACACATCATCTTAAGCTGTTTTTAAATTCTTTCTTATTTATTTTCTTAGATTTTAATTAAATTTCTTATGTTTTCTAATATAATTTAATAAATAATCAAATATTTGGAGTTTGAATAGTGTTTTTATATTTTCAGGAATTTTGGACTCAAAAAGTAGCAAAAATAAGGCTTTTTCACAAGAAAAACATAAAAGAAATAACAGCTTGGCCCAAGAAGCGTGGCCCAAGGAAAATGAAGACATACACGTCAGTGTATAACACACGCACGCTTGGCGGAAGGCATGCACGCCCAACAGTTCTGATCCATGCCCGGCGGACCCAGCACTCCTTTGATACACGCCCAGCGGCCAGTGATCCACGGCTGGCGGATCTCCTTCATGCAAGTGAAATTTTGGGTTTTTTGCTCAATCTTTCACTAATACAAGCCCGAATCAACTACAACTCTCAACGTCCAAGATTCCACAAATTAAGACCCAAACTTAATTATTCACATCATTAGAAGTCTTAATCACATCCAGAAGATTGAAGACTCTAGAAGATTATTTATTGATTCTGTCTAGAATCATAAGAGATTTGATCGTTTAGATTTTGATTTGAATTTGAAATTGAAGTCAGTATCTTATCTTTTTCTCCGGAAAATAAGTAGTTATCTTATCTCTCTCTGAAGGATATGATTAGTTTACTATTTTTGAATTTTAGAATTTAGGCTATAAATAAGTGAGCATAGCTCACTGAGAAGATCATCAAGTTCTCGGACTACCGCTCTTCTTCTTGTTTTTCTTACTTCTTCATGGGTAATTAATCCTTTGTCAAAGGGTTAGGAGCTCTGTTTATGTTTTCTATGGATAATTAACTTACGTTTATTTTATTTCGAAGTCTTGCATTGATCTATTTCATGATTGAGTTATTCGTTCTTCATTCGGATTAGTGGATCGAAAGATAAGCTAATTCTTCTTGGATTCTTTTAGTATAATTGAAAATTTTGATATTTGAATCAAAGCTTGAAACTCTTTCACATGACTATTTAAATTCGGCTAGAAATAGTAGTTCAATTAGTGTGTGACACATACATGATTTTCAATCACTCTAATTTTGAATAAGTAATATATAATTCGGATTAAAACAACTTTTGAAAATTATATTTTCTTTTAAGATTTAACTGGACAAGACTATCTTGAATACGTGACATATAATTTGACCTAAGGACTAATTTTAAATCTTATTTAAATTTAAAATAAGTTTTTGTGCTTAATCTCTTGATTAACTAATTGACGCCTAACTAATACTTGAGAAACTAAGGAGTCAAGGAATTTGAAATTAGTTACTAAAGATTTTGTCGTGAAAGATCTTTGCAAACTTCAAGATAAATAAACAAGATTGGTTTTCCTAAAAGTATAAGCATCTCCAAAGCCCTTGGCTCTCATCATTACTGTCTTCTCTTAATTCATCATTCAAGCTCACTATTCGTGGCATCCAAGCATTTAACATTCAAGATTCTCAAGGCTCTCAGCAAGACACTCTCTTGCCCTCTTCGATCATCAATCAGGTTTTATTAATCTAATTAGGCTTTTTAATCAGAAATTTACTTGTTCAATCCTTTAATCTTCGTGGGAACGATATCCATTCACTGTGGTATTACTTATACGATCTAGTGCACTTGCTAGTATCCATGGGCTTCGAATTTCGCTCATCACTTCCCTTATGAACCTGGCATCTAACAAAGCCTGTACCTGTTCTTCAATGACTTGTGTTCTTTCGAGGCTGAGCTTTTGTCGTTTTTGTTGTATAGGTCATGAGCTCGGATAGACGACGAGCTTGACAAGATTTGTCTTCAATTTGTCGTTCAAGTTGGCTCCTATGTTTGTAGTTTTTCCATCTTGGTCTCCTATTTGCACTTCTTCTATTTTTCAATCAGGTTGTGGCCTCAACTTTTCTCGTGTTTGGACACCTCTGAGTTCAATAGTATTGATCTCTTTTCCTTTTGTACATCCGCACAGGTTCAAGTTTTCATTGTTACACCTCCTTGCCAATTTTTGATCTCCTCTTATGGGGGTTATTCCCTTTGAAATCGGAAATTTCATGCAAAGATGAGGAGTAGAGACGATTATAGCAAGTCGGTTCAACGTCGTCCGACCTATCAAGGCATTGTAAGCTAAGGCTACGTTAACTACAATGTAGTCTATACTCAAAGTTCGAGATTTCATTCCTTTACCAAAAGTGGTGTGCAACGGAATGAAACCAAGAGGTTGGATGGGTGTGTCTCCCAGCCCGTAAAGAGTGTCAGGGTATGCTCTTAACTCATTTTCTTCCAATTCCAGCTTGTCCAAGGCAGGCGTAAACAAGATGTCGGCCGAGCTTCCTTGGTCTACCAAAGTCCTGTGAAGATTTGTATTGGCAAGTATCATTGTGACTACAACGGGATCATCATGCCCTAGTGTTATTTCTTGTGCATCTTCCTTTGTGAAGGAAATAATAGGCAATTCGGGGACTTCATCCTTTTCTTCAACTTGATAAACTCCTTTCAAATGTCTTTTGCAGGAAGACTTGGTTACTCCACATCCCACAAATCCTCCGACTATCATGTGGATGTGTTTGTCAGGAGTTCGTGTTGGCTGATCTCGTTGACTTCTATCTTCCTCTTCTTTTTTTTTTCTTTTCCCCTGATCGTCAGATCTTTCTACCAGGTACCTTTCTAACCGACTTTCTCTGGCCAGTTTTTCTATTATATTTTTCAAGTCGTAACAATCGTTGGTGGAATGCCCATATATCTTATGATATTCACAGTATTCCATCCAACTTCCGCCTTGTTTTTTATGGGGCGAGGAAATGGAAATTTTTTAGTGTTGTAGATCTCCCTATAAATGTCGACAAAAGAAACTCATAGGGGATGTAGTTATGGTACCTTCGAGGCTTGTGCGAGCTGTACCCATCCTTTTCTTTGCTTCTTTCTCTTTGTCCTGAGCTTGATAAGGATGATTTTGTTTGGGAGCAAGTTCTCTTAGACGGGCATTTTTTCTCCATGTTGATGTACTTTTCTGCTCACTCTTCGTTCAGGGAGGTCGGGTGCCTCTTTGATATGGATTGGGAGAAAGCTTTCTCTGAGACCATTGACTAGTCCTATTATTACTTCTTTTGTGGGTAGGTTCTGGACTTCCAAACAAGCTTTGTTGAATCTTTCCATATAAACGAGGGTTTCTCCGACCTCTTGCTTGACTCCCAAAAGGCTCGGGATGTGCTTCACTTTATCTTTCTGGATGGAGAATCGAGTAAGAAACTTTCTTGCGAGGTCGTCGAAGCAGGTCACAAACTTGGGTGGCAGACTATCAAACTATTTCATCACTGTCTTAGTCAGCGTTGTTGGGAAAGCTTTGCAACGAGTTGCATCTGAAGCATCAGTCAAATACATCCGACTTTTGAAATTACTCAGGTGGCCTGGTATCTCGGGTTGATTGTTCCATCATAGAGATTTATGTTAGTACTTTTAAAATTTCTAGGAACTTTGACCCGCATGATCTCCTCAACAAATAGATCTTCCCCTCCAAAATGGATTTCTTCCCGATTCGCTTGATTATTCCGACCTTGCAATTCGGCTTCTAACTTCAAAAGTTCTTTTCTCTAGTTTTCTTCATCGTCATACCTCTCTTCTTAGATCTCTCCCAGCTTTTCTTTGTCGCTCTATTTCCTATTCGAGCTGTTCCGGTCGTTCTTGGTGTCCAATGAGTTCTGTCGGATGCAGATGCTCCTCATTCTCTGGTGGATGTATCTCTGACTTGATTCTTTTAGGTGAGGATTTTCCGACGTTCCCTCCCTACTAGTACCACCCGCTCTATCTTGTCGAGGGGGTATTACTATTGCACGATAATCGTTGTGAGGTTTCGGTTCTGATTTGGATGTTGTACGTCTGTCTTCAAACTGACCGTCCGCTATGGTTGGGTGTAGCCTTTCAAGTCATGGCAACGACGCCAATGTTTCGACAGTTACCTGAAATTGGATTGCTTTTGGACCTGGACATGAGGTCCAAACTTCTTTCGAGGCAGCATCCGAATTCAGCTAGTATCGAGATGCTGCCGTTCGAGTTCCTTGTGAGGAGGTGGGGGTGGTACTTGCAAGGAACTCTAATGCTTAAATTAGCAAAAGTTTAAGCAGGTTTTTAATAGTTTGAGTTCTGAGTATACTTGAGAGAGTTCGGATATTTATAATTATAGAGTCTCTAACTACCCTTTGGAATAGTTCCACCTTTGATAGTGGATAATCATCCCCTACTCGGGGTTGTTGAGATATCCCTTTTGAAAGTATGGGAGAAATTGTTAGAGTTAGTTCATTGATTCGCGTAGGTAGAGCAGGATTGGCACCGTTCAATTCGATTTTTATGAGATCGGATAGATAGAGATGGAGTCCTTACGAGAATTGGACCATCCTCATTTTGGGTCGGGCTATTTTTTAGACTAGGATATGAATAACTTTTATTTTTCTCTAAAATAAAATTCACTATTCACATTCATATTCATAATATTTCTCAATTATTAATCCATCAAATTTCTATTATTAGCTCAACAAATATGTAAATTTTACAAGAAATCCATAATCATGATTAGTAATTTATGAACTAAATTGATAATTATTTAGTTGACAAATATTTATATGACAGAATCTATTATACCTAAGATAAAAAGCAATGGAGACATTTGGGCATATAAGATGAATCTTGAATTATAAGCTATAAGAATAATTATTTGCCTCTACATACAAAAGAGACATTCTAAGTTTCTCATTACTTGCAATAAATCCTACTTTGTGCTTTCTCTTGGCAAGTGAAAACCTAAGTATGAATCATGAATCATCTATTGTAAAAGAAAACTGTTATTGAGTAGATTGGACTAAAATATCAATCACACAACTTGGTAGTTTTCTGTGATCAATTGCGTTCTCTGAGAAAATTTGGGGGGGTTACCACCCTTTACTGGTATGATATTGGTAACCTGCAGACAGAACACACAAGGGAGAGGGTTATGTGTCAAATGAAAATATTCCCAACCATTAAATCAGGGTTTTCAGCTTAATTATCTTTTTGGTCCTAAAAAGTAGGATTTAATATCGATGTACTATCAATGTAAAAAGGCTTCACATAATGGAAGTGTTCCAATCAACCATCCATTAACTTAAGACCTACAAATACTCGTAATTGAATGACAATAACGTAGCAACCCATTGGCTGGCAAACGCTTAAATGGAGCTACAATCTGCGACAGATTAATTATTAGCCTGTCGGGTTGGAGGATACCGTGAAAAACCAAAAAATAATTGAACGACAATATAAACTCTTACGGCATCGAGGCATAGCATAATAATCAAACTCTTATAAATATACTTCATTTCTGTTTTGCTCTGTAGAATGTTTTGGCTCTAGTCCCAATTTCCAAATTTTCATAAGTGTGCATATTATGAATTAATTGACAACACAAAATAAGAGAAGTCCCCAAATAATGCGAACAAGGATGAAAACAACATTATAAAATTTTCAAAGGCCATTTATGCTGATCTTCAAAAAATATTTAGATCAGACCAAAATAAAAACTTTGTAGGGAGTAAAGTTATATGTTAGGAAGCAAGGACAAAACATTTATTTAAACCTCAATTTTCAGCTATTGTGTGCCAACTATAAAATGATGAGAAATTATACATCCTCAAATAAGCAAATAAAAAGAATTCATTAGTTTTAAAATTTTCAAGACAAATTATATCAACTTTTTATTTCATTTATCAGTTAGAAGATTTCTATGAGGCTATATTATATTACCTAGAGTTAGAAAGAAGTCAATACAGAAGATGATGATGGTAAATAGGAATTGAAGGAAAGTAGGAAAAGATACACTATTAATCCATGATATAGACCTTCCCAGTCATATAAATGTATCAGTTTCAATTGGATCAATTTGACATATTGTTGAAATAAGATGATATATCCAAGGCAACAATTAAAATCAGATGCGGAAAACATAAAATCGAAACAAACCTTCAGGTTACTGAATGTGTTAGTGGCCATAAAACGGACTGCTATGGGAAAGAAAGATGATGAATCTGCTTGTGGAACAACAAACTCCAACGATCCACTGCCAAATAATGTTATTATAGTTGGAAAGAAATTCGATAATACAAAGATAATAACATAGCATAATTCATTTTTTAATAAAATGTCACTCTTAATGGCAACATACCTGCGGTTTGAATTATCAATCAGAATAACAGACCATTCCAAAATGGAATTCCTTGGGTCATACCTGCAAAGCCAATTTTATTGGGGAAAAGTAAAAGGAGCAAGATTGTTATCACAATAAAATCATTTAGAACCACAAAAAGAGAAAAATCATATAGTGATGATTTGGGCCCTCCAATGATAGAAACATTAGCTTTATAGATCACTCTAATTCATGTGCATCTAATCAGTTCTTTAAGGATTGCAAATCTTTAAAACAAACCAAAAAACATTTCTAATGAAACAACAAACTCATGCAATGAAAACTTCAATTCAACACACAAGTCAAGGTTGTCCCTGGGATTATGAAGCCTTAAAAAACCCATACCTCCATTCTCCATCAATCTGATTAACAGATGGTGCTTCTCGAAGAGCAGGAAGAGGTACTGAGATCACAACATTCTGCAGATCAAACATTGATGAAGCTTCATACTCTATGTTGACATAAGTTTGATTTCCTGAAGAGGAGGGCCAGCAGTTTACTGCAAGAGACATACATGTCAAACCATAAGTTTTTAGAGCACAGAACAACAAATAATAAAGCACATCAATTATAGATATTAAGATATAACTGACTTATGAGTGGCACCATTTTCTCATCAGTGCTTTGCATTCTCCACTTAAGAAGGCCAATACCAGCATCGCCAGATTGACCAGTAGGGAAAGGCCTATTGGCGTCCCTTAAGCCTAGTATATTTTCATTGGCAAATAATTCTTTGTTCATGTTGGGGTGTGTCTTGAATGAAACACCTTGATTTTCACCAGTCTGAACCTGTTAAAACAACGCACAAATGCATGTTATCAACTATTTTGAATTGTTTCCCCTATCAATGTATCCATTCAAAACCAGTCATGAAAGAAAATAATGAGACAAATTAAAAGACAATCAGAGCAAGAACAACATATGTTGGAATTATGGTACAAATGAATGGACATGAATAAAAGCAACTTTAGTTGATGCATATATCATTTTAAAATTGCAGGGAGAATCACTTCAAATATAACTTCAAGTGGCAAACAGAGGAATAAAGTTTTGAAAAATGGAAACTGCACTTGAACTATACAAATATATCTTAATTTTTTGTGTTCATTTATAAAAGATTTCATATCAAAGCATAGGAATGCTTTAAAAAGCAATTTGATGATCAACCAAAGGACTCACATTGTTACCACTCTATAGGAATAGGAGTTTTAACGCTCATTATCTTCCTCTTCTATTTTTTGTCCATCTAAATGTTTTAGGCTGTCCAAACATAAGTTAGATAGTAATAAAATGACAATGTACAGTAACATTTAGTATTTAGTTCTATTTTAGATCTTCAAAATTACTTTTGGAAATTTCAAGACTACTTTTGATGAAACCCAAGTAAATATGAAGATTCTTTTGTCCATTAAAAAGTGAAAATACTATCAGATGAAATTTCATTATCACCTCTACAGTATCAACCATTCACCTACTCAGCCTAATTATGCTATATCTCTTTTTTATAATTATATCTCTAAAATCTAAATGTAATTTTAGATTATTTATATAGAAAACAATAACTCTTTAAATCTACTTTAGAATATTCAAACTATAGACAAAACACAACGCAATTATTTTAACATTTGTTCTTCTAGAATTAATTCTTTTGACATAATTACACTGCTATTTGATCCCTTCCCATTTTATTTTCCCTTCTCTTCCTCCCTTTAATAGTTTACTTAAAGTGTCACTGCTAATTACGTTTGTAAAGTATGCCAAACATGACAACAGTGAATGAGGAAACCGTCTAAACAACATCAGAGAGCAAAATAATTACCGAGTGGAATAACTGTTACACATGCACTCAGTGACGGATCCAGAAAATTTTGATAGTGGGGCAAAATATATATAATATAATAATAATTTTTATAATAAAAATATTATGTGTACATAAAAATTAGCTATCAAAATATTCATTAATCATTATTTATATATATATTTTTTAATTTATATTTTTTATTTCAATATGTATACAAGTAGTTATTTTCTATGTACATATAATATAACATGATTAGTCTTTAAAATATTTAATTTACAAATTAAAACACTAAAATAATAATTTAAATAATAACATATAATTTAGAATTTTATTATTTAGGTTTCATATTAAAAAAAAATTGAGTAATTTTTTTTACAATACAATCGAAATATCTCTCTTTTTATATAGAATAATGCTACACATTTAAGTTTTTTTGTTAACCAAATCCAACCAAATTAGTCTAAGATAACAAAAATCAGTTATGACTAGCATTATTCTAAATCTTATTGTTTAACTTGGTTAGACTTAGTTCATAGAAAGACTTGAATGTATAGTATTACTCTTATATATATATATATATCAATAAATTCTTATTTAGAAGTTTTTTTCTCATACAATTAGAAGCCAATTCTTATTGAGATTCATAGTAAAAAAAGTTCTTTCAATTAATGCAGTTGTTACGAAAAAAATTAAAAGTAATATAAAAAAAAGATAAATAATATTCTTTTGAGTCGATTTCTGGAAAAAAGAAACACAAATTTCATTTAAATTGAGAATTTATCATTTTAATGACATCTAATATGAAATTTTTAAATTAATTATGAAGTACCAAAAAATTAAATAAAAAATTATTGTGGGGCCAAATTCAATAATTTAGTGGGAAAAAATAAATATTATTATCATATACTACTCAAAAAAATTTCAAATTGGCGTTTGCCCCCACAACCTCACACGTACATCCGTCCCTGCATGCACTTCTTTACACGACTACCAGTGAGATTTAGTGAAAAAGCATAAGTAATTTCTCTTTTCTTGTTTCTGGATAAAAGTCAGAATAATTAATTACTCAAAAAGACTATTTAGATTAGTCAAACCAGCAGGAAACAAGCCCAGTGGACAGACATTGAGGCTGAGACACACACAGAGAAAGTGATACCTGAACTTGAACATGTCCATCTTCTTGGTTAAGAATCTGAAGACACAATGAACCTTGAACATCAAAGTTACTTACTCCACCGTCTCTTTTTAGTGTGACATTTAGTTTCTCCTCAACCGTTAGAGTGATGGGATCAGTAGGTGGTGGAGCAGCTGCCTGAGACTTGCCAAGCGTTGGCCGAACATCTTCCACAATGACCTCACCTTCTGCTTTCAGTGATTCCAAAAACTGGTTTGTCCTTTTAGATTTACCTAGCGTCATTCCAAGACCCTTTGGTGGAGCAGTGGCAGCTGAAGTTGGGCGGGCTAAGGAACAGAAAAAGGGATTACATAAATGAAAAGAACAAACTCTTGATAGTGCAACATGTAAATCCAAACATAGAATACATTGCAAATTTACGAACTAGATGATGCTCGATGTCCTTTTAACTAAATATATTTTGAAGCATTCTAGAAGCATTCATGAAAACTATGAAAGCAGACCTTTAGACTTGGTAGAAAAGGAATCAACATCAGAACTCAATCTGGAACCAGTTCCACTGCTGGAGATGCTTGTATCATTAAAGCTATTCTCAAATATTCCCGAGCCCATTGACTGTAATGGGCCAAACCCTCCTTTATAATTATCACCTCTGTTCTTTATAATCTGTATATTACATGAATTGCCTTTTGATTAAATGATGCACACTATTAGAATTTAAATAAACAAAAATTAAAAAGAAAATCACATCCAGTCATACCTTGTTTTTATCAATCTCATTAGCTTTCCTTTTCATTTCATCCTTTGCTTCTCTAATCTTGTCCTCCCTCATCTGTCTGTGCAGCTTCTCTTCATGACTCTCCATCTCACAGTATTGCTTAACTTGTGCAACAGTCACATTTTCCTTGTGCCCAAGAGAGATTACTTCATCAAATGCGAAAATCAGGTCAAATGCACATTTGCAAATACTTTCTTCAAAGTAGTCAGAATATTCAGGTACCTAAAATGTTAAGGATTAAGGAATAAACTAATTGTAAGCTAAATTTTGACAGAAATTTCATCAATGGTTCCAAATCAGAGATCAAAGCTAAAATATCCTCCCATCCCAAAAACCATTTGGTCAAATGTGAACCATTCTGAACCTTACTATAAAGATTAATGTTACTAAATGCAACCTCCGAAGTAAGAATGCAAAGTCATGTACCAAAATATTTTACCATTAAAAGTTAGAACTAAAAGGGAAAACAACAGAAAGAGAGGACACTTAGAATACAAGGCATAGAAAAAGTCAATGAAATAACTGATTTAGGCGAACAAGCTGTATAAGTTAAAGGACAAAACTGACATTGCACATATCCAGAAGACTAACCAATTGAAATTTAAGACATACTTAATATCTACCAAACATATAGGTTCAGAAGAAGGATACAAGTTTCGACAAAATTCTTAGAGTATCCAAATCTTCCAGTATGTTGCTCTGCTTGTTTGTTATAAGAAGCAGGTACAGTGCCTCCATTGGCTGGTAAACATAACGCACATTCTCAGTCTCAACATACGTGTGCTGTTTTCCAGTTCCTATCAACTTGGGAAATGCTGCTAGAAGACCCTCAATTCTCATGCGAGTCATATCCACAAACTGTCTAGAAACCAAAACTGCAAAAGAAGTAAAAGGCTTATCAGCATAAGGGCATTGATGCTGAATCCAAAATAATTTAGCAATACCAGACTCAACATCAATTCAGGACTTATCTGCGGTTTGCAAACTAAAAATGAATCTAGGATACCCAAAATATAAAATATAAAATAAAATGAAAAACAAAACAACCGCAAAATTACCAAGATGTAACATTAAGAAACACATTTATTCACTGGTAAAAGATTGAATCAAGGAAGTAGGAAAAGGTTTAAATAGGTATGGAAGTTAGCAGCAGATGGTTTACAGGGATAGAAGACATCATTTAACAAAATATGTTCCCCAAATCAGGCTTATCCAAAACATTGGTTCTAAACATTCAATACCATGATCTAAACCATATTATTGAAACAAACAGCAATGACGGAACACAAAACAAATACCAAAGGTAGATACTTATCCTACTTTCTTAAGTATCCTGATTCCTGAATGCTAAATGATAGGTTCCGTTCAAAATTCAATTAGTGTAAAGGAAGATGAACTCATGTCTAGATATAGATAGTTATTGTTACAAAAATTGCTTTCACATGTTTCAGGTTCTAAACATAAATAGGAGGCAAGCCAGATAAACTAGCAAACAAATAAGCTAAAAAATAACTATGGAAAGAGCCTGGGGATGGAGGGCCACAATGTACTCACCTTTACCAGATTTGTGCAATATGGATGCAGCAAGGACAACCTGAATGATTAAAAGAGAAACACTTGAAATAATTATTTAAAAGGAGTAAACCGAAGTCAAGAACACATAAAAGACAACAAGAATATAATATAGCATTCTCAATTTCACATTAAAAAAAGAAAACGAGATAAAAAAGAAAAAACAAAGAATAAAAGAAGATAGGCACACAGCCATGTAATTTTTTTTTTCCCAAAGCGGTCGCCTATTAGCCTAATCTAAAATAACTATTACTCTAAACTATCCATGATTATTAGGATAATAGCTGAAATTTGCTCTTCTAACTATCAATGTCACCATTTTAGCTGCACTCAGTCAGCAATTAAATTGCTCATACAATCAACTCGAGCAACTTGGACGAGTCGGTTAAAGATTCAAAGCTAAATTCGACATCAAAGTGGTAAACAACAAAGGATCCAAATTTATCAGTAGACATCCAAGAAATAATAAAAATAAATCTGTATAACAAGGTACATTGTTAATTCCATATCACCGACACGTAAATAAACACTTCATCAGTACCTTAACGAAATTAGGGTAGCTAGAAGACCTTCGAAACAATTCTATGAAAATAACATAAGTAAAAATATTTGAATAAATACATAGATACATTACAATGATCAATTAAACAGTTGGTAAAAACACAAACAAGTCCAGAGATGCAGTTATAAGAAGTGTTACCATCTTTTAATCTTTAGGATGCGGAATGTGCTTCTTGCCTTGAATTGAAAGCTGCCAAAGAGAAAAATATAAATCCAAAGAGAGTCAGTATCAGATGATGTAATGCGAAATGGTGTTATCAAAAATGCTGTGACGCACGCAGAATTGGAAGACACGATCACAAAGAGAGAGAGAGAGAGAGAGAGAGAGAGAGAGAGAGAACGTTACTCCAAAAACACAATCTGAAAATTAGAAAAATGCGGATCTGGGAACTTGAAACACGCAATTAAATTAAAGTCGGACAAATCATACACTGAGTTTAGATACAATAACTTAACAAAAAAGAAACACCGGGGTTGTTGCACGTTCGGAGTATATGACTTCTTTTGTAAGAGTTTGTTTGTGAGAGTTAAAAAAATTATTTAAGTGGTTTTATTTTAAAAGATATTTTAAAAAAAAACTTAATATTTGGATATTTTATATAATTTTTTTAATTATTAATTATATTTGGGTTAATAATATAAAAATAGTTTTTATTTATGTTAAAAAAAATTTAAGTAAAAAAAAGTCTTTTAAAAATAATAAGAATTGTAATTTTAAAAAAATGTTTTTGATGCCAATGAGTTATAGCTCAAATGACATAATCTCCCCATATTCAATTAAGAGGTTACGGGTTTGAGTCTCCTATCTTTGGTAAAAAAAAATGTTTTTGATATTTTAATAATTTTACTTTTGCTTAAAAAAAAAAATGCTAAACATCTTTTTTATTTTTTTTTAAATTTAGTGGCATCTAAATATTTTTATTTTATATGGTAGATGAAGAAGAAAAAAATATTAGTCATTAGAGCAGTGTTTGGTTTGAGAGACATAGACACTAAAATATAAACATGGTGGTACATATTTATTGTTTGTTGGCTGAGACACGAATATTTAGTAGACACGGATGGACACGCAAGTATACAAATATACAAAATTTGTGTATTGGACAAGGGGTGGAACACAAATTTTTAGACATAGACACAATTTTTTTTTCTTTTTTTTTTCAATTATGTCTTTTACAGATCTTCTTTCTCCTTCTTCCATTTTTCACGCTTTCCCTCTCTCTCCGTTAGTTCTTCTTTCTTTTCTCCCTCACACCCAAACCACCATCTTCACCTTTCTCCTCCCTTTCTCCAACCAACCGTTGCCTTTCTTCCTTCCCTCCTTTTTCTTTCTCTTTGTTCTTCGTTCTTCGTTTCTATTCCATCACCGCCGCCGCGCCTTTTGCCATGGTTGTCTTCAGATCCGTTTTTCATATTATCTCCAGATTCGCTATTTTTCTTCTCCCTCTTCGAGTCCGCTACTTTCGCTTTTCCCCTGTCGCCTTTTCACTGCCATATCTCTCCTACTCTTTTTCTTTGCCCACTCTTTTTTAAATTTGTTTTAATTTTTCTTCTTAAAAAAAATTAATGAATTGATTATTAAATAGAATTCTTGCTGCCATTAATGATTGAATTTATTGTTGAAATTATTGAAATTTTTTGTTAATTATTTTTTGAGGTTAATGAAGAGTCTGGTAATGGTGGTGGTGAAATTAGATGATGAGGATATTATAGACTTTTTAATAATTTATGTGTCTTGTGTGTTTATGTTCCAAACATAAAATATGTATACATGTATTTTATGTCTATGTCTTTTTTATTTATGTCTCAGTGTCTATGTCCTTTGGTATACACTAACCAAACGCAGCCTAAGTGTGTTATTTATGGTCTACCTATAGTGAGCATATTCATTTTGAGCATTTGTGATGTGCAAAAATTAATAATTTTAAATAGAGTTAAATCTTAAAGTGGTCCCTGAACTTGCAAATCGAAGTCGTTCTTAAACTTAGATTGTCCCCAAAATCGTCCTTGAATTTAACAAAAGTGACTCACGATCGTTCCTGAAATACTTTTTAGGAAATATTCCTTAACAGAGTGATGACATGTACGGAGGGATGCCATGCTGGATAAGTAATGACTATATGACGTGACTATTATCGTTATTTAACTCAATTTAGTCCCTGTAGTGGTTTATATCCCTAATCCCCTATTTGAGTTTCAGATAGTTGTGTCCACTATTAGAAGTTACTCTCTTTCTTCTTTTCTGCTCTTCTTCTTTTTTGCTGTTGTTAAGCATGATTTGAATGGATCATGATGGGTGGAGGTAGCAACCTTGTTGGTAGCTCCAATAACAGACTATTTGAGAAAAGCTAAGGGAAGAGAACCGCTAGAAATAGTCACGAACGACTTTTAGATAAGTGTGGGTATGATAGCCGTTGTAAGACCCGAGAAAATTAAATTTAAGTAATTAATTAATAAAAACTACGTTAATTGGGATTAAGACGCCCATAATATGTAAAAATGTTAGAATTTATAATTTAGAAATTTAACTGGTAAAATTTGAATTAAGAAAATTAAATTGAGCGTGAAAATATAATGATTTTGGAAAAAATGCGTACCAGCGTTAAAATTTTTGGTATCAGCTTAAATTTGTCTGGTACTGCGAGAGAGAAAAATTAAAAATGTGAAAATGATAAAAAAATATTTAGAATGGAACCCAAATATTTATCTTAAAGGTTTTGGCCCAAGGTTAGGTTAAACGAGCCAAAAATCACCAAAGGAGCCCCATGTTAGACCCAAAGCCCAAGCCCATACTATATAAACCTACACCACACTCTTGACACACTTATTTCAGCACATATTCTCCCTTTTTTATTGAGAGAGCACGTTGAGAGAGAAGAGAGAAAAGAGAGAAGAAAACCTTAGCTCAACTTCAAACCTAAATAACTTTTGTTCCGAAACTCCGATCGTCGCATCGTTTATGGCCACGCAAAGTTTATCTCCTCCTCTTCAATTCTATTTGATTAGTTTGGTGAGTAACTCAAAATTTTAGCTCCAATTTCTCATTCAAATTTGATTTTGTGTATTGAGCTTAGGTATTAAAGATTTTGGTGATTTTGATGTTATAGCAGTTTTCTAAATTGTGTTCTTGGTGGTTTCCATTACAAATTTCAGTGGGTAAAAAGTAAGGATCTCTTTTTTCCTCTTGGTTTATCAATTTATATGAGCCCTAGGTTTAACATTGTAGCAAATTATATGATATAGTGTTAGATTGAGTAATTGGAAGCTTGATTCGGTGGATTTGTGGAATTTGAACCTGGACATTAGTGTGAACCAACTTGAGGCTTGGAAAGTTTGGAAGGAAAAGTTTAAAATTGCAACATTAAGGTATAGGTTTAAGTTTCGGGTAAATACCATGTAATGTTATGGTTGATTTTTTGGTTTAGTGGAAACTGTAATATGTTGGATAATTGCATGATTCAATTGGTTGTGATATTGTGAATTGGGTGGTGCTATTGATTATGATGATAATTTGGTGAGAAAATTGGGACGGATGCCGTGATAGGGTGAGAAATTCCCTGTTTGATAAGTGGAGATAAGTTGTGTGAATTGTTATACGCTAATGAGATAATTGATTCTTGGTTGATGGTGAATTTTGATATATGAGTGTTGTGTGTGCTCGTTGTAAAAGGTGTTAAATAAGTTGGAAGTGGGTTGATTTAGGTTTGGAATGGTTGATGATTGATAAATGAGTGTTTGGATGTATAGAAATGGTTTAGACTTAAATTGAATTGAGAATTGATGAAATTGAAGGATTGTGTGAATTTGGTAAAAATATATTTTTAGCCAACTTCGACGGAACATAACTTGGTGCTTGGAGTTTGGATTTGGATAAAATTTGTCTTAAATTAAAGGTGGTGATGAGAGCTTTAAATTAGATTAAGAATTAAGGAAATCAAAATTTTGTAGAAAAAGTTATGAGAGTTTGAAATTGGGTATAAAAATCTGAAATTTGAGAGTTTGCAGAAAAACCAAAATTTCTGGTATGTGTGCGCACGCACATGGTGGTGCGTACGCACAGGTTAGAACAGGTGTCAAGGGTCGTGTGTA
Organism: Arachis ipaensis; assembly: GCF_059453495.1. NCBI lineage: Eukaryota > Viridiplantae > Streptophyta > Magnoliopsida > Fabales > Fabaceae > Arachis > Arachis ipaensis. The sequence goes on along the minus strand of NC_142437.1, from coordinate 96,089,858 downwards.
CGCACGAGAGAAATTTTACAAGTTGTGCATACGCACAACTAGTCATGCATACGCACAAGCTGGGATGCACTTCTGATTTGTGCGTACGCACAAGGGTGATGCGTACGCACAAGTCTTGTTTTCTCATTTAAACTCTATTTTTTACTATTTGGCTTTCCCGAAAAACTTGTAAACTTTTCTAACCCCTATAATGAGTATAGAGACGATGGATTAGAGGATAAAAAGTATTAGAAAAAAAATTATTGAGTCAAAATGAGTTGGAAGTGATTGAAAGAATTAGTTGATATGATTGGATGATGCAAATAAGTTTGATTGATATGATACCTCCCTGGGTAGATGCAATGGTTCACCCACTTGCTTCGGGTTGAGACTGAAACTCCCTAGGTAGATGCACTGGTTCACCCCACTTGGTCCTGGTTGAGTTTTGAGACTTTGTTGACCCTTCGTCGTAAGATGTGGCCGAACACTTAGACCTTTCTGGATAATTTCTCCAAGAGAAGTGAATACCTCTTTGGGATGCACGCACCGAGGGACTGTCTAGGATTCGCTATTGAACATGTCGGGTTTTGGCTATATAACCGATAGATGAGCTCATTAGCCATAGGATAAACATGCATCATTTGCATTTGTGTGTATTGATTGGGTTTCTATCTTGTATTTGGCTTGCCTTGTTGATTAATTGTATCTATATGCTATTTGACCTAATTGCTCTATCTGTTCTCTCTATTTTTGTATTCTTTGTATTGTTTTGTATGTGATTGAAAAACTAAGAGATCCCTTATGTTGGAAATGGTGATACTGAGGGTTGTTCCTGATGTGATGATTGGAAGTTTATGGAAAACTGAGAATAAATGCATAGTTCAAAATCCCTTAGGTAAGTTGCCATTTTCTGGTTTAGTGGGAACCTTAGGCTTATATCAATAAAACATTGAAGATTAAGATTGCCTTGAGAGTTTCTGTTACCTTATATTATATCGATTCGACACTTTTACTCTACTAGGAACCCGGTGGGTTGGATTCTCACCCATATATTATTTCTATTTTTCAGATGCAGGTCCCAACTCTTCTCATTGAGCAGGAGTCTTATCTGAAAAATGGCGAAGAAGACTTTTGCTTTTGTTTTGACTTTAGAATCTCTCCTTTTGGAAAAAACTTATATGATGTATTTATTTTAAATACTTGCCTATAGAGGCTTATGATGTATTCTTGGAGAGATAGGTTACGTATATTAACTATTTTATTGTTGTAATTCTAGCTGGCTAATCTTCGCGGGCCGAGGCTAGTAGATATTTATATATACTTATATATGTTTCTTTACCCTTATTCTTTCCTTAAGCTTTTAATTATCTACCTCTTTTCGATGCACTTACGTATGCTAATGAGTGTGAACGATTGGCGAATTGTCATTTATCCGAGGTTTAAATTCTCCTATAGGCTTCTAGTTTAATATCTTCTTCTATACATAAGTATTTATATCTCGGTCTTGTGTCATAGCACCAAACCCTCATCGATTTATGTCTTAAGCATAAGACTTTGAAGGGTAAGGTGTTACAGTTGACCCGTCCTCAAATGGTCAGGAACAGATGCGAACCCAGAGAGACTATTTTATAGTTGTCCAAACTACAATGTAAGTGATTTTTGTTAATGTATATAGCTAGTGTCGTTGCTCTTTCAATTTGTAACATTTCTTTTCCATGGGCATGAAATGTGGTTGTAGAATGTCGGCAAGAGGTGGTGTGGTCTCCTTATGTGGGCTGACAAAGTTTAGGATGAAGAAGAAGTAAATAGCAGATATAATCTTGGATTTGAAATAGAAGAGTGGAGAATGAAATTTGCCTGAAAGATTGGAAGCTTGGAGTTTGAAGTTAGGGATCTAAAACTGGCATTTTGTTTGTTGTTGATTATTATTATTATGTCAGTAATTGTGATTATTGTCTATGTAGCATAAAAGTGGTGAAGGCCATTTGGATATTGTGTAATAGAAAAGCCTAAATATGATGGTTGTGATTGTTGTACCCTGTGAACAAATGAATAGAAATGATAACACAATGTTCTATTTTGTCGTTGTTGTTGCTAATTATAATTTAAAAATGAAGGAATATGAAGGTAAAGAAAAATAATAAAATTTTAAACATTCAATGATAATATTCACATAATGTTAACTGTTTTCAAACTTGTCTATGTCAAACTAAACACTATAAAAAAACAACATAGAATATTTAACTCAAACCAAAACACATACACCCTGACACATACATGAAACTCAGAAACTATAAAATTCAATGTTTAAAACTAAAATGTCTCAACCGAAAAATATCTAAATGTTCAATTCTTGGATTTTTTTGGTGGTTTGAACCCCAGGGTTGAAACAAACCGCAGGATGTTACGCAACCTTAAAGCTGTAGCTACAGATACACCAACCATTGGATCAATACAAGTAGTTGTTGGTAGTGGAGTATTTAAAACTGAAACAGTGGGTGGTGGAAGAGCAGTTAAAATAGTTGATAGAGGAGCACTGGTGGCTGGTGGATGAATCAAAGCTGGTGCAGTTGGTGATGGTGAAATAGTTGAGGGACGAGGTTGTCTTCTTTTTTGTGGAAGCTTTGCTGCCCTTTCCTAGGATTGCACAACAACTGTTGCAACCTATAGAATAATATTTAATTCGATGAAAGAAAATATATAAAGCAAAAAGAAAAGAGAACAATAATTGAAAACCTGTTAAGAGTCTTTATTTTCTGACACAATGGGTTGACTCATGACAAACTCAATCCCAGTAGCATTGCCTTCATCTTGTACATCAGTTGCAGTAGGTGGAGGTTATTACTGAGTACCTGTATCAGCTTCACCAGATACAACAGCTGCAGCCTCATCGTCAACCTTCTTCTTGGCATAATTCCTCTTGTCATGACCCTTACCACCACAATGGCGACAAGAATCCTCTTTATATACCCTCTTTGTATTGGTGGTCTTCTGCTTCTTGCCTCCTACTGGGCCTTTATCAATATCCTTTCTTCATTTATTCTTGGGTACTCCCAGAATCTTCTTAAATTTGGGTGCTTTGGTCTGTTGTAGATTGACTTCTTCCATAATTTCTGGCCAGAAATAAGGTTAATATGGAATGCATATCTATCATTGTATGCATCTATTTTATGACAAAAAATTTCAGTCTGCCTGTCTACCTTAGCCAATGCAGCACAAGTATGGACACAGGGCATCCCTGTTTCAAAGCAATGAAATGCACCCAAAAAATATAAGAACATCTAACTTCCTCAATTTCAACTTGTTCCTAGCAATTGTCCTCATGGCATACATTCTAACTTTCTCGAGTAGTGTGATAATCGGTTCAGCCTTTACTTTCTTGATTCTGGCATACCTCACAGGCATTGTTACACATGTTGTCGCATTTTGGTGCATTGCTGATGAGCGGAAAATTTATACGCTTTTTGGCATTGTTTTTACATAGTTTTTAGTATGATTTAGTTATTTTTTAATATAATTTTATTAGTTTTTAAATAAAAATTATATTTCTGGACTTTACTAGGAGTTTGTGTGTTTTTCTGTGACTTCAGGTAATTTCTGGCTAAAATTGAGGGACTTGAGCAAAAATCTGATTTAGAGGCTGAAGAAGGACTGCAGATGCTGTTGGATTCTGATCTCTCTGCACTCGAAGTGGATTTTCTGGAGCTACAGAAACCCAATTGCCGCTCTCTCAATTGCGTTAGAAAGTAGACATCCAGGGCTTTCCAGCAATATATAATAGTTCATACTTTGCCCGAGTTTAGACGACGCAAACTGGAATTTAACGCCAGCTTTATGCCATATTCTGGCATTAAACGCCAGAAACAAGTTGCAAAGCAGAGTTAAATGCCATAAACAAGTTACAAACTGGCGTTTAACTCCAAGGAAGACCTCTACACGTGAAAGCTTCAACGCTCAGCCCAAGCACACACCAAGTGGGTCCGGAAGTGGATTTTTGCATCATTTACTTATCTTTGTAAACCCTAGTAACTAGTTTAGTATAAATAGGACTTTTTACTATTGTATTTACATCTTTGGATCATTTTTAGATCTTTGGAACATTTTTCCTTAGACTTGGGGGCTGGCCATTCGGCCATGCCTGGACCATTATCACTTATGTATTTTCAACGGTAGAGTTTCTACACACCATAGATTAAGGTATGGAGCTCTGCTGTTCCTCATGAATTAATGCAAAGTACTATTGTTTTTCTATTCAACTCAAGCCTATTTCTTCTCTAAGATATTCATTCGCACACAAGAACATGATGAATGTGATGATTATGTGACGCTCATCACCATTCTCACCTATGAACGCGTGCCTGACAACCACTTCCGTTCTACATGTAAACAAGCTTGAATGTGTATCTCTTGGGTTTCTAATATAAGATTAAAACCTTCGTGGTATAGGCTAGAATTATTGGCGGCCATTCTTGAGATCCGGAAAGTCTAAACCTTGTCTGTGTGGTGTGCAAAATCGTGATCATTCTATTCCTTGGTAACGGCGCTAAAAAACTCAATACACACGTTCATGATCTTATATCTGTTTCACAACTTCGTACAACTAACCAGCAAGTGCACTGGGTCGTCCAAGTAATAAACCTTACGTGAGTAAGGGTCGATCCCACGGAGATTGTCGGCTTGAAGCAAGCTATGGTCACCTTGTAAATCTCAGTCAGGCGGATTAAATTGTATTAAGAAATTATAGTGGATGAAAATTAAATAAAATATAAAATAGGATAGTGGTACTTATGTAATTCATTGGTGAGAATTTCAGATAAGCATATAGAGATGCTTTCATTCCTCTGATCTCTGCTTTCCTGCTGTTTTCATCCAATCAATCCTACTCCTTTCCATGGCAAGCTGTATGTTGAGCATCACTGTTGTCAATGGCTACTTCCCGTCCTCTCAGTGAAAATGGTCCAAGATGCTCTGTCACGGCATGGCTATTCATCTGTCGGTTCTCGATCATACTGGAATAGGATCCATTGATCCTTTTGCGTCTGTCACTACGCCCAGCACTCGCGAGTTTTAAGTTCGTCACAGCCATCCCTTCCCAGATCCTACTCGGAATACCACAGACAAGGTTTAGACTTTCCGGATCTCAGGAATGGACATCCATGGGTTCTAACTTATACCACGAAGACTCTAATATCTCGGACTCGGTCCCCTGTATTAGATATCCAAGAGATATCCATCCAATCTAAGGTAGAACGGAAGTGGTTGTCAGGCACGCGTTCATAAATGAGAATGATGATGACTGTCAGGATCATCACATCCATCATATTGAAGTGCGAATGAATATCTTAGAAGCGGAATAAGTTGAATTGAATAGAAAAACAGTAGTACTTTGCATTAATCTTTGAGGGACAGCAGAGCTCCACACCTTAATCTATGGTGTGTAGAAACTCTACCGTTGAAAAATACATAAGTGAAATATTCAGGCATGGTCGAATGGCCAGCCCCCATGATCTAAGAACTAAACGTCCCAAGATGTCTAATACAATAGTAAAAAGTCCTATTTATACTAAACTAGTTACTAGGGTTTACAGAATTGAGTAAATGATGTAGAAATCCACTCCCGGGGCCCACTTGGTGTGTGCTTGGGCTGAGCATTGAGCTTTACACGTTTAGAGGCTTCTCTTGGAGTTGAACGCCAGTTTGTAGCCTGTTTCTGGCGTTGAACTCCACTTTGCAACCTGTTTCTGGCGTTTAACTCTAGAATGCAGCATGGAACTGGCGTTGAATGCCAGTTTATGTCATCAATCCTTATTCAAAGTATAAACTATTATATATTGATGGAAAGCCCTGGATGTCTACTTTCCAACGCAATTGAAAGCGCGTCATTTGGAGTTCTGTAGCTCCAGAAAATTCACTTTGAGTGCAGGGAGGTCAGAATCTAACAGCATCTGTAGTCCTTCTTCAACCTCTGAATCTGATTTTTGCTCAGGTCCCTCAATTTCAGCTAGAAAATACCTGAAATCATAGAAAAACACACAAACTCATAGTAAAGTCCAGAAATGTGAATTTTGATTAAAAAACAATAAAAATATAATGAAAACTAATTAAATCATACTAAAAACTATGTAAAAATAATGCCAAAAAGCGTATAAATTATCCGCTCATCATAACACCAAACTTAAATTGTTGCTTGTCCCCAAGCAACTAAAAATTAAATAGGATAAAATGAAGAGAATATACTATAAATTCCAAAATATCAATGAAACTTAGCTCCAATCAGATGAGCGGGACTTGTAGCTTTTTGCCTCTTGAATAGTTTTGGCATCTCACTTTTTCCATTGAAGTTCAGAATGATTGGCATCTATAGGAACTCAGAGTTCAGATAGTGTTATTGATTCTCCTAGTTTAGTATGTTGATTCTTGAACACAGCTACTTTATGAGTCTTGGCCGTGGCCCTAAGCACTTTGTTTTCCAGTATTACCACTGGATACATAAATGCCACAGACACATAACTGGGTGAACCTTTTCAGATTGTGACTCAACTTTGCTAAAGTCCCCAATTAAAGGTGTCCAGGGTTCTTAAGCACACTCTTCTTTTGCTTTGGACTTTGACTTTAACCGCTCAGTCTCAAGTTTTCACTTGACACTTTCACGCCACAAGCACATGGTTAGGGACAGCTTGGTTTAGCCGCTTAGGCCAGGATTTTATTCCTTTAGGCCCTTCTATCCACTGATGCTCAAAGCCTTGGATCCTTTTTATTACCCTTGCCTTTTGATTTTAAGGGTTACTGGCTTTTTGCTCTTGCCTCTTGGTTTTAAGAGCTTTTGGCTTTTTCTGCTTGCTTTTTTTTTCTTTTTTTTCTATTTTTTTCGCCATTTTTTTCGCAAGCTTTCTGTATTCACTGCTTTTTCTTGCTTCAAGAATCATTTTTATGATTTTTCAGATTATCAAATAACATTTCTCCTGTTCATCATTCTTTCAAGAGCCAACATATTTAACATTCTTAAACAACAACTTCAAAAGACATATGCACTGTTCAAGCATTCATTCAGAAAACAAAAAGTATTGTCACCACATCAAAATAATTAAACTAGTTTCAAGGATGAATTCGAAACCATGTACTTCTTGTTCTTTTGTAATTAAAATATTTTTCATTCAAGAGAGGTGATGGATTCCTAGGACATTCATAACTTTAAGGCATAGACACTTAAATACTAGAGATCATGAAGACAAAAACATAAACAGACATAAAGCATAAAAATCGAAAAACAGGAAAATAAATGAACAAGGAGATTAAGGAATGAGTCCACCTTAGTGAGGGTGGCGTCTTCCTCTTCTTGAAGAACCAATGGTGCTTTTGAGCTCCTCTATGTCTCTTCCTTGTCTTTGTTGTTCCTCCCTCATAGCTCTTTGATCTTCTCTAATTTCATGGAGGATGATGGAATGCTCTTGGTGCTCCATCCTTAGTTGCTCCCAATAATTGTGTGGAGGAAAATGTATCCCCTGAGGTATCTCAGAGATCTCTTGATTTGCAGTCAAATGTTCTACCACTGAGCTATAGACCCTTGAGATGAGTCTCTCCATCTCCTATGACTCGGAGGTGGAAGCTTTTGTCTTCCCTTTGCTCTTTCTAGAGGTTTCTCTGGCCTTATGTGCCATCAATGGTTATGGAAAAACAAAAAAAAGCTATGCTTTTACCACACCAAACTTAGAATGTTGCTCTCCCTCGAGCAAAAGAAGAAAGAATAGAAGAAGAAGAAGAAGATATGGATGTGAGTGGTGAAGAGGTGATGGGGAAGAGATTGAGGTGATATAGGATTATGAGGAGGGAAGGTGAGTGGAGGTATGTGGGGATCCTGTGGGGTCCACAGATCCTGAGGTGGGAAGGTGAGTGGAGGTATGTGGGGATCCTGTGGGGTCCACAGATCTTGAGGTGTCAAGGATTTACATCCCTGCACCAATTAGGCATGCAAAATGCCTTTGCATGCATTTTTGGCGTTTAAACGCCGAAGTGATGCTTATTCTGGGCGTTCAACGCCCATGTGCAGCATGTTTCTGGCGTTAAACGCCAGCTTCATGCTTGTTTCTGGCGTTCAGCGCCAGCTCCATGCTCTGTTCTGGCATTGAACACCAGCCAGATGCTCCTTACTGGCGTTTAAACGCCAGTAAGCCCTTCCTCCAGGGTGTTCTGTTTTCAATGCTGTTTTTCATTCTGTTTTTGATTTTTTTGTAGTTTTTGTGACTCCACATGATCGTCAACCTAATAAATCATGAAATAACAAAGAGAAAATAAAATAAACAATGATTAAATAACATTGGGTTGCCTCCCAATAAGCGCTTCTTTAATGTCAATAGCTTGACAGTGGGCTCTCACTGAGCCACACAGGTGATCAGGTCAATTTTATAGACTCCCAACACCAAACTTAGAGTTTGATTGTGGGGGCTTTGTTTGACTCTGTACTGAGAGAAGCTTTTCATGCTTCCTCTCCATGGGTACAGAAGGAGATCCTTGAGTTTTAAACAAAAGGTTATCCTCATTCAGTTGAAGGATCAATTCTCCTCTGTCCACATCAATCACAGCTCTTACTGTGGCTAGGAAGGGTCTTCCAAGGATGATAGATTCATCCTCTTCCTTCCCATTGTCTAGGATTATGAAATCAGCAGGGATGTAAAGGTCTTCAACCTTTACTAACATGTCCTCTACTAGTCCATAAGCCTGCTTTCTTGAGTTGTCTGCCATCTCTAGTGAGATTCTGGCAGATTGTACCTCAAAGATTCCCAGTTTCTCCATTACAGAGAGGGGCGTGAGGTTTATCCCTGACCCAAGGTCATACAGAGCCTTTTCAAAGTTCATGGTGCCTATGGTACAAGGTATTAAGAACTTTCCAGGATCCTGTTTCTTCTGAGGCAATGTTAGTTGATCCAGATCACTTAGTTCATTGGTGAGCAAGGGAGGTTCATCTTCTCAAGTCTCATTACCAAATAATTTGGTATTCAGCTTCATGATAGCACCAAGGTACTTGGCAACTTGCTCTTCAGTAACATCTTCATTCTCTTCAGAAGAAAAATACTCATCAGAGCTCATGAATGGCATAATGAGGTTCAATGGAATCTCTATGGTCTCTAGATGAGTCTCAGATTCCTTTGGTTCCTCAGAGGGAAACTCCTTGTTGATCACTGGACGTCCCAGGAGGTATTTCTCACTGGGATTCACGTCCTCTCCCTCCCTTACAGGTTCGGCCATGGTAATCAATTCAATGGCCTTGCACTCTCCTTTTGGATTCTCTTCTGCATTGCTTGGGAGAGTACTAGGAGGGGTTTCAATGATTCTTTTACTCAGCTGGCCCACTTGTGCTTCTAAATTTCTAATGGAGGACCTTGTTTCATTCATGAAACTTAGAGTGACCTTAGATAGATCAGAGACTATGTTTGCCAAGCTAGATGGGGTCTGCTCAGAACTCTTTGTCTTTTGCTGAGTGGATGATGGAAAAGGCTTGCTATTGCTAAACCTATTTCTTCCACCATTGTTAAAGCTTTGTTGAGGCTTTTGTTGATCCTTCCATGAGAGATTTGGGTGATTTCTCCATGAGGGATTATAGGTGTTTCCATAGGGTTCACCCATGTAATTCACCTCTGCTATTGCAGGGTTCTTAGGATCATAAGCTTCTTCTTCAGAAGATGCCTCTTGAGTACTGTTGGATGCAGCTTGAATTCCATTCAGACTCTGGGAAATCATATTGACTTGTTGAGTCAATATTTTATTCTGAGCCAATATAGCATTCAGAGTGTCAATTTCAAGAACTCCCTTCCTCATAGGCGTCCCATTATTCACAGGATTCCTTTCAGAAGTGTACATGAACTGGTTATTAGCAACCATGTCAATGAGGTCTTGAGCTTTTGCAGGCGTTTTCTTTAGGTGAATGGATCCACCTGCAGAATGGTCCAGTGACATCTTTGATAACTCAGACAGACCATCATAGAATATATCCAGAATGGTCCATTCTGAAAGCATGTCAGAAGGACACTTTTTGGTCAGTTGCTTGTACCTCTCCCAAGCTTCATAGAGGGATTCTCCTTCTTTCTGTCTGAATGTTTGAACATCCACTCTAAGCTTACTAAGCTTTTGAGGAGGGAAGAACTTGGCTAAGAAAGTCGTGACCAGCTTATCCCAAGAGTTCAGGCTATCCTTAGGTTGGGAGTCCAACCATATTCTAGCTTTGTCTCTTACAGCAAACGGGAAAAGCATAAGCCTGTAGACCTCGGGATCAACCCCATTGGTCTTAACAGTATCACAGATCTGCAAGAATTCAGTTAAGAACTAAAAAGGATCTTCAGATGGAAGTCCATAAAACTTGCAGTTTTGTTGCATCAGAGAAACTAATTGAGGTTTAAGCTCAAAATTGTTTGCTCCAATGGCAGGGATGGAGATGCTTCTTCCATGTAAATTGGAATTAGGTGCAGTAAAGTCACCAAGCATCCTCCTTGTATTATTATTATTTTCGGCTGCCATCTCCTCTTCCTATTCGAAAATTCCTGTAAAGTTGTCTCTGGATTGTTGTATTTTAGCTTCTCTTAGTTTCCTTTTCAGAGTCATTTCAGGTTTAGGATCTGCTTCAACAAGAATGTTCTTGTCCTTGCTCCTTCTCATATGAAAAAGAAGGGAATAACAAAGAAAATATGGAATCCTCTATGTCACAGTATAGAGATTCCTTTGTGTGATTAGAAGAAGAAAAGAATGTAATGTAAAGAAGAGAAGAGGAAAAACTCGAACACAGAGAGGGAGGTGGTGTTCGAATTTTTGGATGGGAGAGAAGTGTTAGTAGATAAATAAACAAATAGAAGGAGATGAGAGAGAAAATTTCGAAATTTAATTAAAAATAAAAATTTAAAATTGAAAGTTAGATTTCGAAAATTGAAGTTGAAATTAAATTAAAATTAAAACAATTAGTTAATTAAAAAGGAATTTTGAAAAAGGAGAGAGGGAATTTTCGAAAATAAGAGAGAGAGGATTAGTTAGGTAGTTTTGAAAAAGATATGATTGAAACAAAAAGATAAGATTGATTGAAAAAGTTTTGAAATTTGTTTTTGAAACAGATATGATTGAAATTTAAAAAGATATGATTGAAACAAAAAGATAAGATTTGAAAATCAATTTTAAAAAGATAAGAAGTTAGAAAAGATTTTGAAATTGAATTTGAAAAAGATATGATTGAAATTTTAATTTGAAAAAGATTTGAAAAGAAAATTAAAAAGATTTGATTTTGAAAACTGTTCATACCCTGGGTCGAGTTACCCGACCCGGGATGATTGGCGACAAAGCGACCGACCTCTTCAGGTCAGGCTATTCGACCTCTTCTCAAAGAGGTTGGCCAAATCGACAGGAAAGCCCAATAAAGGGCCCAAATAGAGGAACACGACCCAAATCCACAGGCCGTCCAAGCCTATAGAGATAAGGACGGTTCCCTTGAAGATAAGCTGACCTCAACTCAAAGATAAAGATAAGATAAGATAACTAACTTATCTTATCTAGAAAGGTCACTCTACAACCACTATAAATACACTGGAGCACCCAGGTATAACTCATACTCTGATTCTACAAAAAACCTGCTTAATACCCATGCTAACTTAAGCATCGGAGTCTCTTGCAGGTACCTCCCACCTTTCGATGACGAAGGATCAGCAGTACAGCCAATCCAGCAAATCGGACGCACCCGCTCCGGACGTCATCCACCGACCGGACACGTCGGCTCCGACCAGTATAGAAGATCTCGTCCGAGATCGACCTCCAGTTTCAGGTAACCCTCGGAACATTGGCGCCGTTGCCGGGGACCTGGAAGTCATCCCAACACCATGGCGGACGGCCATGACAACGACCACAATTCAGATCTGGAAAACAGAACACCGCACAAGAACGCGGACACCACGCTAAAGGATACTCCGGAATCCAACGGAGACAAAGACTCATCAAATCCAGGGATAATAGATGCACTTCAAGACCGTTTAAAGTAACTCGAGAAAGAAACTCAACAACAACGAGAGGTCGGAAAGGATCTACAAAGAGAGATACGGCGACGTCGAGAATTGGAAGACAAGTTACAGCAATTAGAAGCCGATCTCAAATTAAAAGCCCCTCGGGTCACTCCTGAGGAGAGCTCACGCAAAGAACAGGATCCATTCACCAGGGAAATTATGAAAACCAAAATTCCAAAAGACTCCAAACTTCCGGATATGATTTTGTACGACGGCACCACCGATCCCAACCATCATCTCAGCAATTTCAGAAGTAGAATGTACCTTACCGATGCCTCAGATGCCGTTCGCTGCAAAGCCTTTCCAACAACCCTCACGAAGATGGCGATCAGATGATTCGACAGCTTACCTCCCAACTCCATCTCAAACTTCGACGATCTGGCCAGAAAGTTCCTCGCCAGATTCTCCATCCAGAAAGATAAAGCTAAACACGCCCCCAGTCTACTAGGGATCAAGCAAGGAGATCAGGAGAGCCTCCGCAGCTACATGGAAAGATTCAACAAAACATGCATGGACATACAAAGCTTACCCACAGAGGCCGCCATCATGGGACTTATCAACGGCCTACGAGAGGGACCTTTCAGCCAGTCTATATCAAAAAAGTACCCGACCTCCTTAGACGAAGTGCAGGAACGGGCAGAAAAATACATCAACATGGAAGAAAACGCTCGATTAGGAGAGACCTTAAAATCGGGGGCCTCCTACCGTGACAAAGACAAAGAATCTAAACGAAAAGAAGACCGACAAGGGGAGAAAATTAAAAAATACCATAATTATACTCCCCTCAGAGCATCCCTAGTCGAAATATACAAAGAAGTCTGCCATACAGAAAAAATTCCCCCAGCAAGGCCCCTCAAAGGAAAAAGGGGAGGAGGAAATCGGAAGGAATATTGTGAATATCATAGGGTCAAAGGACACGCCACCAACAAATGCTTCGACTTAAAAAATATCATAGAAAAATTGGTAAGGGAAGGAAAATTAGATCGATTCCTGGCCACCCGAGATGATGATCAAAGAAAAAGACGAAGGGATGAAGATACCGAGCGAACAGAACGATCACCTCGGACACCAGAAAGACATGTCCATATGATACATGGCGGATTCGCAGCAGGAGGGATCTCCAAATCTTCCCGCAAAAGGTATCTCAAAGAAGTATATCATGTCGAAGGAGAGGAGGAAGCACTCAACATCCCAGCGATAACATTCACTAAGGAGGACGCGTCCGGCATCATCACAGGACACGACGATCCCATGGTCATCACCATCATATTGGCAAACGCCAACCTACACCGCACCTTAACAGACCAAGGGAGTGCTGCCGACATCTTATTCAAGACAGCCTTTGACAAACTCGGCTTAGAAGAAAAAAAGCTTAAGGCATATCCAAACAGTCTGTTCGGGTTAGGAGATACCCCGGTTCGACCACTAGGATATATATCACTACATACAACCTTCGAAAAAGGAGACCAATCCAGGACCCTCAAAATAGACTACATCGTAGTCGATGTAAGTTCAGCTTACAATGCTCTCATAGGTCAGACAACACTCAACCAACTCGGCGCAATAGTCTCGACCCCACACCTATGTATGAAGTTCCCAACTCCAAAAGGGATAGCCACGATAAAAGCTGACCAAAAGATGGCACGTCGCTGTTATAACGAAAGCCTAAACCTCAGAGATAAAGGAGCAGAGTTCCACGCAATCGAGTTGGGCGGAGTCCAACGACGAGAAGATCTTCGCTCCCAACCAGAGGGCGAGATAGAAAAAATTTAGATCGGGGACACCTCGGAAAAAACAACTAATATCGGCACAATTCTCAAAGGAGATTTAAAAGAATTTCTAATACAATTCTTACGAGATAATGTCGACCTCTTTGCATGGAAAGCCGCGGACATGCCAGGCATAGACCCTAAGCTAATGTGCCACAAGTTGGCGGTCCACCCAGGATCTCGACCGGTACAGCAGAGACGAAGAAAGCTTGGGCCAGAGCGATCCCAGGCTGTGGAAGAGCAAGTACAAGCACTACTCGAAGCCGGATTTATAAGAGAAGATAAATACCCGCTATGGCTAGCCAACGTTGTCTTGGTGAAAAAATCAAATGGGAAGTGGCGAATGTGCACCGATTACACCGATCTCAACAAAGCTTGTCCAAAAGATCCATACCCACTCCCAAGTATTGACGCCCTGGTAGATGCTTCCTCTAGATATAAATATCTCTCGTTTATAGACGCATACTTGGGATACAACCAAATCCCCATGTACCCACCAGATCAGGAAAAGACCTCGTTCTTAACACCAAAGGCAAACTACTGCTACATCGTGATGCCTTTCGGTCTCAAGAACGCAGGAGCTACTTATCAAAGGCTAATGAATAAAGTCTTCTCAGATCACATTGGAAAAATTATGGAAGTTTATGTGGACGACATGTTGATAAAAACACAAACCGAAGATACATTATTATCCGACTTGGCTCAAGTATTTGACACGATAAGGAAACACAACATGCGACTCAATCCCGCAAAATGTACCTTCGTAGTAGAAGCAGGCAAATTCTTAGGTTTCATGCTCACACAAAGGGGAATTGAAGCAAATCCAGACAAATGTCAAGCCATACTCAACATGAAAACCCCAACCTGTGTCAAAGAAGTACAACAACTCAACAGGAGATTGGCCGCCCTATCCCGATTCTTAGCAGGAGCTGCGATAAGATCTCTCCCCTTCTATGCCACTCTAAGAAAGGAAAAACAGTTCGAATGGATGACAGAATGTGAGCAAGCCTTCAAAGACTTCAATGAATTCTTAGGACGGCCACCTATCCTATCTCGACCACGAGAAGGAGAACCGCTCATATTATATCTCGCAGTAGGGAATCGGGCAATAGCCTCAGCACTAGTCAGAGAAGACAAAAATGGGCAACAACTCGTCTATTTCATTAGCAAGGCACTACAGGGATCCGAGCTGAACTACCAAAAAATAGAAAAATTTGCCTATATTCTTATCCTAACGTCTCGACGACTCCGCCTGTACTTCCAGGCTCACACCATTAAGGTTCGAACTAATCAGCCCATAAAAGGAATATTGCAGAAAACAGATCTAGCAGGCAGAATTTTACAATGGGCAGTCGAGTTGTCAGAGTTTGATCTCCAATATGAAGCTCGGACGGCCATTAAATCACAGTATCTGGCCGATTTTATCGCAGAATTCACAGATGCCCTAGAAACCCCCACAGAATGCAATCTTTAAGTGGACGGTTCTTCAAATAAAACTGGAAGTGGTGCGGGCGTGATAATAGAAAGTAACCAAGGAACCCAAGTTGAGCTCTCCCTCAAGTTCGGGTTCCCCACCTCAAACAACCAGGCGGAATATGAAGCATTATTAGCTGGTTTGAAGCTGGCTAAAGAAGTCGGAGCTTAAAAACTCAACATTTACAGCGATTCACAAGTGGTTACATCACAAATAACAGGGAGCTACCAAGCCAAAGATCCCACCATGAAAAAGTATTTAGATAAAACCAAGGAACAGCTCGGACAAATAAGGGAATATAAGATCTGCCACATACCCCGCGAACAAAATGCCCGAACTGACGCACTCTCAAAACTAGCCAGCACCAAACCAGGGGGCAACAATAGAAGCCTTATCCAGAAAATGCTGCGGAACCCGTCAATCTCGGAAGAGGAAAAAGTCTTGACCATAACAAATCAGGACCAAGGATGGATGACCCCTATAGCCAACTACCTCAGAACAGGAACGCTCCCCACAGAAGAAAAGGAGGCAAAGAGGTTAAAAAAGGAGGCACAGTACTACACCATCATAAACAACATCCTGTACAAAAGAGGAATCTCAACACCTCTACTAAAATGTGTACCAACCTCCAACACAAAGGAAGTGCTAGAAGAAATACACGGCGGTATTTGTGGCAATCATCTCGAAGCACGAGCTCTCGCCAAAAAAGTACTCCGGGCGGGATTTTATTGGCCAACTATACAGAAAGAAGCCACAGAATTTGTAAAGACATGCCCACAATGTCAGAAACATGCCAACTTTCACATCGCCCCGCCAGAAGAGCTCATCAGCGTGACCTCGCCTTGGCCGTTTGCAAAATGGGGACTCGATCTTCTCGGTCCATTCCCACAGGGATCAGGACAAGTTAAATTCCTCATAGTAGGGGTAGATTACTTTACAAAGTGGATCGAGGCAGAGCCCCTGGCCAATGCCACCGCTCAAAGAAGCCGGAAATTCTTATATAGAAACATTGTCACAAGGTTCGGGTTCCATATTCAATAACCACAGACAATGGCACCCAATTCACAGATGCAGGCTTCAGAAAACTAGTAGCCGACTTGAATATAAAGCACCAGTACACCTCCGTCGAACATCCACAAGCCAATGGGCAGGCCGAAGCTGCTAACAAAGTCATATTGGCCGGATTAAAACGGAGATTACAAGATGCAAAGGGAGCCTGGGCAGAAGAGCTTCCACAGGTCCTGTGGGCATACCGAACAACGCCACATTCCACCACGAAAGAATCCCCCTTCTGATTAGCATACGGAATAGAGGCGATGATTCCAGTAGAGATTGAAGAAGGGTCACTTAGAGTAGTTCATTACAATGAGGGAGCAAACCCCCAACTTTAGAGAGAAGAGCTCGACTTGTTACCCGAAATACAAGAAAGAGCCCGGATCAGGGAAGAAGCTCTAAAATGCCGAATGGCTTCCAGATATAATCAAAAGGTAGTTCCAAGAAGTTTTGCAGAGAATGATCTCATCCTAATTCGAAATGATATTGGAACAATTCGACCAGGAGAGGGAAAGCTGGCAGCAAACTGGAAAGGACCCTACCGAGTTGTAGAAGTACTTGGAAAGGGCTACTACAGACTGTCCGAACTCGATGGACGAGAGCTTCACAGGTCATGGCACGCCTGCAACCTCAGAAGGTACTACAGTTAGAAAGGATAAAGGATCTCATCATTGGACGCACTCTTTTTCCTGAAAAGGTTTTTTAATGAGGCACCAAGTTGAGACTCAGACAATCCCATATGTATATATTTGCATTCTTTCTTTGAATAAAATACATTTTAGACATTCTACAAAGATTTCAAGATGCATTAATCTGAAGTATTCATCGTCCGATCATAAAGCAACAGATCGGCAGAAAGTGAAAAACCATTTCACTGCACGATCACGACAAAGACAACCGTCCGATAAAGGTGAAAACGCGATTCACCCAAAGGACGATCTAGAGATGAAAACCACTTTCTACAAATCGACAAAGATGAACACAGAATAATGTAAGAAGTTATCGAAAGTGATCTAAAAAAGAGCCTGACGAGGTCTTACGGATTGCTAAAATAATAACTTAAAGACTGGCCGACGTTGAGAAGTCGGACCAAGTCAACCCAAGTTATAAGTAAACCCTGGAAAGAGGTCTGGCCAACCCTATTAAAGAGGATTACTTTAACTTAGAAGGGCTCGACATGAAAAAGTCAGCCCAAAATGAAAAGTTATCAAAATAGTCCCTGAAAGAGATCTGACAAAGATCCACGAAAGAAGACTACAAAAATAACTTAAAGGAGACCGGTATAACCAAGTCGGACTCCTACTACTTAAAAAGTTATCAAAATAGTCCCTGAAAGAGATCTGACAAAGATCCAAGAAAGAGGACTACAAAAATAACTTAAAGGAGATCGGTATAACCAAGTCGGACTCCTACTACTTAAAAAGTTATCAAAATAGTCCCTGAAAGAGATCTGACAAAGATCCAAGAAAGAGGACTACAAAAATAACTTAAAGGAGACCGGTATAACCAAGTCGGACTCCTACTACTTAAAAAGTTATCAAAATAGTCCCTGTAAGAGATCTGACAAAGATCCAAGAAAGAGGACTACAAAAATAACTTAAAGGAGACCGGTATAACCAAGTTGGACTCCTACTACTTAAAAGTTATCAAAGTAGTCCCTGAAAGAGATCTGACAAAGATCCAAGAAAGAGGACTACAAATAACTTAAAAAAAAAGACCGACCTAATGAAGTCGGACTCCTACAACTGGAAAGTCATAAAAGTAATCCCTGAAGGAGACCTAGCAAAGGTCCAAGACGCAGGATTACGAGAATAGCTTAGAAGGGGACCAACGAAAGCATACAAAGCAAAGAAACCAAAGAAACAAGTTGGACCCCTACAACCATGACCTCAAAGGATTCAAGCTACAAATAACATGACAAAAACAACCCAAGAAGGTCGAGCCGCAAGATTTCGACATCAGCAGAAAACAGAAAAGATGCCTAGTCAAAAGACTACTTTTTACAGAGTTATAAGGCCTCGAAAGGCCACCAAAGACTACTATAAAAAAGATAGCGGGCTATTGTTTGTTTTTTAAATAAAAAGTTGCTAGATAAGCAACTAAGAAGTATCAGCAAATAAATAAAAGAGTTCTAAAAAGCCCACAAGCTGGGCCAACTACACAAAATTTTAAGAAAAGATCAACAAGCATCAGGAGCTTTCTTGGCAGCATCAGGACAAGGAGAAGGAGGGCGAGTCTGGATCAGCACAGCATCCACAGTTCTATCCTCCCGATTCAAGATCTGGCAATCCGGGTCGGGCACAGCGGGGGGAACCGAAGAGGTCGACACTTTGGTAGAAGACACAGGAGGAACGACATCATCATCATCACCCTCATTATCAGGGACAATCTTGCCATCCCTGACAATATTATCCAGGTTAAAAAGGGTGAGGTTGGCCTCGGGAGCAATGACCCGAACTTGATCCTTCAAGTTCTCGTAAGCAGCAGTCACGCTGCCAATGAGATGACCCTAAAGCTCAGAATAATCTTCCCGGGCATGGTCGAGCTCCTCCCTCAGGCGCAGCACCTCTCGATAAGAGGTAACATAACTATCCTTGTGCATCAGGACTGCGTCCTCAGCCAATCTCAAAGAAGCCACCAATGACTGGGAACTCGCCTCCTCATTCTTCAAGTCCTTCTCCAGCTTGGCTACCTTCGTCTCAAGCTCCTCCTTCAGCTCCTTCATTCGATCAAACTCCTGTTTTCCCTCCTCCATAAATACTTTAGTAGCGTGGAGAGGGAGATTCTGAGCAGTCTGATATATGGCAGCCGACATGTACGCCATCTTCACATGATTTCGGGCCATGAATTCCAAGTGATGGAGGATGGACACATCGTCCATGGAGAGAGTGCCATAAGGACCGATTTGTTGATCCACGAACTCAATAGCATTAAAATCTGGATCATCGAGGTCAAAGGGCTCAGCAGTCTTTTGTTTTTTATTGGGACGAGCAACAAAAGGAGCAGCAGAGGTGACGTGAGGATCTGCCAAACGAACTCGGGGTGTAGGGATCACCTTCTTCACCCCGGCGGAACTTTGCACCGATGGCTTCTCGCGCACTTAGGAGGATCCCTCCCCAGCCGCCTAGGCAGCAGCATTTCTGGCAGCAGTCGCCCTCTGTGCCTTCTTATAAGCTTTCATGGATTCATTATTCTTCATGGCCTCTGCAAACAAAACAGAAAACTCAGCTACAAGTCGGATAAGTCGGAAAAGACATCTACAAGTAACATAAACAAAATAATAAAAGAAATACAAGATACCCAGTTCAGTTTGAAGAAGAGAAGGATTGGTTAGAAATTTCTTTGTGTCAAGATGGGGAGGTTGACCCCAGCGTTCTTCCAAGATAGTCACAAAGGCTCGCTCAGCCTCGTCCAACATTTCCCACGAATACTTGGAAACCCTCACATCTTTTTGCCATTCCAAAGGAAAAGCAGGTTCGTCATTCTCATCTAGAAAAAAGGGTCGAGCTCCTTCAACAGCTCGGACCTTGAAAAAGTAGTTTTTAAAATCACGGAACGACTCGTCAAACATGGAAAAAACCTTTTTCCCCTGGGTAGAACGAAAGGAGACCCAGGCCGACTTCTTTTTTACCACACCAGCCTTAGTCAAGACAAACAGATAGAAAAAGAGAGATTGGGAAGCAGGAATACCAAAACCATCGCACAGCAATTGGAAAATTTTTATGAAACCCCAGGAATTAGGGTGAAGTTGAGAAGGGACAACATTACAAGACCATAACAGGTCGGTTTCAAATGGAGTAAAAGGAAGGGTAATACCCAGTTGACCAAAGAAAAAATCGTAAGCATAAAAGAAGGGGCGATTGTCAACAACTCGAGTCGAGAAGCAGACTCTCTCGTCAGAAGAAGGAGGAACAAGCTCGTAGTTCTTCTCATCACCAGAATCACTACAAACACTATGAAACTGCCTAAGCTGAGCACAAAACTCAGAATCAACCAGCGAGACACACATGAGAACCATGGAGTCCACCCAATCGGCCATACCCGCAGGGACTTGGGAAGGCATCTCTACAACGTTATTTCGGGAAGACATGAGGTCAACTAAATCCTACAAAAAGAAAAGAAAAATGGATTACTTAAAAACATCTCGGACAGGGGGCAAATCATCTCGACGGGCGGATAAACAAAAAAGGGAAAACCCCAAGACTCATGACAAAAAGTCTTGGGGCATCCCTTGGAGGCAGTAAACAGGCAAGGTTTTCAAGTTATTTCTACGGCCTACATCTCAGCACTCATCAAAATAAAATCCAGAAAGAAAACAAAAGAAAGCGAAAATGCAAAAGGTCCACTCTCATACAGTTTATCAGAAGAAAGCACTATTTCTACAGTTTATCAGAAATGGCCAAGCGGAAAGGCGTAAACCTTTTCGAAATCAAGCAAAAAATCATCAGCAAAGAACAAACACCAACACCGAGCATACCAAACAGAAATCATCAAAGACACAACCTTTTTTCCAGAATCAAACAAATTATCATCAAAAGCACAAACGAGAAATAACATGCAGAAGCCCTAAGTACATTAAAGCAATAGGAAAGGTGAAAAGATTCATACAAAAGGATGAAAAAACTTCAGAGCACGCATTACGACAGTAACCAGGCACAGTAAAAGCAGAAAGATCCAAACTTCCCTCAAAGCAAAATCGCAACTTAATTACAAAAAGCCAAAGCAGCGAAAGAGAAAGAAAGTACGAATGGAACTCACCTGGAGAAGAGAAAAGCTTCAAAGGAAAGAAGGAGATGTAAAAATGAAAGTTGTCCCGAGAATCGACAAGCGACGCCGCAACACAGGAAAAGAAGTAACGTAGGCGAAAAACAGAGAACGAAAAAAACGGAGGAAAATGGTGAAGAAGTTACGAAAGAGCAAAGAAGAGAAACCGTTTCTGAGTTTTCAAAAATCAAAATAAAGAGCCAAAGGAAAAACGGGCAATTAATACTAATTAATTAGGGTATTAAACCCTCGCACGTTCCCCAGGACAAAGCGCTAATACAAAAGCGCGCGCTTTTAGAGAAAAAACGTTCTACATTCAAAAGATTCTACAAAAGGAAGAAATCGACAACATGCTTGAGTTCGGCTTCGTCAGAGAAGTACCGAAGTCAAAGACTCGACCTCAACAAAAAGACCGAGCTCAAGCAGGGGCACTGTTCATACCCTGGGTCGAGTTACCCGACCCGGGATGATTGGCGACAAAGCGACCGACCTCTTCAGGTCAGGCTATTCGACCTCTTCTCAAAGAGGTCGGCCAAATCGACAGGAAAGCCCAATAAAGGGCCCAAATAGAGGAACACGACCCAAATCCACAGGCCGTCCAAGCCTATAGAGATAAGGACGGTTCCCTTGAAGATAAGCTGACCTCAACTCAAAGATAAAGATAAGATAAGATAACTAACTTATCTTATCTAGAAAGGTCACTCTACAACCACTATAAATACACTGGAGCACCCAGGTATAACTCATACTCTGATTCTACAAAAAACCTGCTTAATACCCATGCTAACTTAAGCATCGGAGTCTCTTGCAGGTACCCCCCACCTTCCGGTGACGAAGGATCAGCAATACAACCAATCCAGCAAATCGGACGCACCCGCTCCGGACGTCATCCACCGACCGGACACGTCGGCTCCGACCAGTACAGAAGATCTCATCCGAGATCGACCTCCAGTTTCAGGTAACCCTCAGAACAAAAACTAAAGTTGATTACTTGACTAACAAGAAACTAAAAAGATATGATTCTAGAGTTTAAAGATTGAATCTTTCTTAATAAGCAAGTAATAACTTGAAATTTTTCAATCAATCATATTAAATGTTAGTAAAGATTTTGAAAATTAAGAAATAAAATAAGAAAAAAATTTTGAAAATCAAATTTAAAAAGTTTTCGAAAATATGAAGGTGAAATGAAAAAGATTTGATTTTTGAAAAAGATTTTGAAAAGATAAGATTTTTAAATTGAAAATTTGATTTGATTCATAAGAAACAATTAAATTTAAAATCTTTTTGACTAAATCAAATCATATTTTCGAAAATTTTGAGTAAAATAAGGAAAAGATATTTTTTTTATTTTTGAATTTTTAATGAAGAAAGAGAAAAACATGAAAAAGACTCATAACATAAAAATTATGAATCAAAACACACAATGCATGCAAGAACACAATGAATGTCAAGATGAACACCAAGAACACTTTGAAGATCAAGATGAACATCAAGACTTATTTTTGAAAATTTTTAATGAAAGAAAAACATGCAAGACACCAAACTTATAAATTTTCAAACTTTAGAAACTAACAAATTAAAAATGCATATGAAAAACAAGAAAAGACACAAAACAAGAAAATATGAAGATCAAACAAGAAGACTGGCCAAGAACAACTTGAAGATCATGAAGAATGCAATGCATGAAATTTTCGAAAATAATTTTTAGAAAATTAAAAAGATGCAATTGACACCAAACTTAAAACTTGACTCTAGACTCAAACAAGAAACACAAAAATATTTTTGATTTTATGATTTTATTAATTTTTTTTTGGTTTTTTCAAAAATTATTTTGGGAAAAACGAAAAAGAAGAAATAATTATTTATTATTATTTTTTTTGAAAAGAAAACGAAAAGAAAGTTACCTAATCTGAGCAACAAGATGAACCGTCAGTTGTCCAAACTTGAACAATCCCCGGCAACGGCGCCAAAAACTTGGTGTGCGAAATCGTGATCATTCCATTCCTTGGTAACGGCGCTAAAAAACTCAATACGCACGTTCATGATCTTATATCTGTTTCATAACTTCGTACAACTAACCAGCAAGTGCACTGGGTCGTCCAAGTAATAAACCTTACGTGAGTAAGGGTCGATCCCACGGAGATTGTCGGCTTGAAGCAAGCTATGGTCACCTTGTAAATCTCAGTCAGGCGGATTAAATTGTATTAAGAAATTATAGTGGATGAAAATTAAATAAAATATAAAATAGGATAGTGGTACTTATGTAATTCATTGGTGAGAATATCAGATAAGCGTATAGAGATGCTTTCGTTCCTCTGATCTCTGCTTTCCTGCTGTCTTCATCCAATCAATCCTACTCCTTTCCATGGCAAGCTATATGTTGGGCATCACCGTTGTCAATGGCTACTTCCCATCCTCTCAGTGAAAATGGTCCAAGATGCTCTGTCACGTTACGGCTATTCATCTGTCGGTTCTCGATCATACTGGAATAGGATCCATTGATCCTTTTGCGTCTGTCACTACGCCCAGCACTCGCGAGTTTTAAGCTCGTCACAGCCATCCCTTCTCAGATCCTACTCGAAATACCACAGATAAGGTTTAGACTTTCCGGATCTCAGGAATGGCCATCCATGGGTTCTAACTTATACCACGAAGACTCTAATATCTCGGACTCGGTCCCCTGTATTAGATATCCAAGAGATATCCATCCAATCTAAGGTAGAACGGAAGTGGTTGTCAGGCACGCGTTCATAAGTGAGAATGATGATGACTGTCACGATCATCACATCCATCATATTGAAGTGCGAATGAATATCTTAGAAGCGGAATAAGTTGAATTGAATAGAAAAATAGTAGTACTTTGCATTAATCTTTGAGGGACAGCAGAGCTCCACACCTTAATCTATGGTGTGTAGAAACTCTACCGTTGAAAAATACATAAGTGAAAGGTTCAGGCATGGCCGAATGGCTAGCCCCCATGATCTAAGAACTAAACGTCCCAAGATGTCTAATACAATAGTAAAAAGTCTTATTTATACTAAACTAGTTACTAGGGTTTACAGAATTGAGTAAATGATGTAGAAATCCACTTCCGGGGCCCACTTGGTGTGTGTGTTTGGGCTGAGCATTGAGCTTTACACGTGTAGAAGCTTCTCTTGGAGTTGAACGCCAGTTTGTAGCCTGTTTCTGGTGTTGAACTCCACTTTGCAACCTGTTTCTGGCGTTTAACTCCAGAATGCAGCATGGAACTGGCGTTGAATGCCAGTTTACATCGTCAATCCTTATTCAAAGTATGGACTATTATATATTGCCGGAAAGCTCTGAATGTCTACTTTCCAACGCAATTGGAAACGCGCCATTTGGAGTTTTGTAGCTCTAGACAATTCACTTTGAGTGCAGGGAGGTCAGAATCCAACAGCATCTGCAGTCCTTCTTCAACCTCTGAATCTGATTTTTGCTCAGGTCCCTCAATTTCAGCCAGAAAATACCTGAAATCATAGAAAAATACACAAACTCATAGTAAAGTCCAGAAATGTGAATTTTGATTAAAAACTAATAAAAATATAATGAAAACTAATTAAATCATACTAAAAACTATGTAAAAACAATGCCAAAAAGCGTATAAATTATCCGCTCATCACTGTGGTATTTCGAGTAGGATCTGGGAAGGGATGGCTGTGACGAGCTTCAAACTCACGAGTGCTGGGCATAGTGACAGATGCAAAAGGATCACTAGATCCTATTCCAGCATGATCGAGAACCGACAGATGATTAGCCATGCGGTGAAAGCGCATTTGGACCATTTTCACTGAGAGGACGGGATGTAGCCATTGATAACGGTGATGCCCAACATACAGATTGCCATGGAAAGGAGTATGAATGATTGGATGAAGACATTAGGAAAGCAGAGGTTCAGTAGGAACAAAAGCATCTCCATATGCTTATCTAAAATTTCTCACCAATGAATTGCATAAGTATCTCTATCCCATTTTATATTTTAATTATATTTTAACTATCAATTCACTATAACCATTTGAATCCGCCTGACTGAGATTTGCAAGATGACCATAGCTTGCTTCAAGCCGACAATCTCCGTGGGATCGACCGTTACTGACGTAAGGTTTATTACTTGGACGATCCAGTGCACTTGCTGGTTAGTTGTGCGAAGTTGTGAAAAAGAACTAAGATTATGAACGTGCGTATTAAGTTTTTGGCGCTGTTACCAAGGAATGAACAATCACGATTTCGTGCACTAAGTTTTTGGCGCCGTTGCCGGGGATTGTTCGAGTTTGGACAACTGACGGTTCATCTTGTTGCTCAGATTAGGTAATTTTATTTTAATTTTAAGCTTTTTGTTTTTATTATTTTTATTTTTGAAAAAATTTTCAAAAAAAAAAATTCTTCTATGACTTCAGAATTTTTAAGTAGGAATTCTAGAGTTTCATGATGATCTGTTGAAGTCTGGCTGGCTGTGAAGCCATGTCTAATCTTTTGGACCGAGGTTTCAACTCATCATCACAAGAGCTTTTTTTATTCTCATCATCAATTCAGCTGTTGTATGCCTGATTTGTATCTTAAAGCTTAGCTGGCCATTGGCCATGTCTAGTGTTTTGAACCGGAGCTTTCACTGAAAGCTTGGCTGGCTAGTAAGCCATGTCTAATTCCTGGACCGGAGCTTTAGACTAACATTGCATGATTCCTGTAATTCTTATTAGAAATTTTGAAATCCTTATTTTTCTTTTTCAAATTAATTTTCGAAAAAAAATATAATAAAATCATAAAAACAAAAAATTTGATGTTTCTTGTTTGAGTCTAGTGTCAA
Organism: Arachis ipaensis; assembly: GCF_059453495.1. Lineage (NCBI taxonomy): Eukaryota > Viridiplantae > Streptophyta > Magnoliopsida > Fabales > Fabaceae > Arachis > Arachis ipaensis. The sequence goes on along the minus strand of NC_142437.1, from coordinate 96,063,968 downwards.
TTTTTAAGTTTGGTGTCAATTGCATTCTTTTATTTTTCTTAAAAATTTTTGAAAAATTCATGCATAATGTCCTTCATGATCTTCAAGTTGTTCTTGATGATCTTCTTTGTTTGATCTTTAATCTTTCATGTTTGGTGTCTTTTCTTATTTTTCATATGCATTTTCAATTTGTTAGTGTCTAATTATTGAAAATTTCTAAGTTTGGTGTCTTGCATGTGTTTTTTTTCTTAAAAATTTTCAAAAATAAGTCTTGATGTTCATCTTAATCTTCAAAGTGTTCTTGGTGTTCATCTTGACATTCAAAGTGTTCTTTCATGAATTAGTTGTTTTGATTCATAATTTTTATGTTTTGTTCCAATTTGGTGTTTTTCTCTTTCTTCATTAAAAATTCAAAAATCAAAAAAATATCTTTCCCTTATTCTTCTCATAAAATTCGAATATTTGAGTTGACTTTTTCAAAATTTTTAAAATCTACTTATTTCTTATTAGTCAAGTCAAATTTTCAATTTAAAAATTCTATCTTTTACAAACCTTTTCAAAAATCAAGACTTTCTCATTTTTTTTTTCATATTTTTGAAAACTTTTTAAAATGATTTTCAAAATCTTTTTTAATTTCATTTTATAATTTCAAAATCTTTACTAACAATTAATGTGATTGATTCAAAAATTTTAAAGTTTGTTACTTGCCTATTAAGAAAGGTTCCATCTTTAAATTTTAGAATCATATCTTTTAGTTTCTTGTTAGTCAAGTAATCAACTTTAATTTTCAAAATCAAATCTTTTTAATCTCCTTTTCAAATCTTTTTCAATTTCAATCATGTCTTTTTCAAAACTTAATTTCAAAATCTTTTCTAACTTCTTATCTTTTCAAATTTGATTTTCAAATTTTTTCAATTAACTACTTGAATTTTTTTATTTAAAAAAAATTTCTATTTCAATCATATCTTTTTCAAAACCACCTAACTAATTTTCTCTCTCTAATTTTCGAAAACTCTTCCCCAATTTTTCAAAATTTCTTTTTAATTAACTATTTGTTTTAAATTCTAATTTAATTTAATTTTATTTTTCTTTTTAAATTTCGAATTATAACTAATAGTCAAAATAAAAACAATTTTTTTTATTTATTTTATTTAATTTTCGAATTCTTCCCCCTCTCATCTCTTTCTATTTATTTAATTATCTACTAACACCCCTCTTCCATTCAAAAATTCGAATCCATTCTTCTCCTCTGTGTTCGAATTCTTATCTTCTCCTTCTTCTATTCTTCTCTTCTTCTACTCACATAAAGGAATCTCTATACTGTGACATAGAGAATTCCTCTTCTTTTTCATATGAGCAAAAACAGGGATAAAGACATTCTTATTGAAGCTGATCCTGAACCTGAAAGGACCCTTAAGAGGAAACTAAGAGAAGCTAAAGCACAACCCTCTAGAGAGGACCTGACAGAAATTTTCGAAAAAGAAGGAGACATGGCCGAACCTAATAACAATGGTGGAGATGCAAGGAAGATGCTTGGTGACTTTATTGCACCTTCTTCTAACTTCTATGGAAGAAGCATCTCAATTCCTGCAATTGGAGCAAACAATTTTGAGCTTAAGCCTCAATTGGTTTCTCTAATGCAGCAGAATTGCAAGTTTCATGGACTTCCAATGGAAGATCTTCATCAGTTTTTAGCTGAATTCTTGCAAATCTGTGACACTGTCAAGACCAATGGAGTTGATCCCGAGGTCTACAGGCTTATGCTTTTCCCTTTTGCTGTAAGAGACAGAGCTAGAACATGGTTGGATTCACGACCTAAGGAAAGCCTGAACTCTTGGGATAAGCTAGTCAGTGCTTTCCTGGCCAAATTCTTTCCACCTCAAAAGATGAGCAAGCTTAGAGTGAAAATCCAAACCTTCAGACAGAAGGAAGGAGAATCCCTTTATGAAGCTTGGGAAAGATATAAGCAACTGATCAAAAGGTGTCCTACTGACATGCTTCCAGAATGGAGCATCATAAGTATATTCTATGATGGTCTGTCTGAGTTGTCAAAAATGTCATTGGACCATTCTGTAGGAGGATCTCTTCACATGAAAATCCTGCAGAAGCTCAGGAACTCATTGAAATGGTTGTAAATAACCAGTTCATGTACACCTCTGAGAGGAATCCTGTGAACAATGGGATGCCTCAGAAGAAGGGAGTTCTTGAAATTGATACTCTGAATGTCATATTGGCTCAGAACAAAATATTGACTCAGCAAGTCAATATGATTTCTTAGAGTCTGAATAGATTGCAAGTTGCATCCAACAGTACTAAAGAGGCATCTTCTGAAAAAGAAGCTTATGATCCTGAGAACCTTGCAATAGCAGAGGTGAATTACATGGGAGAACCCTATAGAAACACCTATAATCCTTCATGGAGAAATCATCCTAATCTCTTATGGAAGGATCAACAGAAGCCTCAACAAGGCTTCGATAATAATAGTGGAAGAAATAGGTTTAGCAATAGCAAGCCTTTTCCATCATCTTCTCAGCAACAGACAGAGAATTCTGAACAGAGCCATTCTGGCCTGGCAACCATAGTCTCTGATCTATCCAAGACCACACTAAGTTTTATGAATGAAACAAGGTCCTCCATTAGAAATTTGGAGGCACAGGTGGGTCAGCTGAGTAAGAAGATTACTGAAACTCCTCCCAGTACTCTCCCAAGCAATACAGAAGAAAATCCCAAGAGAGAGTGCAAGGCCATAACCTTACTTGGTGTGGCCGAATGCCCAGAGGAGGAGGAGGAAATGAATCCCAGTGAGGAATACCTCTTGGGACGTCCTCTGGATAGAAAGGAGTTCCCTTTTGAGGAACCAAAGGAATCTGAGGCTCATACAGAGACCCTAGAGATTCCATTGGACCTCCTTCTGCCATTCATGAGCTCTGATGAATACTCTTCCTCTGAAGAGGATGAAGACACCATTGCAGAGCAAGTTGCTAAGTATCTAGGAGCAATCATGAAGTTGAATTCTAGTTTATTTGGTAATGAGACTTGGGAGGATGAACCCCCCCTTGCTCACCAATGAACTGAGTGCACTAATGAGGCAGACATTGCCTCAGAAGAAACCGGATCCCGAAAAGTTCTTCATACCTTGTACCATAGGCACCATGACCTTTGAGAAAGTTCTGTGTGACCTTGGGTCAGGGATAAACCTCATGCCACTCTCTGTAATGGAGAAACTGGGAATCTTTGAGGTACAAGCTGCAAGAATCTCATTAGAGATGGCAGACAAATCAATGAAACAGGCTTATAGACTAGTAGAGGACGTGTTAGTAAAGGTTGAAGGCCTTTACATCCCTGCTGATTTCATAATCCTAGACACTGGAAAGGATGAGGATGAATCCATCATCCTTGGCAGACCCTTCCTAGCCACAGCAAAAGTTGTGATTGATGTTGACAGAGGAGAGTTGGTCCTTCAGTTGAATGAGGGCTACCTTGTATTTAAGACTCAAGGTTCTCCTTCTGTAACCATGGAGAGGAAGCATGAAAAGCTTCTCTCAATATAGAGTCAAACAAAACCCCCACATTCAAACTCTAAGTTTGGTGTTGGGAAGCCACAACCAAACTCTAAGTTTGGTGTTAAGAGGCCCCAACATTGCTCTGATTTTCTGTGAGGCTCTATGAGAGCTCACTGTCAAGCTATTGACATTAAAGAAGCGCTTGTTGGGAGGCAACCCAATGTTATTTAATTATATCTATTTATTTTCCATTGCTATTTTATGTTTTCTTTAGGTTGATGATCATGTGAAGTCACAAAAACTACTGAAAAATCAAAAACAGAATGAAAAACAGCATTAAAAATAGCTCACCCTGGAGGAAGAGCTTACTGGCATTTAAACGCCAGTAAGAAGCATCAAACTGGCGTTTAACGCTAGAAAGAAGCATCAAGCTGGCGTTAAACACCAGAAACAAGCACCAGACTGGCGTTTAACGCCAGAACAGAGCATGGAATTGGCGTTTAACGCCAAGAATGGGAGAAAAGCTGGCGTTAAACGCCAGAAACAAGCAGCAAGCTGGCGTTTAACGCCAGACATGCATTCTAAGGGTGTTTTGCACGCCTACTTGGAGCAGGGATGCTAAGTCCTTGACCCCTCAGAATCTATGGACCCCACAAGATCCCCACCTACCACACCTCTTCTTCTCTCTTCTTCACACCTTCTCATAACATTCTTCCCCAAATACCCTTCACCAATCACCTTATTACCTCTTCCTCATAAACCCCACCTACCTCCAAATTCAAATTCCTTTCCCTCCCAAACCCAACCCTAATGGCCGAAACCTAACCTTCCCCCCACCCCTATATAAACCCCTTAACACTACTCCATTTTCACACATCACAATCACTACTTCTCCACCTTGGCCGAATACACTCTCTCACTCCATCTCCTCTATTTTCTTCTTCTTCTACTACTTTCTTTCTACTTTTGCTTGAGGACGAGCAAACCTTTTAAGTTTGGTGTGGTAAAAGTATTGCTTTTTATTTTTCCATAACCATCAATGGCACCTAAGGCTAGAGAAACCTCAAGAAAGAGGAAAGGGAAGGCAATTACTTCCACCTCTGAGTCATGGGAGTTGGAGAGATTCATCTCAAAGGTCCATCATGACCACTCTATGAAGTTGTGGCCAAGAAAAAGGTGATCCCTGAGGTCCCTTTTAAGCTAAAAAAGAGCGAGTATCCGGAGATCCGACAAGAGATTAGAAGAAGAGGATGGGAAGTTCTCTCTAATCCTATTCAACAAGTCGAAATCTTAATGGTTCAAGAGTTCTATGCAAATGCATGGATCACTAGGAACTATGATTAAAGTATCAACCCAAACCAAAGAACTGGCTTACAATGGTTCGGGAGAAATACTTAGATTTCAGTCCGGAAAATGTAAGGTTGGCGTTCAACTTGCCAATGATGCAAGAAAATGCACGCCCCTACACTAGAAGGGTCAACTTTGACCAAAGGTTGGACCAAGTCCTCATGGACATATGTGTGGAAGGAGCTCAATGGAAAGTTGACTCAAGAGGCAAGCCGGTTCAATTGAGAAGACCGGACCTTAAGCCTGTAGCTAGAGGATGGTTGGAGTTCATCCAACGCTCAATTATTCCTACTAGCAACCGGTCTGAAGTTACTGTAGACCGGGCCATCATGATCCATAGTATCATGATTGGGGAGGAAGTGGAAGTTCATGAGATTATACCTCAAGAACTCTACAAGGTGGCTGACAAGTCCTCCACTTTGGCAAGGTTAGCCTTTTCTCACCTCATTTGCCACCTCTGCAATTTGGCTGGAATTGACATAGAGGGAGATATCATCATTGATGAGGATAAGCCCATCACCAAGAAAAGGATGGAGCAAACAAGAGATCATAGACCTCAACAAGAGCATGAGGAAATTCCTCACCATGAAATCCCTGAGATGCCTCAAGGGATGCACTTCCCTCCACAAAACTATTGGGAGCAAATCAACACCTCCCTAGGAGAATTAAGTTCCAACATGGGACAACTAAGGATGGAGCACCAAGAGCACTCCATCATTCTCCATGAGATTAGAGAAGATCAAAGAGCTATGAGGGAGGAGCAACAAAGACAAGGAAGAAACATAGAGGAGCTCAAGAGCACCATTGGTTCTTCAAGAAGAGGAAGACGCCACCCTCACTAAGGTGGACCCGTTCCTTAATCTCCTTGTTCTTATTTTCCTGTTTTTCGATTCTTGAGCCTTATGTTTTATTTATGTTTGTGTCTTTACTATATAATCATTAGTGTTTAAGTGTTTATGTCTTAAAGCTATGAATGTCCTATGAATCCATCACATTTCTTAAATGAAAAATGCTTTTAATCACAAAAGAACAAGAAGTACATGATTTCGAATTCATCCTTGAAACTAGTTTAATTATTTTGATGTGGTGACAATACTTTTTGTTTTCTGAATGAATGCTTGAACAGTGCATATGTCTTTTGAATTTGTTGTTTATGAATGTTAAAATTGTTGGCTCTTGAAAGAATGATGAAAAAGGAGAAATGTTATTTGATGATCTGAAAAATCATAAAAATGATTCTTGAAGCAAGAAAAAGCAGTGAATAGAGAAAAGCTTGCGAAAAAAAAGAAGGCAAAAAAAAAAAAAGAAAGAAAAAGAAAAAAAAAGCAAGCAGAAAAAGCCAATAGCCCTTAAAACCAAAAGGCAAGGGTAAAAGGGATCCAAGGCTTTGAGCATCAGTGGATAGGAGGGCCCAAAGGAATAAAATCCTGGCCTAAGTGGCTAAACCAAGCTGTCCCTAACCATGTGCTTGTGGTGTGAAGGTGTCAAGTGAAAAGCTTGAGACTGAGCGGTTAAAGTCGAGGTCCAAAGCAAAAATAGAGTGTGCTTAAGAACCCTGGACACCTCTAATTGGGGACTTTAGCAAAGCTGAGTCACAATCTGAAAAGGTTCACCCAATTATGTGTCTGTGGCATTTATGTATCCGGTGGTAATACTGGAAAATAAAGTGCTTAGGGCCACGGCCAAGACTCATAAAGTAGCTGTGTTCAAGAATCAACATACTGAACTAGGAGAATCAATAACACTATCTGAATTCTGAGTTCCTATAGATGCCAATCATTCTGAACTTCAAAGGATAAAGTGAGATGCCAAAACTGTTCAGAGGCAAAAAGCTACTAGTCCCGCTCATCTGATTGGAGCTAAGTTTCATTAATATTTTGGGATTTATAGTATATTCTCTTCTTTTTATCCTATTTGATTTTCAGTTGCTTGGGGACAAGCAACAATTTAAGTTTGGTGTTGTGATGAGCGGATAATTTATAGGCTTTTTGGCATTGTTTTTACATAGTTTTTAGTATGATTTAGTTAGTTTTTAATATAATTTTATTAGTTTTTAAATAAAAATCACATTTATGGACTTTAATAGGAGTTTGTGTGTTTTTCTGTGATTTCAGGTAATTTCTGGCTGAAATTGAGGGACTTGAGTAAAAATCTGATTCAGAGGCTGAAGAAAGACTGCAGATGCTGTTGGATTCTGACCTCCCTGCACTCGAAGTAACTTTTCTGGAGCTACAGAAACCCAATTGGTGCTCTCTCAATTGTGTTGGAAAGTAGACATCCAGGGCTTTCCAGAAATATATAATAGTCCATACTTTGCCCGAGTTTAGATGATGCAAACTGGCGTTTAACGCCAGCTTTCTGCCCTATTCTGGCGTTAAACGCCAGAAACAAGTTGCAAAGCAGAGTTAAACGCCAGAAACAAGTTACAAACTGGCGTTTAACTCCAAGGAAGACCTCTACATGTGAAAGCTTCAATGCTCATCACAAGCACACACCAAGTGGGCCCAGAAGTGGATTTCTGCATCATTTACTTATCTCTGTAAACCCTAGTAACTAGTTTAGTATAAATAGGACTTTTTACTATTGTATTTACATCTTTGGATCATTTTTAGATATTTGGAATGTTTTTCCTTAGACTTGGGGGCTGGCCATTCTGCCATGCCTGGACCATTATCACTTATGTATTTTCAACGGTAGAGTTTCTACACACCATAGATTAAGGTGTGGAGCTCTGTTGTTCCTCATGAATTAATGCAAAGTACTATTGTTTTTCTATTCAACTCAAGTCTATTTCTTCTCTAAGATATTCATTCGCACACAAGAACATGATGAATGTGATGATTATGTGATGCTCATCACCATTCTCACCTATGAACGCGTGCCTGACAACCACTTCCGTTCTACATGCAAACAAGCTTGAATGTGTATCTCTTGGGTTTCTAATCTAAGATTAAAATCTTCGTGGTATAGGCTAGAATTATTGGCGGCCATTCTTGAGATCTGAAAAGTCTAAACCTTGTCTGTGGTATTTCAAGTAGGATCTGGGAAGGGATGGCTGTGACGAGCTTCAAACTCACGAGTGCTGGGCATAGTGACAGACGCAAAAGGATCATTGGATCCTATTCCAGCATGATCGAGAACCGACGGATGATTAGCCATGTGGTGACAGCGCATTGGGACCATTTTCACTGAGAGGACGGGATGTAGCCATTGACAACGGTGATGCCCAACATACAGCTTGCCATGGAAAGGAGTATGAATGATTGGATGAAGACATTAGGAAAGCAGAGGTTCAGAAGGAACAAAAGCATCTCCATACGCTTATCTGAAATTCTCACCAATGAATTGCATAAGTATCTCTATCCCATTTTATATTTTAATTATATTTTAACTATCAATTCACCATAACCATTTGAATCCGCCTGACTGAGATTTGCAAGATGACCATAGCTTGCTTCAAGCAAACAATCTTCGTGGGATCGACCCTTACTCACGTAAGGTTTATTACTTGGACGACTGACGAGAGAGATTTAATGTCGGTAAAGAATGAAAATAATAATGTTGTAGATATAGTTTCTAAACCAACAGAGAATCCCTTCGTACAAACATTTTGGTTGTTACAAGTAACAAACCCCTAAATAAATTGATAACCGAAGTATTTAAACCTCGGGTCGTCTTCTCAAGGAGCTGCAGGGAGGTATGTTCTTATTATTGGTTATGAAGATTTGTAAATTTGGGTTTTGAAAATAAGGAGCAAGTAATTCAAATGACAAGTAAAATAAATAAGTAACTGTAAAATAAACTCTTGGCAAGGTATGAGAAATTGGAAGTCCTATCTTAGTTATCCTTATCAATGGAGATGAGAATTGAATCTTAATCCCACTTAGTTAGCCTTTACTAAAGCAAAGGAAGATCAAGTGGATTAATTAGTCTGATCTTCAGGTTCTAGTCAATTCCTAAGAAAGGGCTGGAATTATTGAAGTTCAATTCAATTAGAAAAGATAACAATTGTCAATCACGTTGAGTTTGATAACTCCTAAGTTACCGATTTCTTAACCAAGACCAAAATGGGAAAAGTAAATCTACTGGAATAAGAATGTCTTCAGATTGGAAGCAACAGTAACATAAATAAAAGAGAGCAATAATAAACTGAAATACCTCAAATAACATTAATTAAAAGAATCATCTGTAACATAGAAAAGTTCATAAGTCAAATTGAGAACATAATAAAAAGGAAAATTGAACCTGATAAAAAGAGATAATCATGAAAGCGAGAAAAATCCTAAATCCTAATCCTAAAAGAGAGAGGAGAGAACCTCTCTCTCTAAAAACTACATCTAAATCATGAAAAGTGAATAATTGGAGACTCTCCTTTGAATGGATGCATTCCCCCACTTCATAACCTCTCATCTGTGCCTTCTGGACTTGGATTTGGGCCAAAAGGGCTTCAGAAATCGCTGGGGGTATTTTCTGTAATTTCTGGTGCGTGGCCTCTGTCACGCGTCCGCGTGGGTCACGCGGTCGCGTCATCTGGAGTTTTCCTTATCATGCGTTCGCTTCAGTCATGCGTCCGCGTCATCTACGTTTTGCTCATGGCGCACGATCGCGTCAGTCACGCATTCGCGTCGCTGTCTTTTCGTACCGGGCATGCGGCCGCGTCGCCCACGTGTTCGCGTCGCTGCCAGTTTCTTCAAAAACTCTATTTTGTGCTTTCCTTCCATTTTTGTATATTTTCTTTTCATCCTTTAAGTCATTCCTGCCTTAGAAGATCTGAAACTACTCAACACACAATTCATGGCATCGAATGATAATAAAGGGTTATTAAAATAATTATTCTTAAAGCATAGAAAACATGTTTTTCACATACATCACATAATAAGGAAGAGAAAGTAAAACCATGCAATTAACATGAATAAGTGAGTGAAGGATTGAATAAATCACTTAAATTGGGCACAAAATATATCATAAAATATGGGTTTATCAACCTCCCCACACTTAAACAATAGCATGTCCTCATGCTAAATCCAAGATAAAGAGTAAGGTTAAATTTAAAGTGGTGGAATCTCATGCAATGCAATCTACTCTAAATGTAACTACCTAAATGAATCATGCAATTCTAATTGTCATTCACTTGTATATAAAACTTACATGTAGTTGAATTAATTCACATTCTCAAGGAATCATATATGCATAGACAAACCTTAGATAATGTTAAAGCACTTTTACAATTGAGATGGGAAAGAAAAATATTGTACAAACTTGCAAGACAATTAACAATTTAAGCAGAGATATATGTTGATGAGCTATTGAATCCTCACTGGATTTTGTGTTTACTCTCTAGTCACTTAGTGTTTATTGGGTTAATCACTCTATTCTTCTTTTTATCCTTATTTTCTATAACTTTGTTCTTCATCTAACCAATCAACAATTACAGAATACAGACATATAAAAATCATGAGGTCTTTATTTAAGGTTGTAATGAGGCCAAGGTAAAGGTAAGGGTATATGTATAAGGTTAAGTGAGCTAATAAGTGAATCCTTGATTAGTCTAAGATCTCACCTAACATACATATTTTGTAATTCAAAGGTTTCTTTACCTATTTACCTAAAATTTCTCACTTTGTATTGCAAGCTCATATATTGACTTTAGCTTTTGTCCCATGTGTATCGATTCCTTTTATTTTGCAATTGGGGAATTTTTGTATCCCCTTTATTTAAATAAAAATAAATTTTTTTTAATGCACATGGTAATTTAATTGTTTTGATTTCACATGAGCATGCTTCCCAAAACTTTTATTTTGAAATGTCTTTATTCTTTTTGACTTTCTACCTTTGTTTTTATCATCCATGTTCCCATAAGGTTCCCCACACTTAAACAATATACAATTTCTATCTTAAGCTAACCAAGGATTCAACTTAGGATTTTTATTTTGTTTTTCTGCTTAAGGCTAGTACTGTGGTTTTTAGAACAAGAGGGGATTAAAAGCTCAAGGGGGCTAACAAGGGTGATGTAAAAGGTAGGCTAATTTTGGGATAAGTGAGCTAGAATCAAACAATGGCGTCAATCACTTTCTTGGTATGTATCTATATTCTATAATTGGACATATAGATTAAAACAAAGTAAAGAGCATCAGAATAAAAAAGAAGGGCAAAACACACAGGAATAAAATATTATGGTTTGAATGTAACCATACAATTAAGCTCAAAGCTCACAGGCTGTGTGTTCTCTAGCTCAAAAATCATATCTCAGTTATATATGTCATGCAAGTGAAAAATTAAGAGTTCCCATTATTCTCAATGTAAACCTTAGGGTGGCTTTAAAGTTTTAGTGTTTCTCCTTGATGAAATGTTGTTAACTAACTAACATGTAATGCTATATGTACAAGGTGTGGATTGTTTTTATGTTAAAGTCTCTAGTTTACTTCCTTTTTATTTTCAATTTAAACCAAACTTATCATATGCTAAAAGGGTAAACTATACTAATTAATCCACATATTCTATAGCTAATAAGTTAGAATTGCAATTAAACTAACTGGCTAAAATATGAACTAAAGTGCAAAATGCAGAAAATAGAGTAAGAATACATGAAAAGAGCAATGTATAAGTACTGAGGAATAAAAATAAAGATAAAAATACAGAAAAATAGCAAAATAAAATAAAAAGAGTCTGTTGTGGTTCACCAAGAAAAATACGCCAGAGATGGCGACCTCCCCACACTTAAAATATAGCATCGTCCTCGATGCTCACTCAAGCAGGGTGTGAAGGAGTGTCATCACTGGAAGGATGGGGTGGGGGGCGCGACAGGGTAGGGTTTCGCATCACTGGGGAGGTTAATGAATTTGAATCAACGCGATCGCGTGGGGCACGCGGTCACGTGGCTGGGGTGGAATGGGGGTTGACGCGATCGCGTGGGTGGCGCGATCGCATGGAATGGGTAAAAGGATGAATGACGCAATCGCGTGAGGCACGCGATCGCGTCGCTGGAAATTGTGCTAAACGAACAATTCCAGCGTCGTTTCAGCGCAACTCTCTGTCTCCACTGGGGTGTTATGATATCCGCGCGATGCGAACGTGTCGCTCACGCTATCGCGTGGCATGGGTGTTGTGCAAGTGACGTAATCGCGTCAGGGACACGACCGCGTGGGTCGTTTTGTGCGAAACACACAATAGCCGCACGATTCCTGCCCAACTTTCTGGGCATTGGATCTTTACGCCGATCTCCAGATCACGCGACTGCGTGAATGACGCGGACGCGTGGGAGGTGGTTTTTCGCAACTGACGCGATCGCATGAGCAATGCGGTCGTGTCACACGCCTTTCTCTCTCTCTTTTTTTTATATGCAATTATGCAGTATGCAATGCTAATGAATAATATTCAGGTTCAATTGAAAAAGAATAAAAATAAATAACACGAAATAAAACTGAAAAAGAAACGACCATACCATGGTGGGCTGTCTCCCACCTAACACTTTTATTTAAAGTCCTTAAGTTGGACATATGGTGAGCTTCCTATTATGGTGGCTTGTGCTTAAATTCATCCAGAAATCTCCACCAATGCTTGGAATGCCAACAGCCTCCGGGGTCCCAAACTAGGCATGCAAAGCTTCGGAACAGCTTCAAACAGATTCTCAGGCTCCCAGTGTGGCGAATGTCAGAATAGATTCCAGGATCCCAAACTTTGCTTTTAAATCCGCCTTTGTCTTGACCTATATTTTTCCATCCGGGCGGTTTAGAAATTAGATTCTTACCATGGTGACCAAATATTTTCCGAGATCCATTCGATTGAACATGAGACTAATCCGTGCACTTCGAGTTGAAGCATGGAACCTTATTGAACCTTGTGCACCAGCTCTGAGTGCGAGCCATTTCCCTCTTACTCTTAAAGCCGCAGAGAGCTCTAAGCTGGCCATCTGTTTCAAGCAAACCATATTCAAGTGGAAAAGTAAAGTTAAAGGTTAAGGATTGTACCCACTTGAAGCTTGTATTGGGTGGTAATGGCCTTGGGATAGGTGTTTCTAGTGGTTCTGTAAGTTCTACTCTCTTGTGCTCTTCTATGAATTTCTCCACTTCCTTGCAGAATTCTTCAAATGCAACATCGTCCTGATCAAAATCTTCTATGTCTTCCTCATCACTCAAGTCATAAGCTGGAGGTTGAGAGAAATCTACCTCCGCATCTTCTTCGTATTCACTTGGATGAGGTTCTTCAATCTCAGAGAATTCACTTGCGGATGCAAGTTTATTACTAGGAGAACTTGACTTGTGATCATCATCATCAAGGAAACTTACCTCTTCGATTATTCCGTCTAGTTCTTCATAAAAGACTTGTCTTGGGGGTTGTGCACTATCCTCCTTAGCATCAATTGTAACGTCCTTGACAGAATTCTCCACAACTTTGGATTCCCATGGAAGTTCAGTGCCTCCTAAGTCTTCAACCAACTCTTCTTCTTCTATAATGACAGCTTCTTCTACTTGTTCCAGTACGAAGTCATGCTCTGTTCTGTTCACTGGAGTTTCTAGTATCTCCTTCATGCTACGCTCTTCATTAGATTGTCCACATGGGGTTGTGGGAGGTCCTTGAATGTCCGAACATCTAGAAGATAATTGAATTATTGCTTGCTCCAGTTGATGAAGGGTTGTTTGAAGTTTGTCTACTGTTTCCTTGAGGCGAGCCTGTGATTCTGGAGGTGATGGATTTGGACATGGTACATAGGGAAGTGGTGGTATTTGGGAGTAATTGGATTGGGATTGGGGTAAATAAGGATCATATGGTGGTGAATGGTGAAAAGGCGCTTGTGAGTGTGGCGGTTCAAAGCTACGTTGAGAGGGTGGTCTATAGGCACAGGCTGGGGCTTGTTGGTAGTTACAAGGTTGTCCACCATATCTATCAGCTTGGTATGCATTGTAGAATGGCCTTTGTCCATGATATCGTGGAGGGTGTTGTTGCCTAAAGGGTTGATAAAATCCTCTTGGCTCCATCCATCTTTGATCTCTCTGACCTTGATGCATATTCCTGTTATTGCTTTCACTACTTTCAACAATATTAAAACCAAACTCAAAGCGAGAGGGGTGAGAATTCATAGTAGCTAATAAAAATTAAAAAAAAAAAGCAAAAATAAAATAAATAAACAGGCAAAATAAAATATTTACAATAACCAATAATAAGGCACACGTTTGCAAATCCCCGGCAATGGCGTCATTTTGACGAGAGAGATTTAATGTCGGTAAAGAATGAAAATAATAATGTTGTAGATATAGTTTCTAAACCAACAGAAAATCCCTTCGTACAAACGTTTTGGTTGTCACAAGTAACAAACCCCTAAATAAATTGATAACCGAAGTATTTAAACCTCGGGTCGTCTTCTCAAGGAGCTGCAGGGAGGTATGTTCTTATTATTGGTTATGAAGATTTGTAAATTAGGGTTTTGAAAATAAGGAGCAAGTAATTCAAATGACAAGTAAAATAAACTCTTGGCAAGGTATGAGAAATTGGAAGTCCTATCCTAGTTATCCTTATCAATGGAGATGAGAATTAAATCTTAATCCCACTTAGTTAGCCTTTACTAAAGCAAAGGAAGATCAAGTGGATTAATTAGTCTGATCTTCAGGTTCTAGTCAATTCCTAAGAAAGGACTGGAATTATTGAAGTTCAATTCAATTAGCAAAGATAACAATTGTCAATCACGTTGAGTTTGATAACTCCTGAGTTACCGATTTCTTAACCAAGACCAAAAGGGGAAAAGTAAATCTACTGGAATAAGAATGTCTTCAGATTGGAAGCAACAGTAACATAAATAAAAGAGAGCAATAATAAACTGAAATACCTCAAATAACATTAATTAAAAGAATCATCTGTAACATAGAAAAGTTCATAAGTCAAATTGGGAACATAATAAAAAGGAAAATTGAACCTGATAAAAAGAGATAATCATGAAAGCGAGAAAAATCCTAAATCCTAATCCTAAAAGAGAGAGAGAGGAGAGAACCTCTCTCTCTAAAAACTACATCTAAATCATGAAAAGTGAATAATTGGAGACTCTCCTTTGAATGGATGCATTCTCCCACTTCATAACCTCTCATCTGTGCCTTCTGGACTTGGATTTGGGCCAAAAAGGGCTTCAGAAATCGCTGGGGGCGTTTTCTGTAATTTCTGGTGCGTGGCCTCTGTCACGGGTCGCGTCATCTGGAGTTTTCTTTATCACGCGTTCGCTTCAGTCATGCGTCCGCGTCATCTGCATTTTGCTCATGGTGCACGATCGCGTCAATCACGCTCTCGCGTCGCTGTCTTTTCGCACCGGGCAGGCGGCCGCGTCGCCCACGCGTTCGCGTCGCTGCCAGTTTCTTCAAAAATTCCATTTTGTGCTTTCCTTCCATTTTCGTATATTTCCTTTTTATCCTTTAAGTCATTCCTGCCTTAGAAGATCTGAAACTACTCAACACACAAATCACGGTATCGAATGATAATAAAGGGTAATTAAAATAATTATTCTTAAAACATAGAAAACATGTTTTTCACATACATCACATAATAAGGAAGGAAAAGTAAAACCATGCAATTAACATGAATAAATGAGTGAAGGATTGAATAAATCACTTAAATTGGGCACAAAATATATCATAAAATATGGGTTTATCAACGACCCAGTGCACTTGCTAGTTAGTTGTGCGAAGTTGTGAAAAAGAACTAAGATTATGAACGTACGTATTAAGTTTTTGGCGCCGTTACCAAGGAATGAACAATCACGGTTTCGTGCACCAATTGCTAAAGAAGGCACGACTCCATGCTTCTCTTCGCCATTTGGAAAGGTACTCTCATGCTTCCTTGTTAGCTCTTTGAATTTTCTTCATGCCTTCAATGAATCCCTCTTGAGTAGTACATCTTGCACACTCCCACAGTAATCCTCTAAGTTCGTTATCTTTTCACTGCTTATTGAAGTTTCTCCACAAGTGCTATACACAAAATCTGTGGGGGACATTAGGCATGACCTCATGAACAGCTGTAATTAGACCCTACACAAAACCACTAATATTAATAACTTACAATATTGTGATCCAAATTGGTCCCCAACCTTACATAAGTGACATAAATTAAGTCCCTGCACATGTATAAGTGACAACAATTTAATCCCCACGACTTATTAAGTACACTCCTATTTCGGTCTACCAATACAGCATCATATTGAAATAGAACCATGCAAGCAACAACAATTATTAAAACAGAACCATGCTAGCAACAACAATTATTGAAACAAAAAATACTGAAACAAAACAATTATTGAAATATGATAAACTACTATTTTATGGTTTATTTTGTACTGAATTGAGTGGATTTTATCCATTATTCTCACACTTATTCATATAATTTGCATGTTTTACATTTTTCTTCCTAATTTTGTACTATGATTGAAAACATGCTTCTTTGGCCTTAAATTTGCTAATTTTAATCCTCTCTTATTACCATTCGATACCATGATATGTGTGTTAAGTGATTTCAGGTTTTTCAGGGCAGGAATGGCTTAGAGGATCGAAAAGAAGCATGCAAAAGTGGAAGAAACGCAAGAAATTGTAGTTTTGAGAAGCTGGCAGCGACGCATATGCGTGACAAAGCGTCACGTGCTGCAGATATCAAAATTCGCTGGAGGTGATTTCTAGGCTATTTTTTGCCCAGTTTTAAGCCTGAAAATGAAACTTAGAGGCTGCAGAGTGGGACGAATGGAGGAATGAATCATTCACTTTTTATTCATTCATTTTTTTAGGTTTAGATGTAGGTTTCTAGAGAGAGGCTCTCTCCTCTCTCTAGGTTTAGGATTTCTTCTTTCAATTTTTCCTTAGGTTCAGGTTCAATCTTCCTTTAATTTAGTTTTTTTGTCTTACTTTTATTTGTTTAAGCACTTTAGTTCATCTTTTTCTCTTGTTAATTTCCCTTTTTCGCCATTTTTATGTTTATGAGCTCTTGTTACGTTTGATTTCTGTTAATGCAATTTATGTTTTCCATGTTTATTGTTACTCTCTTTAATTGTTAGTCATTGATGCATGCAATTGGTTGTTTAGATTTAATATTCCTTGTTAATTTTTTATATTTTTATTTTGTGCATTCCAAGTATTTGATAAAATGCTTGGATGGATTTTAAATTAGATTTTTATATTCTTAGCTTAGACTGAGTAATTTGGAGACTCTTAAATTGTCAAAGTCTCTTGTTAGTTGGTGATTGAAAGTTGCTAGTTGGCTTGAGCTTCACTAACTCTAGTCTTTGATTAGGACTTGTGAACTCAAGTTGATTTGCTCAATTGACTTTCCTTCAATTGTTAGAGGTTAACTAAGTGAGAGCAATTTGTAATTACCATCACAATTGACAATGATAATGAGGATAGGAATTCCGATTTTCAACCCTTGCTAGGATTTTTCATAGTTGTTAGTTTATTTTCTTATTATTTACATTCCTTGCTTATTAAACTCAAAACCCAAAAAGATACAATTTTATAACCAATAACAAATACACTTTCCTGCAATTTCTTGAGAGATGACCGGAGGTTTAAATACTTCGGTTAATTTTATTGGGTTTGTATTTGTGACAAACAATTTAAACATTGATTGAGGTTTAATTGTCGGTTTAGAACTATACTTGCAATGCGTATTTTTGTGAAAATCTTTACTGATATTTTTCCTCTGTCAAAATACAACAATTATTGAAAGATAACAATTATTGAAACACAACCAACCAAAGAAGCTTAAATAACAATAATCGTTACATTTTGCATGTCCAAAATGAAACACCAACCCTTTTCTTTGTAAGGCACGAGATCCTCAGCAGTAGCTCAAGGAACCACCTCCAATTCTCCATGTTCTCCATTGGGACAATGACATATTCAATTACATAGATATGACTATTGGCGTCTTGTCCAATGGCTGCTAAGATTTGTCCACCAAATCTTGTTTTTAAAAATGTTCCATCAAACCCTATTAGAAATCTATAGCCTGCACTTAACCCCTTCTCGCATCCATCCAGATACATATACATCTTGTCAAAAGTGGGATCTTCTTTGGGGTTAGGATGAAGAATTGTTGAGATGCGCACAGTTGATCTTGGGTTGCACTTCAGCAGAGTCTCACCATAGTCTCTCACCATTCCGTATTGTGCAGTAGCATCACCATACACAATGTGCCTTGCATCTCTAAGTTCTCTTGTCAAAGAAGACTTGTTCAAGTCTAAGTCACATTTGCTTTTGAAGTATGTTAAAGCTTCAGAGCACTTCAGGTTTGGGCATGGTTCTGAAAACTGGATCGGACCGATCGGTTGAATCAAGCCAACAAAAAATCAGTGTTAAAAACGGTCCGATTCACTACCTATAACTGCTGGATAAAAAACCGTTCAAAAATTGCTGAACTGACCGGTTGGACCGGACTGGTAACCGGCCAATTCTAAGAAAAACCCTAAGTCTTACCTCTAGCCGTAAAGCAAAGGTTAATCAAAGGTTACGACAGTCCTAAGGCTTATACATATTTATATAGAAGGAAATAATATATTCTAGAAGTCTGATGAAGGAATAAACTCAAAAATAGAATTTCAGAAGCGCGAAACGTTCACACGAAGCTAACGCACAAGACACAGGATATAGATGCAAGAGAATAAAACATTTGTATATATATAGATATAAAAGTATTATAATTATAGGGAACTAGCCTAAGCTTACGGAGTTTAAGCCGACTAGTTACAAATAGAAAGATACAGAGTTTTAGAATTAAAACAACTTATACAACCTATCTCTCAAATAAGCCTCTAAGGCCATAAAATAAATATACAAAGAGATGTGAGAGTAACTACAACAAAGTAAAATAGAAATAAACCAAGGAGGAACCATACTCCGTTCTGTCACCATATCCGCAATCCCACCTAAGTGGATTTGTAACCTGCGTCTGAAAAACAACAACAAAGTATGGAATGAGAACCAGAGATTCTCAGTATGGTAACAGTGCCCAATGATGTAAGACGTAAGGTTATGGGACGCCGAAAGCAATCCTAGAACTTCACATCGCATACAGATATCCAAGCTTAGAGCAAAATAAATAAATAAAGAACTTAACCATAAACCATAAGCAGGGTTATCTACTTAGGGGATTTCTAACTAGAACTAGTCACACTGCTGTATCCCACAGCCTTCGCCACCCTAACCTCCGTGCGATCCCATCGTCACCACCTACCTAACCTCCTCAGCACCAGACAAACACAGGTAGTATTCATATATATACAAGTAATTCAAGAAGTAAGTAGACATGTTAGACAATTAGGCAAACTCAAGTAATCAAAGCTAATCAAGCACATAAGAGATGCATATGATGAATGTCTATCCTATTGGCTCGTGATATCACTTGTCGGTATATGAATGCCAACCCGACACACCCTTTCGGATGTTGCCTTTTCCTCCACTTCCGAGGATATAGCGCCTGGCCCGCTCTTGTTCCGAGGATATAGTGCATGGCCCACTTGCATGCTTAATCCGAGGATATAGTGTCTGGCCTACTCTTGCGGCAGAAAAGGAAAACAATAATTACATATAACTCATCACAAATCATTCCAAGGATATAGTGCCTGGCACACTACCATTCCAAGGATATAGTGCTTGGCTCACTATCCACATCCACAAGTCTATCAACCATATCAATTCATCATCATTTCTCATCTCAATTCACTTCCAATTATCAACCCTCAACATTCCAAGGATATAGTGCCTAGCACACTCTCAACATTCATCAAGATCATCATTCCATTAACATCCTTAAACATTCATGTTTCTCAAACTCATCATAGGCAATTCCATTCCGAACTCATCAATTCACCAATTTCTCACATCCGTTGCTAGTAATCACCAAGTTCACTACTCTGCCCTCTCTTTCAACCCAACCCATCATCCATACATCAAAAACCTAAACCTCTATTTGCTAACTTTTCAAAGTAAACCCACATTAAACCTACTAGGACCTTTCCCAAGTTCCAATGCCCAAAAACAAGCCCAAGAGTCTTAAAATGGTGTCATAGAAGTATATAATCTTGTTGGGAAAGTGAAATAGTTTAAAAACAAAGTTTAACTTATAAAACAGGACGTGTGCGTACGCACAAGGGTGTGCGTGTGCACGCCCAGAAGATTTTTAAGATGTGTGCGTACGCACAGGCATTAACTTTTCCAACTTCTGCATGCGCACAGGGCCGTGTGTGCGCACAGGTTGTAAAACCTCATTGGTGTATGCGCGCACAAGCTGTGCTAGCGCTGCAAACAGCACGCCCATCCCTGCCTGTGCATACGCACAGGTCTGTGTGTGCACACAGGTGTAAAATCTTGCAGGGTTGTGCGTGCGCACAAGGCTGTGCGTGCATACATACCAGAAATCACAAAACTCTGTAACTCTGCAAAATTTCAGATTTCGACAATAATCTTTGAATGATCATAACTTCCTCTACAAAATTTCAAATTTTACAAACTTTATATCAAATCGAAGGATTTTCAATAATCTTTAATTCTAAACCAAATTCAACAAATTTTGAAAACCGAGGCAAAAGTTATGATCGGACAAAGTTCACCAAAAATCCATTTTTAACCAAAACTTCACAAATTTCAACTTTTCCCATTATCACAACTCAAACTAACCAAAACCAAATAAAACCATTCCAAACTCCATTTTTACCCAAAACCTCATAACCTCAAATTCAACCAATTCTTAAATCAAAACCAAACCAAACCTGTCAAATCACCAAACCACTACCACAGACAACATCTTACCATTCTATTACACTTCCATCCACACCTAATTCACTCGACATTTTCACCATAACTCAACCATGATCCAAAATTCACAATTCTAAACCTCAACTTCACAAATTCCACACAATTAACATCATAACTCACCAATTTTCAAAATATCAATAACAATCCTAATTCTCTTCATTCAACAATGACATCCCCATTTATCATCATTAATCATCAACAACATCCACAAACCCTCATCAACAACAATAAATCACACATTCATCATCAACCTTCATAATCATTAAATACCAACAATCATCACCAAATCATATTATTATTATTATTATTATTCCAATTCCTTCTACACAACACCATTACAACATCAATCCATCCACATCAACAACACCAATCATCAATACTCATTAACATCAACAATTCTCAATAATCATCATCAACTACACTAATCCAATACCACCAACAATTAACATCAATTCACATTTAAATATTCATACACCAATAACATTCAATCATATCTTAAGGTCAACTAGCCTAAGTGTCAATACATATTACATATTACATAAAGGAAATCGAAACCATACCTTGGCCAATTCTCAAACGCTCCAAACACCAAAACAAAACCATCAAACTTGATCCAAAGCCTCAACCAACTCCAACAAACACCAAAACTCAAACTAACAACACATATATCACCAAAATCAAAACCTAAGATACATAAAACAACTAAACACAAGGGTTTAGTGAAACCTTACCTTACCCAAAGAGCTTAAGGGTAAAATCTAATAATTACCCGCTACTAGAGATCACCTAAACAAGCAAAACCACAAAACTTGCTCAAGAACTAAACCCAAAATGCGCAGAAACTTAGGGCAGAAAACTGGGGAGTGAGATTCAAGTTTTTACCAGAAAAACTTAAATAGAAAGGAAGAGCTCGTCGAGAGCTTCGCGTGGCCATAAACGGCTCGTCAATTGAAGCTCCGGATCAAAAGTTATGAAACTTTGAAGGAGGAGGTGAATAGTAACAATGGCTTCTCCTCCTCTCTTCTTCTAAACCGTGCCCCCTCTCTTCAAATTGAAGAGAAATGAGCTGAAAAGCTCATTAAGTGGGCTTATATATGTTAGACCTTGAGCCCGGTTTGGATCTGGTTTAATCCGTTAGCATTTTAGGTCCGTTTGGCCCACTTTGGGCCAAAACATTTAAGATTAGTGTCTGGTCTTCGATTCTAAATTATTTTTTATCTTTTCAAAACAATAAATCAATTTTCCAAAATCTTATTTTTCTAAAACCACAGTACCAGACAGACTTAAACCGGTTCGATCGGTTCGTTTGTCGATTCTCGGCCTTTCGCTGAAAATATATTTTCTGACTCCGAAAAATTCATTGAAACCAAATTTCACCTTTATATTTTCAAATTGAAACTTCTAAATTTTGAATCTATTTCGGGGGCCATGGATTCCTTACTCCCACTTTTGTGTGGGAGTATGATTAACCTACAGTAAAATAATTACAAAATGTACCCCGTTTTTTTTTTGAAAAATTTACTAATTAGATTTTGACCCCTCAAATTATTGGTTTTTAATTTTGACTCCTTTCCCTTCTTTGGTACGAGAAACTGAGAGATTACTGATTTTTGGAGAGCATCAACCAGGTTGAAGCTTTTCTTTCCTTCCCTAACTCTGCCCTCACTCTCTACCCTCCTTAGAGTTCTTGAAAAACCCTAATTTTGCCATCCCCGTTCTTTTTCTTATTTCAGATTCAGGGGCATTTCAGAGAAGAGAAGCAGTTAGGGTTTTCAGACAACTGCAATCCCTGCCATTTTCATACCCTTCCTCTGCTGCAAATTTCTGCCACCTACTTCCGCCGACGCGCCACGCCTCCGCCGCCGCCGCACCTGCCTCCGCCTCGCCCCGCTTCCACCTCGCCCTGCTTCCGCCGCCGCGCCACGCCTCCCACGCTCAATAAGACAAGAGGTTTCTGCGGCCCTAAATCGCTCATCTGGTTCATCAGGTATACATCTTGATTTCATATTCCGAATCTTAAATGTGTTGTATATTAGGTATGTTTTCAACAATTTGTTAATATAAGAGATTTATTTTACTGTTTATAGACGGTTCAATACCCGGTGGAACATGCTGAGAAGTTTGAGAAATTTGGCATGTCGCCTTCCAAAGGTGTTCTTTTCTTTGGCCCTCCGGGCTGCGACAAAACCCTGTTTACAAAAGTAATTGCAAATGAATTCCAGGCCAACTTCATAAGTGTCAGGGACCTGCATTGCTTCTGTAGTTGGCCTGGCATTCCAAAATCCACACGGTCCAAAATTCATAAATGGACCGAGTCATTTGTTGTCCTGGGAAAAAAGAAGTCTCAGCTAAAAAGGGTTGAAGGATCTTAGAAATGGTGTTGCTTTGTTAATTAATGGTTGGAGATCATAGAAATGATCTGAAAAAACCAACAAAAAATTTCAAACAGTCCAAAATTGAAGCATGGACTAAGTTTTTTGTTGAAAGGGAAAAAGAAAGATCATAGCCAGTCAATTGGATGGGAGATCATACATTGCTTTTTAATAAAATAGGTTGGATGGTCATACAAATTAGAAATTGTGCTCACAGTGGTTTACCTTAACCGGAATTTCTCCTTTTACTCTAAATCTAAATACATTGGCTTTAATTAGATATCATTATTGTTTGCAGGTTCACTACTTAAATCTACTTAGAGTTTTTTTATAAGTTTATTATTATTATTATCTAATCAAGCTTTCTCATCATTTGCCTCCTATGATGGGTGACAGATATCTGAGGTTGTCAATACTCAATTCCATGAAAGATCTGATAGATATCTGTCGGGAGCACAAAATTGGTGCAATTGGTAAATTTTAAATTGCTTTTGTTACTATATTACCCTATTGGAACCAAATGGACGGATTGTTTGTGCCTAGAAACAACATTAAAGAGGCTATACTTCTTTTAATGATTTTGCTTAGAAAAGTCACTCTAAATAGAATTGAGTGGGATCCTTCAATTTTGGACCACCTTTCATTTGCTCTATCTGATTCTGGAAATTTGATGATTTTAGCCAATCAATTGGAAGAATTGCTTCCTGGAACTATCCATCGAAAGGAGAGGTTCTATGCTTTAGCTCTTTGTTATTACGAAGCAGGGAAGAATGTGGAAGCGCTGGATCTTCTTAGAAAACTGCTGAGTAATAGAGAGGACCCAAGACATGTTCCAAGTTTGTTAATGGCTTCTAAGATTTGTTGCGAGAACTTCAGTGTTACAAAAGACCCTGGGGTAAGCTTTGCTCGGATGGCACTTGAGAACTTGGATGGAAGATGTAATCAGTTAGAAAATATGGCCAATTTCTTACTTGGTGTTTCACTTTCTGCATACTCGAAATTGGCCATTTCTGATGCTGAGAGGGTTAAGAGACAATCTGAGGCACTTCATACCCTTGAAACTGCCTGCAAATTGAGCAGAATGGAAGACCCTGTTGTATTATACCATCTGAGTTTAGAATACGCTGAGCAACGGAAGTTGGATGCTACACTTCATTATGCTAAGTGCATTGTAAAACTTGAAGTTGGCTCTAATGTTAAAGGTTGGTTACTGTTATCTAGTGTATTATCCGCACAAAAGCGGTTCTTAGATGCCGAATCTATTATCAATGCTGCTTTGGATCAGACTGGGAAATGGGATCAAGGTGATTTGTTACGAACAAAGGCGAAACTTCAGATCGCTCAGGGCCAGTTAAAGAGTGCCATTGAGACATACACTCAGCTTCTTGCTGTTCTTCAAGTTCATAGTAAAAGTTTTGGTTCTCGGAATAAGCTATTTAAGGTTTGTTTTCTTAATTTTTCCAGTCCCAAAATACTTTTTCATAGTCATATTGCTTTAAGGTCCTTACCCTTTTCCATACTATTGGTGACAGGACAAAAGAGATCAGATTAGGAATTTGGAAGTTGAAGTATGGCATGATCTTGCTTATGTATACATCAGCCTTTCACAGTGGCGTGACGCAGAGGCCTGCCTTTCAAAATCTCGGGCCATCAAACTATACTCTTCTACTAGATGTCATGCAATAGGGTAATATAGTAACAAAAGCTTATTTGGGACAAGGATTCTGAACTTGGGAAGGATAATATTTATGCAGATGATGCCACTTTCATTGTCTTGTAATGGTCGAATTGCTTATTAATATACAGATCAAACCTGTTCTCACTTCTCATTTCACTTTTATATATATTGCACTCACCTTCTCTGTTTTTTAATAAGAAAATAGAAACACATTTTCTTCTCTGTATATATCATCGTTATTTACAGAAATAAAATATATAGGTTATGAACAATTTATATTAACCGATAAAGTAAAGAAAATTAGTAACATAGAATTGTAATATATAGAAAGATAAATTAGTGTAACAACTAATGAAACATAGCTTAGTAATTTGTCTTTCAAAAAAAATATTAAAAATATCTAAAAAGATAATTCCTCATTTCTAAATGTCTTCATGCTCTGCTTCTACCTTGGTCCTATATTGCCAAGCATTTTTTTGTATTACGAGACACAAATTGTTGTACTCCTCTAAAACCAGATCCACGGCAAGTCTCATTCGTGTGGAGTCGTTAATCTTCTTAGAGCACCAACAATATAATTCTAATTAGAAGTGTGTTGAAAAAATTATGTTAAAAATATTTTGTTATAAATATGACCTGAATATTGAAGTTATCTGGTAAAGTACATTCTCTCATCCAACTGGTCACCCAAACTCCGCTATCATTCCTAAGATATAAAGTATTCCACAAATAGTTATTATATCCATATAAGATATAAACTATTGAACGTAATGATAATTAAAAGAAAAAATTAAATAGTAGACTTACGATCTATTTTTTTGAGTGGGTAGGCCAAAAGGTGTGATAGGCCAAAAGGTGGAGCAATCTATAACTTTAGACTTATCATCATTAAAAATATGATCATCTAACATCGCTTCTAAATAAGTTGCCTGTACAAGAGTAAATTCATGACACAAAAAAAATGAATTGTAAATGAGTTAAATTGACTAAGAGTACTAGTTACAACAAATGGTTATTTAAATTGTTAAGTTGTTAAGTGATTCTAAATCATTGAGTACTGATTTAGAACAAATAATTACCACTTTAATTGCGTTCCTTTTGCGTTGTTGATGTTTTTCGACAGAAGGCAGTGAATCCAATATGATTAGGCGACGACTCGTAAAGTCAACAATAACCAAATACCAATGTAGTTCCTCACAGATAGGGATAAACACCTGCGATAAACCTTAAACCATTATAAACACTAAAAATAGATAATAGTACATTAATGGAAAACAAATTGGTCACTAGTACCCTAATGACGTGGTTAATTTTCAGTGACATATATGCTCCAAGGAAATCAAAGATAACCTCTGCCGGTGTATATTTGTCGCTTAGGTAGCGTTTGTTTTGAGGTAATGAGACAGAGACTGAGAGACTGAGATTCAGTATCGTGTTTGTTAGTTTAGAGACTGATATTAAAATTTCTGTCTCTGTCTCTAAAATTTCAGTATTTCAGTACCTCCAAAAAGTAGGGACACAGGGGACTGAAATTTTTAGAGATAGAGATTGAAACTTTAATAACATTTTATACCTAAAATACTTTCATTTCAATTAATTAATTCCAATTTTACCCTTTGTGCAAATTAAATTAGAGTTTCATTTTTGTTTCAATTTCTATCTCCCATTTTGCACCAAACAGAATACTGAGATTTATTTCAATCCCTGTCTCTTAGTCTCTGTCTCTCAGTCTCAGTCTTTCCGTCTCTGTCTCTCCACCAAACGCTATCTTAAAGCATATCGCTGCATACAAATAAATATTGTTAAATGAAAATATGCTTTCAATTTAACAACTATTTTTGAACTGCTAATTTAATAATACACTTTACCGTGTGAGTACATAGCATGGGTTAGTCTAGAAAAAAGAACTTCTTTTAAATTAGTATATCCAATCAAACTATTAGACCAAAATATTAACTAAGAATTTCTTTATATTATAGGGATAACTTTACTGCAAAATGTGTAGGCATGAACCAGCAAATTGGATCTTCATTTCTACGTCGAAATATACGTGTCATCATAAGTGCCACCAGGTTTATAACCTACAATATGTTACAATTATATATAAAACATGTTTATTGGTAAATAGGGGCTTAAAAATATAATTACAAGAAAAAGAATAATATGCATTTACTCGTGATTCGACACATCTCTCTGGGACAAGACATCTAAATGTACTTCTGTAACCCTTTTCATCTGAGATTACCAACTCTTCAGAACTGCCAAATTCATAAAGTGGTTAGCTGGGAGAAGCATAGAATTTTTACACCATTACATTATACACATAATCATTAACCACACGTACGGATCTAACGTATCCGAAAAAATATAGGCTGCAACAGCTACTTGAGATTCGGTTAACATCATCGAAGTAGTAGGCTCAAATGCAACAAGTGTCCACCACTGAAGATGAAAAAAATAGTTTCAAAGTTACACTAAAAAATAAAGAAAAAAGAATAAATAAACGAAAGAAGAAAAAAATTAAAGTTACCTTTGGGAGTACAGCTCCTACTCTAACATGTGATTGTCCATTAGGTGGAGTTGTAGCTTCACGAGTAATATCCAAGTGGAATAACTTCTTGGGTTGAATTGGCATGATAGCAGTAAGATCACTAGTTTTTGTACTTTTCGAAGAATGCACAACTACAGTAGGATCCAACATGGAACTACTATTTGTGGAAGTTTTCTGTTGTCCCATGATCAAATCAATTTTTTGGTATAGAACATGAATGACCGATTCTAAATTTTCTATCCTTTTTGTTATATCGTTAAACATACTATTGAACTGTATATTTTTCGGTGAAGCCATCTTCTACTACTCACTCAGATAGTAGTATTTTGTCTTGTACGGTATCATATAACCCCTTAGGATGAATATATAGCAAATTTGGTTATAAAAGATAAGATAAGATAAAAATAATACAAATTTTAAGATATTTTATTTTTATCATTTTTTTTAAAAGTTATCTAATTAGAGTAAGAAGATAAGAAGTTAAGAATAATAAGATTGCATAAAAAAATCTAATATTATCTTTTTCAAAAAGATAATATTAGAATTATAAAACAAGAATTTATTATTAATTTAATACAAGATAAAGGCTGGGTAATGTATGCTGTGGAAACTATTTTAATTTTGGGTATATATTTTTTTTTATTTAAAGTATAATAACAATTTTCTGTTATCAAATTTAATTTTAAATTTTAGAAGAGAATTAGTTGTGTGAAACATAATCTTATTCCTATATATAAACGCTCAAGCATAGAACACTATTAACTATCTCTTGTAAAACTAAAATTACATTCTAATAGAGCAATGGAAGAAAAAGTAGTAGACGATCACATTGGATCTTCTTCGATGGAAATTATTGAAAATTCTCCGTTGAAACAAATACTACATGCCATAGAGGTAATATATCCAACTCATGATAATATTGCAATGTTATTTATATATACCAATGCTAATTTTCTATTTTATAATGTAGTCTTTATCCAAGAGAGTTGATGAGATGGAGAAGGCAATGTGGATGGCAAAGAAGTCACTTGATAAATTAACCGCTTTTCAATGTAAAACTGATGAGACACATGAGAAATTCAACAATACAGACCTATATGAGATGAAGAATAAACCCTATGATGATGTAACGAAGAAAAACTCTAGCCCGTTGTAAGTAAAGTCCGAAAATTGTGTGTTCACAGATTTATCCGATGAGAATAAGGACGTTGAGATTTTGCACAATTTTCCATCATCGTTCTACAAAGGCATGCAAACATGCCTGGATGGAGAAGAAAAATCGAAGCCAAAGTCAAGATTCGGTATTCATAGAAATAGCAAAACTAATAAAACTGTGCAAGAACTTCCGAGTACATTTCTAAGGCAAAAGGACAAATTGGCAAGATTTAATAATCCACCATCTATTCAAAATATGGCGTTTGCACGACCAGCTAAAATGCCAAAAATTGAGCACAAAGGTCAACTATCAAGCAAGATTGCGGAAACTAGAGTACGCAAATGGTCTTTAACTTTCACCATAGACAAAGAACGGTTAACGACCGTTGCGAAACAAAAAAAATGGCTTTCAAGAACACTTCTATCCCAAAGGTATTTGATTTAGTTAAAAAAATTTATTGGCATAGTATTCAAATACGTATATTGTGGATAACCTTTACGTTTTATGCAGAATCTTAACTGTTCATTCAAACCACCAGAAGATATGAGGTTGAGTGAGGATTTGGTCAACATGGCTATGTACATCTTTGCTGCTGATAATGATATAGCGTGAGAATTTTTTTTAATCTTTTATTTTTAATTTTAGTTCTCTCTGTGGCTAACGTGTTGGCTTTGTATTAGAGAGGATTTGGTTCATATTCACGATACAACTGCAACTAGAGAATATCTGTTCTGTCTCGTACCTGGAAAGCAAGTGTCCGAACTGGTAATAAAGCTGATGGCATTGAAGATAACATCAAATATTAGCATGACCAAATTAAAAAATATTTGGTCCCTTCCACCATCATTTGCGGTAAGTCAAAATCTTGATTTTCTGGATATTAACTAAGTAAAATAAATAACCATTGTGCTCAAACATTCCCAGGATGACGTTACGTTACATATGGAAGATCATGACCTACTAGAAAAATATACACATTATATGCCACCAACCCGTGACCTTCAATTTGTAAGTTCTCATTAATTATTGGAATATTTTTATTATAATAAAAAGTACTCAAACTTGTACTTATACATATTACATCGTATTTGTTATACAGATATATGTCCCAATCAAGGATAATGATCACTGGTATCTAATGGTAATGAGCATCCCTGACAAAATACTTTATCATTTAGACTCTCACTGTAAGGTTGAAGATGATGAACTACGCAAGCATCATATTAGAAATATAGTAAGTTCTCCTACTATAAAAACAAAGTTAATAATAACATTACCTCAAATAATAAAGCACACTATTCTTATTACAGGGAGTGGCTCTTTCTGAGATAATATTTTCAGAGAAGTATGCAAAATGTGGTATACAAAAAATAGTGAGTTTTGAAGGTTGGGAAGTCCGTAAAGCAATAAGTATTCCTAGGTGCTCAAATAGGTAATTATTCAAATTGTTGGTTATTTAATTTAATATTATATATATACTGTTTTCGACTTCCTTATGTTGTTCTGCATGATACGTTTTCACACAGCAATGATTCAGCTGTATGGGTTATGCAGTGGATGGATTTGCAACAGGAATTCACTCATGTGGTCCCTCCAAAGGTAATTTTTAACATAGACAATTTTCCTCTTTAATTACCCTAATACATGTGTTAACGTTTGGTAAAATAAATTACAGCTGCATGAGGAAAGGAGTAGAATGTATTTAGCATTGGATTTCATCACCGGAGATTGGAATAAGATACGGTCAGATGTTAACGAGAGGTTTCAGTTATAGTGGCTTATGATACACCCATAACATCTTTATTTAAATTGAAAAGAATTATTTATGTTTTCTTCTTAGACTTACTAAAATAGACGAATTTATTTATTAGATATTTTTTATTACTCTTGTTGTGTACTACCTTTTCCTTCTCCTGTTACGAACTTATAAAAAGAATTGGAATACTTTAGCTATTTTTTTTCTTTTTTATATTTATCTCCCAGCGTTAATTTTATTGAAAGCACCTTTAGACATACACCGAATTCATTGGGCTGATGCCCTTGTTATAGGATTTGAGAATAATAAAAACTATTAGATAAATTTTTCTTATCAAAGTTGTTAACACTTTAATGAGTTGCATCGCAACACTGGTACTTAATTGTGTATTAAGAGAATGATGCGATTGCTTTCAAGTGCGCGGTTGTACTTATAATACAAGAAGAACTAAATCTTTTTATAAGGAAATAAATATATTTTTAATTATTTTTTTATTTAACTTTTATAATCTTTATCTTGATAAATTTTATTTCTCTTAAAATTTTATTAATTTTTATTAATTATTTATTTATTTTTATTTATTTTTTATCTTTGTAATTTTTACCCAATGAAAAAAAAAGACAAAAGATTGGAAAAGTAAAAAAAATAAATAAATAAATAATAAAAATTACTATAATTTTATTTTGTTAATATAAAAATTATAAAAAATAAATAAAAAATAATTAAAGATATATTTGTCTTTTATAAAAAAATTCAGTTCTTCTTCTTAAATATTATAAAGAGATTTAGTCCTTTTTAATAATTTTAATATTAAAGGTCTTTTTTAATAATTAAATCTTTCTAACGATCCTTTACAATAATTTTTCTTAACTTTTTAATGTGAAATATAAAAATATTTGATTATTTTAGTGTTTTATATGGTTGTGATAGTAGCACAAAACATCATTGACGTTTTATAATAAAAAAATTTAATTATAAAAAAGTAAAACATCACTGACAATTTGTAACAACAAATATTATTTTATAAATGAAAGTAGCAATGTTTAACATATAGTTTGGTTTATTATAAAGAATTTCACACCTAATAATACAATATAAAAAAGAAAAAATTCGGTATAATTCATCAAGTCCGAAAAATAAAAAATGGTATAATTCATAAATAAATGTTATGAAACAACATTTTTCAAATTTATTTATGATTAGACTATTTTTGACAAAGGTTATTTATCATTTTAAAATTTCTTTTTAGAATTTGTTTTTGGTGGTTAACTCTATTTTGTTTAGTATAAAGAATAAAAAATTGTTTTCAAAGTTATTTGATGTCATAAAAAAATGGTCAAATAGATTAGAGGTGTCACATTTTTTATGAACTGATTTCATGCCATAAATATATTTGGAAATTAGGGTGATGTTACTTATAATATTTGATGGTTTGAGTTGATATTACAAATTTTTCGAGAATTAAACTGACATTACATATATTTTTGAGAAACTAAATACTTTAGATTATAATTTATTAATCTATGGAATAAACATAATTTCATTTTTTGACATAGATTTACAAAGGGAGCGTAAATCTTAATTAACAATGTAGCTAAAAAAATAATTAAACTTTTAAAAAAATGCAAACCTATACTAGCCAGTGACACCAGTGTTTGGTTCAGTTTTTTCTTTCTTAATTTATTTATCAAATACAGAAGTTTACTCATTGAGAAGAAAATTAATAATCAAAGGTTTTTGGTTGACAGCCAGCTGAGGTAGTTGGTGATTTGTGTTTTTATCTTTCATGAATGCCTTGCAATATCCATGTTTAAAATTTTAGGGTTCTGGGTCTTTAATGCTGCTTAGATGTATATTTCATATAATATTATATTATATGAACTATTATTTTAAAGTTATATCAGTGTTGTTCACTTGTTTGATCCTAATTATACAATACCTTATAAAAACTTTTTGAAATGTTAAAATTGCATTAAGTTAATACCAAAACAAAAGATTACATGAAATCAATTAAAATACCCAAAAAAAATATTACATCACTCTCCGAAATTACCCATTTAAGTCCCCCAGTTACCCATTCTAAGTTGGCTACCTTAAGAATCAGCAGTTGAAAAAAAGTAAATGTTCAAAAGGGTCAATTCAACAGTGATAAAATTTTGAGTATGGCTTCAAGGACGTAGCACCTGTTGAAAGATGAACACGAGGAACTCGGAAGTAGCAGTATACATGACTTTGTATAGTTCTTCTATTTCGTTTTCTTCTCTTTCTTAGTAACCCTTGGCTTTTGGTAGAACAATATCTGGCTTAGGAGTGTGAAATTTGTAGCAACACCAATTGCGGAACCCATTACAACTTCAAAAGAATTAAGGAAACAGTCACAAATACATAATTAAGATACGAATGCAGTACTGCTAAAGAGTTAAATTAAAAGACCACCAAAAACGTAAATATTGAAATGAATTTGTTCTAATGTAACACGGTAAAAACTTCATATGTTCGTTTGATAAAATAACACGAACAGTATAAAAATCGCTTTGATGGAAGTAACAATAATAATGATAGAAAAATTGATTAGTGGGGGTGGAAAAAATAAAGGAAGCAAGGATACCGCTTTTTGGTGCATTTTCTTGGAGGCTTGTGAATACTCTAGCTGCAACATATATAAACATAAACATTAATTTGCAAACAAAAACAAACTATAAAGAAAATTTCCAAAATGACATACTGGCTTACCCATTGAACCTGCAGAATTCATCAAAGAAGTTAAGAAATAAATTAAAAATTACATCAATCCCAAATCAACTAAAAATTAGAGGATACCAGAAATTAAAGCATTAACCATACCTTATTACAGCACCTCATTGCTACTGTAGGAAGCACTCTCATCATATACCTATAATATCATCAATATAATATCATTAGTACTAGCTAATAAGCAGCAAATAAAACTTTGTCATACCTCATTGGTAAAGATACTTACCAATGAGTCATCTTCAATGTTCATGTGGTCATCCGAGTCATTATCAAATGTGTCATTTCCAAGGCCTTCTGACTGTGAGATGCCACGACGAACATGACAAGTTGTTCGATTGTGGCCCTCCATGCCACAATGTCCACATCGATGTTTTCTTTTATTGGACTGTGAAGCCCCCCTTTTGTCCTACATTTTCTTGGGTCCCTTGGCATGCTATGTCCGAGATCATTGGTTGCGAGCCCAGCTCCAGAAACATCCACTTGCACACCATCTCTTACACTATCTGCATCATTGACCCCCCCCTTTTTGTGCAGCATCTTCCTCCTTAAATTGTTTCAACAAATTCATAGCCATTTTCCGTGTAAAGATAAATCTCTCGTTATCTCGGCAAGCAAAGTTGGCTAGTTGTCTAAACCAATCCATCAAACAACCGTACTGACTTAGCATCAAAGAATCCCAATGAAGCCCGACCGCATTTTGCAAACCCACTTTGGCAGTCTTGGTCCACCGAGGCAAGACTAATGACCTTGGCAACTCCTCTATATCTTCATGCACCAAGACGCAAACTATGTGTTCACAAGGTATGCCAAATGATTCCATTCTCATACATGAACAATTGAATTCCATCTCAATGTCACAACAGAATACACGCCACATCTCATTTGGCATTTGGTCCAAACCGACAGAGTAAATCACATAAGAGCCAGTTTGCCTCATATTTATTACCTTCATTGATGCAGCCCGTACAAGGATTGGTTGGAACATATGAAATATTGATAGGGTGTAAACATTGGCAGCACTCCTCTCTAACTGTTGAAAACAGGTTTGCATACTGGGTCTCCCATTCACAGAGGCGAGGTCAGCCTGGACCTCTTTCCACCTTATATGGTCGACACAACGATTAAAGTGTTGAATGAACTCAACCAGATTGTACCTTGAGTTGACATACTTTGCAATGATCGAGTTTAATCCCTCGCACCGAGAAGTAGTCCGAAAACCAGCAAAAAACTTCCCTCTTATATGTGCAGTTGCCCATGAATGTCTCTTTTTATACATATCTAGGACCCAATTCTTGTTTTCGACACCAAATCCCTCAACCATTTCAAACCACTTTTGACGAAATACATCAATTTCATAGTCGCCTAGCATACACTTTCTAAACATGGATGTAAAGTGGGGCTTGCCAATGTTACTTGTTGCGTTGCGAATCAGATGCCATGCACATAATCTATGATGTGCATTAGGAAACTCTTTCTCAATGGCGAACTTCATTGATAGATCACCATCCGTGATCACCGAAACAGGTGCTTTCCCATTCATTGCCACCTTCAGTTGTTGTAGCAACCACCTGTATGTGTCTTTTTCCTCATCGCAAATTAAAGCAGCAGCAAAGATAATTGTTTGATTGTGATGATTGACACCAGAAAATACCACCAGTGGACACATATATTTATTCCTCTTATAGGTAGCATCAAACGCCAGCACATAGCCAAATAATGAGTAGTCGGCCCTGCTGAGACCATCGCACCAGAATAAATTGCGCAAAGTACCATCGGCATCCATGTGATGATTAAAATAGAGAGAAGGGTCATTTGTTGCTTGATCTTCTAGATACTTCAAAGCTGCATATGCATCACTAGGTAATTGGCGCCTCTGCTTTGCTATTTTATTGTACATGTCCCTTTGCGTGAAAGAGAGATACTCGTAGCCACCTGCCTGATTTGCTAATGCCCGATATATCTGCCCAACACTAATCCCACCCTTTTTCATGTTAACCATGTGGCCAATATCAGCCTCGGACATGAATCTATGCCCAGGGAGCAATCCAGTCAACCGAGGATCCAGAAGCGGATGATTGTGTTCATCAGAAAAATAAGAAATAAACCAACGACCGCTAGGTGCATCTACACGAATTTCCATAATTGCACTGCAGCCACACCTTGTCTCGGGTGTAGGTTTTCTCTTAAGGTTTCCGATGCCGTAATTATTTGGCGGTCTAAATCCTTTACGATGACATACAAAATTCTTCAACTTAAGTGCGCCCGCACGACTCTTCCTAGTCCTGTTCTTCCGAGCACTAAAGCCTCTTGTCTTTGCATATCTATTGTAGAACTCAAATACAATGTCGACATCAGAAAAGTGAAAATGACATACATCTTCATCCCTGATGTTCCAAAATTCTATCATCCCAATGTCTTCGAGTGAGTCAATGTTATACCCTTCATCGAAGCCGTGATAATCGAACATTGGTTCCACATTTGTGTCGTCCTCATCCATATAATCCACGTCAACTTCCTCATGTTTTTCTTCCTCCTGCTCATACTGATCATATGATGTATGCTCGCTATTAACCCCTTCATGAGAAAATTCCTGACCCATAACTTCCTAAACACCAATACACAATTCAAAATGAAACTTAAGTTTGTAAATAAATTGCCAAACACCGAGTACCAGCCATCACAAATCACAATCTTTTAAAATTGAAATCAATCCAATAGTGTCAATCTTAGGAATCATCGAATTGGACACGAGTTTCATTTATTGTATTAAGGGGAAATGAAGAAGCGTGAATCCAAAATCTAATGGTGAAACTATAAGAGTAAAAACAGAAAGACAAGAACAATTGGCAATGCCAGCTATGCATGCGGTGGGTGCAAAGGACAACAAAATATTAAAAAGTATATATCATCTATCTATAA
This sequence comes from Arachis ipaensis, assembly GCF_059453495.1. Lineage (NCBI taxonomy): Eukaryota > Viridiplantae > Streptophyta > Magnoliopsida > Fabales > Fabaceae > Arachis > Arachis ipaensis. The sequence goes on along the minus strand of NC_142437.1, from coordinate 96,028,177 downwards.
TCTATCTATATTTCTGATCCCATGTCACAAAATCCCCGCCGCTCGCGGCCACTGAAGAACACATCGTTTCTCCTTTGAGAACCCCGCAAAGTTTGCTTGGCTGCCACCTCAATCCATAGAAATAGATTGTTCGCAAGATTAGATATGCATATGCCATTCCTGCTGAAATGACCTTATTTTAAACACACTGATTTCTTTGAGTTGATTGATGAGGTGTTTAATTTTCTCTTTATATATTGTGAAAGGCACTTTCCTGTGCCAGCTGCTGCATCAGCACACAGAAGTAGTTTTGGCAATTTGTATAGAGTGGTGGAAAATTTACAAGAGAGAGGGGTACTCAAATCCATAGAACATGGATGTGAGGAAATTTATTCATTAAAAGTATTGTGTTTGGAATCTTAGGGTTCTTAATTGCTAATGACTTGGAACAACATGACAACTATTTTGGACAAACCATGTTCAGTGGCACCATTAAATACAACAACAGTACAAGCCTTATAATAATTAATAACTATTCATTATTTCAATTCTTTCATTCAAACTGTAAAATCTGCATATGTTTTAAGTTTTCAAACTTGTATCATGTCATTAAGATAGAAGGCCAGAGGACCATTTTGTGACACATGAATTCCTCTATAAGCATACGTATGGATTTAGATAGCTTGTTTGTAACTATACATTTTAAGAATACTGGGCCAAGTTGAATGAATAATATAAAACAATGGTGAGGTCAATTTTACATTAATCTACATATATACTTACAAATTACAAGAACATAAGAAAAACACCTACTTGTAACATAGGATGGTATTGAAGTCACAAGATATGGAAGCTGTGATATGTTTAAGAACTAATAACCAGAGCAGAAATGAACTAGATATGTCACATATATGGTATACAATAAATCAAGTGCTACTTCATCCTAACCTTTTGATGTTATCAAATAGTGATCTGCTAGAGTGAAGACTCAAAGAATCCAGATGAAGTATGATTGGCCCTGATTCATCACCTTTATCCGGGATACAAATAATGATCAAGCTCTAATTAAGACTGAATACATGAAACATTACAAGAAAAAAAAATCCAGAAATGAGAGAATAGACAAGAGAGATTAAAATATAACAATAAAAATGACCCTGCTGCCAATATAAAATTGAGCATGAAGTGCATTCATAGGAGCACAGAAAACATAACTATAAAAATTTACAGTTAAATAACCCATTCTTCATTTGTTTTTTCTTACCAGTTTTTCTTCTCCCATTATTTCTTCTAATATGGAAAACTCATAAGGCAGAAGAGACTTAAAATATATCAAAGAAAAAAACTTTTTCGAAAATGGAATTAAGAGTCTGACAATTTTAAATAGCCATATATTACTTTCTTCTTCCTGTAACGAAAAATACCCATTCCCATTACAAACTTAACCAGACCTAACCTTGGACAAAGAAACCACAAACGAATTACTTGAACAGATGAAAAATCAGTACAAATTTTGAAAAATAATATTCATCATTTAGAAGGTATTAAAGAATAAAACATGCACGCACGCACACGCACACACTCACATCTTACACTAAAGTCTAAACTGGATAAAAGTAATAATATCAAAATTTAAAACACTCATGGAAGAGAAAGCTGTCGAAACTATTCCATTTGATTGACCAACAAATTCAATGTGGTTAGAATACGGGGGAATTTAGGACAACTTTCACAAACCAAAGAAATTTCAATTATAAGATAGCATTTTTCACTAACCAATTACTGGAACATGTGAACCAAAAAAAAAGGGATAATAAACAAAAATTCAGTATCAGCATAGGAACTGAGCAGGAAAGACATCAACATCTTGTCAAATGAGGAATGACTAGCATTTTTTTTAAGGATAAGACATGAAAACAATGACATGCAGCCCAATAGGGTAATATAGTAACAAAAGCAATTTAAAATTTACCAATTGCTCCAATTTTGTGCTCCCGACAGATATCTATCAGATCTTTCATGGAATTGAGTATTGACAACCTCAGATATCTGTCACCCATCACAGGAGGCAAATGATGAGAAAGCTTGATTAGATAATAATAATAATAAACTTATAAAAAAACTCTAAGTAGATTTAAGTAGTGTACCTGCAAACAATAATGATATCTAATTAAAGCCAATGTATTTATATTTAGAGTAAAAGGAGCGGTTAAGGTAAACCACTGTGAACATAATTTCTAATTTGTATGACCATCCAACCCATTTTACTAAAAAAGCAATGTATGATCTCCCATCCAATTGACTGGCTATGATCTTTCTTTTTCCCTTTCAACAAAAAACTTAGTCCATGCTTCAATTTTGGACTGTTTGAAATTTTTTGTTGGTTTTTTCAGATCATTTCTATGATCTCCAACCATTAATTAACAAAGCAACACCATTTCTAAGATCCTTCAACCCTTTTTAGCTGAGACTTTTTTTTTCCCAGGACAACAAATGACTCGGTCCATTTATGAATTTTGGACCGTGTGGATTTTGGAATGCCAGGCCAACTGCAGAAGCAATGCAGGTCTCTGACACTTATGAAGTTGGCCTGGAATTCATTTGCAATTGCTTTTGTAAACAGGATTTTGCCGCAGCCCGGAGGGCCAAAGAAAAGAACACCTTTGGAAGGCGACATGCCAAATTTCTCAAACTTCTCAGCATGTTCCACCGGGTATTGAACCGTCTATAAACAGTAAAATAAATCTCTTATATTAACAAATTGTTGAAAACATACCTAATATACAACACATTTAAGATTCGGAATATGAAATCAATATGTATACCTGATGAACCAGATGAGCGATTTAGGGCCGCAGAAACCTCTTGTCTTATTGAGCGTGGGAGGCGTGGCGCGGCGGCGGAAGCAGGGCGAGGCGGAAGCGGGGCGAGGCGGAGGCAGGGTGCGGCGGCGGCGGAGGCGTGGCGCGTCGGCGGAAGTAGGTGGCGGAAATTTGCAGCAGAGGAAGGGTATGAGAATGGCAGGGATTGCAGTTGTCTGAAAACCCTAACTACTTCTCTTCTCTGAAATGCCCCTGAATCTGAAATAAGAAAAAGAACGGGGATGGCAAAATTAGGGTTTTTCAAGAACTCTAAGGAGGGTGGAGAGTGAGGGCAGAGTTAGGAAAGGAAAGAAAGGCTTCAACCTGGTTGATGCTCTCCAAAAATCAGTAATCTCTCAGTTTCTCGTACCAAAGAAGGGAAAGGGGTCAAAATTAAAAACCAATAATTTGAGGGGTCAAAATCTAATTAGTAAATTTTTCAAAAAAAAAAGAATGGGGTACATTTTGTAATTATTTTACTGTAGGTTAATCATATTCCCACATAAAAGTGGGAGTAAGGAATCCATGGCCCTATTTCGGGTACTAAAATTATTTTATTAAAACAGTTTTGTATAAAAAAACTCGAGTTCTTACATCCAAACCATTCGTGAAACCTCCCTTCCTCCAATCATTCGTGTACCCTCTCTAAAGTAAAGCAACGTAGTGAAACTGTAAAAGTACCAAACCAAAACGGCTAAACCCTAGCCCTGGGTTCCTTGCCGCCACCATGCTCAGGTTCTCGGCGCTTCCGCTTCTTCCTATTCTCCCTGTCCAGAACCCAGGTAGCTCGGCACGTCGTCCCCATCCTCCCTGGCTTCTCTGTTTGTGGTTTGGAACAGCTTGCCGTCTTCCTCAAATGAAACCCTAGCCTCCTCCACCGTAGCCGCCGTTCTTCTTACTGCTGCTATCCATCGTGCTCAAGATCTTCGTCTGTTATTCATGCTTCAACCCCTCTCCTCATTTGCCAATCTCCAGCTTCTTCGTCGTGCTCATTGAGTCGGTGTGCTCCAACCCCTCTTCCTACTCACTCGCGCTTCGCCCACCATCCCTCGTCGTACTCGTCACTTGGTCGTCGTCGTCTGTCGCGCCGGTCCTTTCTCAATCAAATCCAGGGTTACTGACGGATTTATTTTTTGATTTGACATTTTGATGCAGCAATCAGGTTTAATGTTGAAATCGTCAACATTAAATTTAAGTTTAGGATTTAGGTAACAACTTTACTCATCTTAATTCAATGTAAATGTTTTTGGCAGATTTGTCGTATTGGATTTGGAACCAATTAAAGAGATTATTCTAAATGTATGCCAGTTTAGAAACTTGGCCCATGATCAGAAATTACTTAGTCACCCTATGGTTTAGATGACTACACAGTTAAAATTTGTGTCTCTGTTTTTGAATGTGTGTATTGGGAGAAGGGGGATCCATCCCTGGTTGCTGTACACATACAACGTAAAATTCCTCTATCTCATGCTAAATACATTCCTACTGCTAGTTATGATGCACTAAGGTTTTGTTAAAACTGTGTTGAAAATCTTGAGTAGAAAAAATTGTACTGTGTTGTTTGTGTTGAGGTTTTGTACTACTGCATACTTGGGATTCAGGATTTTTGTTGATTACTTGTACTAATGCATACTCTATTCTTGCTGTCCTTTGAATGCTGGAAATAGACTGCTTCTGCTTCTGCCATGTAATAGAGAGAACCTTAGAATATGTGTAGATTTTCATGCTGTGCCAAAAATTATATCCAAAATTTATAGTAGGGAAATTTATAGTAGGAAGATCATTGCGCGCGATACAGCATGATTTCACAGATTTAAAGAGGGTGAATGTTCTTGCAGAAATTATTGGTGAATCCAGAAGTAAACAAATGCGTCTGATATCATTTTAATGTAGTTTCGTAGATAAATTGGATACAACGTTTCATTCTGTTGTACTTATTGTAATTGAAAGTAAAAGAAATGTCTATGGAGACAACGTTAAGACTTTGAAAATTGACAATTTTTTTAACTTAATTCTAATATTCTTTAGTTATTATGAAAAAGGAACATGTAAAGTAGCAACTGCAGCACACTTATAAACTCAATTAAGCACTAAAAGTAACGAGAATCATGTCACAGGAGCCTATATGTTGAAGCAAATGAAACTAAAGGTCGGTTTGGCTAAACTTCTTAAATAAGTTCTTTTAAAAAATGAGCCTAAAATATAAGAACTTTTATTAATATTAACTTTTAAATAAGTTATTTTGAGTTTGGAAAGTTATTATGGAAGTCATTGTTTTAAAGTTGTGCATTAAATAAGAGTGATAAAATAGCTTTTGAAAATAGGAGAAGTCACATTTTTTAACTTCTTCAAAAGCTCTTAAATAACTTTTTGAAAAGTTAAAAGTTTATCTAAAAATTTGTACCAAACACAATAATGTAACTTTCTATAAGTCAAAAGTTAAAAAAAGTAACTTTTTGGTGTTTCCCAAACGAGCCCTAATTCATCTATTGAAAAATGACTATTTTTCAAAAGTTGCATCTATAATTTAGAATAAAGGCTCTAAATAATGCAGTATCACAAGACATATTCAGTTAACTATGAACTATCATTGTCCAGCATATAATTTATTTATTATTTAATTCTAAAATAATTTCTTCGATTGAACCACAATTAAATTGGTTAAATTAATAAATTAATGAACCAATGACTAGAGCAGTTTGATGATCGATCTAATTTTTAGAACCTTAGGTTTGGATATTTTCTAAGCTTTTTTACCAATTTATTTACTAACCACCCTCTGTTGACTAATCTATTTTTTGTCTCCCTTAAGCAGGTATGATCATCATTAAAAATTTTAACTTGCCAACAAACACCCTATCCGAGTGTGTGTGGTTTGAGAAATTATAAATAATTCCTAGGAATTTTAAGATGAGAATATCATATTCCCGTATTTGGTTCAAAGTTTGAAAAACTATTCCGGAGTAAGTTTGATTTCAGGAAATCAAAATACCATCATTTCAATTCCCATCTTTTTGGATATCTTTAATTCCCATGAGAATAGAATCTTTATAATAATGTAATATTTGAACCACACACAGCTTAGAGGCATAAATAACCTAGAGACATTCCTTACCTTAACATAAAGCACGGCACCTTAAGCTTTAGCTAATGCCCTGCTTATACTGGGATTGGCTCCCGCAAACCGTCGGTGACATTGTCTTGGCCCTTTCTTGGGGTTTCTTCCTCGTTTACTCTTAGAGGGAGAAATATGATTGATTCATTTGATTTAACATCCACCTCGTTTACTCTACGCCACAATTGTGTGATATCTATGTACTTATGCTATTAGGCACCCCTCTACAAGTAACTCCAGGACCAGAGCTAGCTATAAGCAATTCATATGGTGGAATCCCAGCACCGCATCTGTTTCTAAGAATCTGGTCTTTATTCCTCTTCTCAATCTCCTTCTCTATTCTCTTTAGCTCTATGGAGAAATCATAGAATGCCTCTATGATTTTAGGGTCACCAATCCAATCTGACAAGTCCCTTCTCTGCCCTATGTATTCTTCATCCTCCGGATGCTGAGAGAGTATGTTAAGCACTGCAAGAAACTTGGTGGTTTGAAACATATTCGGCAGGGAAGAACACAAGAAACCTTCGGGATCCTCCAAGAACTCCTTGTACTCTGGATCTCCTTCCTTGGGTAGCAGCTTCTTCACCAGCGGCGGGCGCATCGGGACGTACCCGCCAAGAGGGTACTGCCCAAAATTCACTGCTGAATGCTGAACTGAAGCAATCCAAATGAGTGTGGTGAGGACTGAGATAAGATCTCTGGGAGTGGCAAGTGTTGGCCACCAAGTAGCATGTGCATGATCACCATGGCCTACGTTGATGACCTCATTGTACCACCCTTGGAGTTCAGTGTCCGACCGTACCATTAGGCCATTATGGTAGTAGTAGTTCACATAAGTTCTAACCATCCTCTCCAAAGCAAACCAAATAAGAAGCCCATCATTTGCATAAGGGTAATCTTCAATTGTAAGTTTTATCCCAAGAGGTTGTGCTCTGTCTGGTTCTGCTAGTCCCCTGCATAATGTTCAGGACAATGATCATGAGATTATGTTTAAAGGTCCCTAAATAAGAATCGTTAATGTACACGAACCTTCTAATAAGGTCAGCTGGGAGGGCTTCCATGTCAAAACGCCACCAATCTTTGTAAGCGGCCGAGACGATCTCAGTGCTGTATCTGCCGGTAGAGAAGTCAGATTCAATGATGCCTCCACCATTGATAAGAGCCTTGCGAGCCAATGCATTTATCTGCAGTGTGTATTTCATATGAGGCTTTAGGAGCTTGAAGATAGGGTGCGTGACACTCATCTGGCGATGTGCTGCTATGATGAATGGCTCCATGCACGCGTGGGTCCTCAACCTAACGCTAAAATTTTGTTAAACAGCAAAAAAACTCAACACAGTTCCATGATGTACTTTAAGAATACTCTTTAAAAATCGATTTTCGACAAAATAAAATAATAAATATGTTGATATAAAAATATTCAAGTATTACTTTTATACGTTATAGAGTTCATTTGACTTCAACTTTGGTTTCTTTCAATATTACATGACCACATGATGATTGATGAATATTACAAGATGGAGAGTATAAAAAAGGTAAGGATTTAATTTAGTTGCATACCAGTGATGAACAAGTTGGTGAACTCCAGCATCATTGGAGCAAACATGTGCTTTGGCAAGTTGCCACAACCAATAAGAAGTGGCATCCAATGGAGGTGTTAGAACCTGTTTGGATTGTTGTTGTTGGTGCTCCCCCTCAGGAAGACTCAGCTCTATGGCAATAGGTTTCAAAGTTCCCATTCTAGTCAAGTACAATATGGTACGAGTTGCATATGCTTTTCGGTCCTCTTGAGCATTGATCCCTTTTAGAAAGGGCATATAAGCATCATGGTAATCCAAAATGAATAGCTTCTTTTCCACTATAGCCTATATTCAAAAAAGAAATAATTTTGGGTGTTATAAATTGTACAAGAATTCATAGAAGGCCATGTATATGTGTATGTAACTATGTATGTATACCTGTTGTACGGACATGCCGTCCAAGTGGCTAATTATGTGCTCTGCTTTTAGAGCGGACTCTTGTGGACCATACATGGAGGGGTCCAAATCACTCACCGGTGGAAAAGTCTACAAAATTTTAGAACAAACGTGTCAAGTAATCAGAATAAAAGTTTTAAAACAAACGTGACAAAACATAATAACTACTCGACGTGTTCTAATAATTGGCTGAGAAAGGTTGCTTGATGTAGTTAGAATATATAATGTGAAAAAAAAATAGTTAAATAACTAACTATAACATGCCTAACTGACCCTATATAATATTTAAGAAGTAAAAGGTTAGAATTTAAGATTATCAAAATTAATATATATAATAGGAATATTTTAATCATTTTTTATAATAAGAATATTGTAATTATTTTTTATAAAAAATAATATTAATTTAGACCAGTTCAAGATTTGATTAACTATTTTTTCGATGTCTGACCTAATTTTAACAAAAATAATATAGTTTAATTTTTAATTACTAAAAAACATCTTAAAAAAAACGTTTTAGATGAGTACTCTTTTTTTTTTTTTTCATTATCATTTACATACGTAACATAATTCTATAGAATTATTTTCTTCTCAAAATTGATTCAAATGGTAAAATTAAATATACCTGAAGCCTTTTTATGCTTAAAGGGTTGACGCCAGCCAAGGCCTGACGCCCAAGTTCTTCATCTGTTATGCAGCAACCACCATTCCCTATAATATTAATTTTAAGCAAATTCTGTTCATTATAATATTCAATTTGAAACTACTTAATAGTCATTTAACACGTTAAGTTGTTGAAGTTATTATTATTAGCTGACATACCACTTATAATGTGTGGAGTGCTAAATTTGAAGTACTCTTCGAAGGAATCTTGGAATAACTTGTTAACATCAATAGAAAGTGTCCCATTCTCCTCATTAGTATGATTCATTGCATCCACTTGATGCCTTCTTTTGTATATGTTCTTAATCTCTAATAGCTCCTTAAAGACTCCACACTTAGTTATATAAGTTCTTATGAAGGGAATCAAATTTCTTGTTACACCTTTCACTCTCTCCACATCAAGTGCCTCCTTTCTAACTCCTTCAAACACTTCATCTCTTGGCACATATGTTTCCATGAATGCATTCACACACGACTCATATTTCTCGTCTGTCACATGCATATATATGGTTACAAATTATTCAAAATGTGTTTAATCATATTAATTAATAGTAATGCACATATTAAGTATTTTAACAGAATAACAGTGACAGATTACTTATATGAAAAGTAGGAGTGTTTTATGGTCGGGTGAAATCGGGTTTGTTCTGATCCAGACCCAACCCTAAATATACATTGAGTCTATTTTTAGACCCTAATCCGACTTTAGACCCAATGAAACCTAAACATTTTCGGGTCACAACTATATCGGGTTCAAACCGGGTCTTTTAAGCTTTAACAATAATGGAAAAACTACCAAAAGTACTAATGAAGTTTACGAACGCTGACAAAAGTACCCATAAACTAAGAACATTAACGCTGTACCCATGAAAGATGGGTTCCGTATGACAAAAGTATTCAAATCATAATTTTTTGTTGATTTTTTAATAAAATTCCTAAACTACCCTACACTCAACCTCAACTCGCTTTTTCAACCTTTCATAACTCAATTTGCACCAACTCTTGCCATAGAGTCCAAAACTAGTCATACAATAAACCAGACCGAAATCAATGGTAGTGTGGTGGTGGTAAAGGATCGGACCTCAACCGATCACTCATAAGTTTATAATCCATACCCAAACCAAATTAATCAAACACCAAAAAATACTTAAAACATAAAAATTTTCAAATCCATTCATCCAATTTCAATTCACTTTAGCAAAACTAGAAGTAGAAACAGCCATCAACCATAAAAAATCAACAAATTCATTCATCCAATTTGAAATTTATTTCAGCAAAAATCAGAAGTAGAAGTAGCCATCAACTGGATCTTCTGTAAATCAATCTCAGCATTCATAAAGAATAGAAGCAGATTTTAAAAAAATAGAACAGTATCATTTTAGTAGTAACTAAATCAATTTCTGAAAAGAATAAAAATAAAATAAAATGTTTTAAAAAAAAGAAATACATTTTTCTTCGCCAACTGTAACATCGTCAATGGCAGAACCTCCATCTACAGTGCCGCCTCTCTTTCTTCTCTGATTTCTCTTTACCGAATCCGCTTTTTGCATGCAAGAGCACCACGACCCCTCTCTCTTCTCAAGTGTGCGACGACAGTATTCTCCTCGGCTGGGTCAGACGCGCATTCTCCTCGGCTGCAACAGGTGCGCCACGGCGACATTCTCCTCAGGTTGGGTCACATGCGTGCGATGAAGGTGTTGTTGTCACCTTAATAGTGAGAGGGAGAAGTAGTGAGAGGGGGAAGAGATTGGCGGTAATGGAGTAGGTGGGTGGCGGACGACAATGAAGAGGTAGGAGGAGAGTTCTGTGATTCTGTGAGGGTTTTTGAGAGAGGGATAAGTGAGGAGAGAAGAAGAAGAGAAGAGAGGGAGTGACGGTAGAATATGGTTAGGGTAGGGTAGTTTGAGAATTTTATTAAAAAATTAACAAAAAATTAGGGTTTGGATATTTTCGTCGTACGAAACCCATCTTTCATGGGTACAACGTTAATTTCCTTAGTTTATTGGTACTTTTGTCAGCGTTCGTAAACTTCATGGGTACTTTTGGTAGTTTTTCCAACAATAATTTATAAAGAAACTTATTTATGATGCACTTATTTATGAAGAAGAAACTTGTTACCAAAAAGTTGATATCCATATTTGAACTTGAATTTGTCCATAAATTCTAATTTGATGCTTCTTTGATTTATTTTCTAATTCAACAAGTGTGTTTAAAAATAAAACAATAAGTTTATAATTAATATAACATAATATTAAAATAAATTTAAAATATATATATATATCTTTTTTAATTTTTTTATGGTGCATATGGATCAGGTGAAACCGGATTCGCCTTAGCCAAGATCTGATCCGAAATAATGATCGGATCTATTTTTGAGACCCTTATCCGACTCTAAATCCGATGAAATCAAGCTAAATTAACCCCTAAAATGTTCGGGACCGGACCGAATCTTCGAGATAAGACGAGTCGGACCATACACACCCCTAATAAAAAGTCAAAACTAAAATATTAATATATATTATATTTTAATAATTTAATCAAATATACTAAATTATTTAGTAGTTTTTAACTATCATTTAGGCACGAAAATATCACGTGATTAAAGAGAAATAATTAAGATGAATATAAAACTCACTAGTTATGACAGGTGGACGGCCAGTTCGACAACGCCTAGGATTAGGATGTTGTTTGGTTCCCAAAATTGGCCTAACATGTTGAATGCCCTTGTCTAGATTTCCCAAGTCATTGTAGACATCATAGTCATAAACCCTATCACTCATCACCTTCCTCATTCCATTTCCATCTCCCCTCTTTTGTCTCAGCTCTTCTTTTCGTAGTTCCTTCACACCCTCTGCTGTGTCACATGGTAAGCATGCCTAATAATAAACGATACACAATTTTCATTTTTTAATTTATTTGTGGTGGATATAATAACCAAATTAAAATATAATAATATATAATCAAATGGCTACCTTGTTGGTGAAGAAAATTCTCTTGTCTGGGTGAACCTTTTCAGGTTGAACCCAAGAATTGCAAGAAAATTCCACAAAGCCTCCTTCAATGGAAATGGTTTCCAAGAAGATCTCTTTGTCATATTTGTTTGTGACTGTAATGGCTCCCGGAAATCCAAAATTAGAGTCAATCTCAAATTCAACTTTGTGAGTGGACCTCTCACTATCCCCACCTCCATTAAATAATAATTCTCTTGTCCAATCCAGTACGGCTCTCTTGCTCAGCTTTCCCTCCATTGTTGCTTCAATTCAATTAGGGCAAATCACACAACGAGTCAACACAAATAATAATCATTCATATTGGTTTAGCTTCATGTTTTTATGAGAAAATGGTTTTTGTGTAAAAAAATTAATAGAGCGTTTATTTGGACGTTATTATTTTGATAAAAAAAAGATTTTTTTAATAAAAAATATCTTTTTTTTTAATTTTTTAACATAAATTTCTAGTAATAAAAGTAAAAGTACTCAAAAAATAAAAAATATTTTTTGAGAAACTGTAATTTATATCTTTTTTTAAAAATTTTTTTTTCTAAAAAAAAGATATTTTTTACCTAATAAATATACAAAAAGGTACTTTTATATCGTTATACTCAAACATAATTGATAGATAAAAAGATCTTTTTGTATGAGATACCTAAATATAAAATTATTTTTCCTTTTTCATAAAATCTTTTAAAAAAAGATAATTCAAAAAAAGATATTTTCTTAGAAATTTACCCAAACAAATCCTAGAATAAAAAAAAAGCAAGAGTTTAAGAATAAAATTAAAATTTGACAGAAATGAACAATTTAATAATAATTTATTTTTTTTGTCAGTTTACAATTTTATTTGTTTTAAAGAATATTTTAGAGAACTAGAATTTCAGGTAAAATTAATTGTTTGGAGTAAATTATATATTTTTTGTAATTTTTAGATTTTTTTTCAACTCAACTAATAGTTACTTGGTTGGTAGCGTAGTTGGTTAACTAACAAGATTATTTTTAAAACTTGAAAATAATATGTAAGTATTTTATTATTTTATTAATCTTTATTTGGATGGTATTGAAAAACAAAAATAAGAGATAAAAAACACATAAATAATTATCAAAAAATAATATTTTCTAGAATTATGTAAAAAAAAAAAGTGCATGCTTACTGGGATCAATTTGAGTGCTAACTAGCTGCATGATGATTCCTCTATCCCCACCAGTTGTATTATGGCTGAAACTATCAAAGTAATGAAGCATCATTGCCATGAACTCCTTACTATTCTTTATAGTAACACTTGCACTTATCGTCAACGTTACGCCACCACCATCATGGAGACTCTTATTACTACTAATCAAATCATCAAAGGTGGTTCTCCTCTTCACAATGGGCAACAGAATTGATGAGCAAGAGAAACTGGGAAACATTGAAATTTTGTGTTTCTTATTATTATTTTGATGAGTGTGACATCTTCTAGAAGCATCAAAACAAAATGCTTCAACCACTACACTTTGTCCCAAAATTTCCTTAACCATCCTCATTTCAATTCTCAATTTCAACTCTAACAAACCCTAAAGTGTGTATTTGTTACTATTAATTTATACACAATGCAAGTGCTATAGTTATAGAGTAGTAGCTTATTGACTTAAGATGTACCAAAATGAATGAAATAAACCTATTTATAGTAACAGAATTGTACAAACTTCCAAATTGAATGAAGTTTCGTGTACATATATACAAGTTTGAGGTTGGTAAAGACAACTTAATATGAATTTTTATCAGAAAAAAAGAAATTAAATTAGCTTGTAAAATATGATAATGATGATGATGTGTTATATACATATGAATATATATACATTGGTTTCTTCTGGCAAAGCTGTATGTATGTACTGCTCACCTTTAATTTATACAACACATTATCGAAAATTTATGTGTTACATTATTTGAAAATTTCTTCAATTTTTAAATTCTATTCAACAACATCCACAATCTTAACTAATCTTACACCCGCATGGATCATCAACAAAACGATTTTATGATTAAAATTTGAAATATTATATATACGTGCACATGCATATCTTGCGTGTATAACTAACAAAATAATAACCCTTTAATTTAATTATTTAACCCCTACTGTTTATCATGGAAACAAACAATGCATGCACCATGGAACATAAAGATTTATATTTGGTTTGATTATGTGTATACATATACACGCCAAATTTTATTTCCTTACCCACCCATCCTCATCTTTTTGCGAGAGGATTGCTATCTAGAGTAGTAAAATATGGTTGAAATGTTGAATTTTAGTTCAAAACTTCAAATTCTCTTATACTAATATATAATATATAACTAAAATAAATCTCTAATTAATGTGACTAATGTGTTTAATTAGGATATATAATTATATGTGCAGGGGACGGTACTTAATTATTAGAAGAACCAAGGCTTTATATATAATAATTGTGAAATTTTTGTTTTAATTATATATACTAGATGTACACTAAACATCAACTATTAAATTAGTGACTAATATAAAACATATATTAAAAATAAGTTAAATAATATATATATTTATACATAATATATAATAATTAATTTAATGATCGATTTTTTATATCTATATAGTTTTTTATTTTTTTAATGTATTTTGTTTTGTCGTTGTTTCTGGATTCCTTCCTCACTTGCCATTTTAGGATGATGAGGCCAATATTATTAATGTGATATGATATGATAGAGTTATCACCTTTTTTTAAAAAAATTATTTACTAAATAGTAAAATTCAGTCTAAAATAATTTAATATTTTATTTTATATTCATTAATTATTATTGAAATAAATAGATAATTTTAAATATAATAAATATATAATTATAAATATTAAACTAAATAAATAATTGTGTATTATTATTTTTCAAATATTATTCTTTAAAAGATAGGTTGGAATAAATAATAGTTTTTCTGTAATGCAGCCAATTGAGAGTTTGTTAAGAATATTCATCAGATTTGTGTTGGAAATTTCATGCAATCAGCTACATCTTGGCCTCAACTACAATACAATATGACTAATAAATATTATTATTTTTTATTTTATTTAATTAATAATAATTTATATTTATATTTATAAATATTTTGTACATATTAATTAATCGGGCCTGCTACACATACAAGTTTACAAGCATTCAAGTTGGCCCAGCCCAAATCGAAGACACGCGCATAAAAAAACATAACATGGCGCGTCAAAATCACGCGCTCAACACAAACGGTTACGTATGGCAGACTCTTCCACTTCTTCCACTTCTTCCACTTCTCAAAACGCTTCGAAAACAAGGAAACGCTCCCATTTTTGAGCAAAAATCAAAGTTCAAAATATACAAATCGTTGTTCGAAACCTCCATCAAAACAACATCACACTCTCCGTGAAGAATCTGAAGAGAAAACAAAGCAACAACACTCAACGTAAGTTCATTAAGATTACTGTATATTTTACTTTTCTTCTACGTCGTTCTTCTAGGGTTTACTATTATTGTTGCTTCTTTGTTACACTGTTCTAAGTTCTACGTCATTCTTCCAAGTTCTACGTTGTTCTTCTAAGTTCTACGTCATTCTACGTTCTTGTAATAAGTTCTCCTGCTATTGTTGTTGATTTTTGGGGGTTTATTCCGTAGATTGGGGGTGAATACTGCTTGAACTTGTAATGTGGCTTGATATTGAAGCATGTTTGACTGATATCTGACTGATATATATGAATGTATCTGAATAATATCAATGAGTGTATCTCACTGTTATCAATAGGTGTATCTGATTCTTACATATAGGTGTATCTTACTGTTATCAATGGGTGTATCTGACTCATATATGCGTGTATCTTACTGATATCTCAATTAATTTGATATTGAAGCATGTTTGAGTGATACCTGACTGATATATATGGATTTATCTGAATCATATCTATGGGTGTATCTCACTGTTATCAATGAGTGTATCTGAATCATATCTATGGGTGTATCTTACTGTTATTAATGGGTGTATCTGACTCATATATATGGGTGTATATTACTGATGTCTTTGGGTGTATTTTTCGTTTCAGACAAAATGGCAGCAAGAAACCAAACAAAGGACCTTAAGTGTGCCACACATCTCCTGAGTGATAAGTTCAGAAACATGACTGAGGAGAAGAAGGCAATTGTCAGGGATCTCGGATTTGGTGGGTTGATGCACGTCCCACCTCTAAGGGTGGATCACCAACTCTTAAGGGAACTGGCAAACAACTTCAAACTTAGGAAGAACAAACTGAAGACAGAATATGGTTCTTTCCAAATAACACCAAAGACAATAGGTGATGCGCTTGGCATCAATGCAACAGGTAACTAGCTCAAAATTATAGGTGTATATTAAGTTCATGCTTGGGTGTATTTAAGGTTGATGCTTGGGTGTGTTTGAACCGATATTGATACTTTGTTGTTTTCCTTTTTGTAGGAAATCTGTTTCCTGAGAAAGTTGAGTATAAGCAACTTTCTGATGATGACAAAATAATTTATAGAAGATTTCAGGGTAAGACCCTCAAAAGTCTTACCGATGAAATGATGGAAATCGGCGTTGGCAGCGAAGAGGAACGCCTGATGTTCAAGAGGATATTCATCCTCTACATACAGATGGCGTTCCTTTTGCCAACGACGATAAACAAAATATCACCCGTGCACCTGGCCCCAATTTTTAAGATGGACGGCATATCGGAGAGAAACTGGGGGGGACATGTTTTGACCTTCATAATTAAGGGCATCACAGACTACCAGGAGAAGAAGAAGGCAATTGATGGCTGCCTCTTTGCCCTGATGATAATATACTTTCATCTTTCAGAAAACAAAGGCAAGAAGAGGGCTGAAAGACCACTAAAGCCTTGGATTGCGAACTGGACTAAGGAGCAGTTGGTGGAAAGAATGACTGCAGAAAGAGAGGAAATTTTGGTAAGTAAACATAATATGTTGGTTGTATTTTATTTACCTGAATGCTGCTAGCTAAAATATCTCATGTTTCAGGGGATTGTGAAGATGGCGAAGACAAGAGCAAGAGAAAAAATGAAAAAAAAAAGAAAAAAAAAGAAAAAAACAAGAAATAAAAAAAACAAAAAAAAGGAAGGCGAGTCCAACATTGTCTTCGGAGACAGAAACAGCTACTGACAGTGACACTTCTACCTCTGAGTCTGAGACTCAACAAGACTCAGAGGATTCAGCAAGAAAACACCCCAGCAAAAAGGGGAAAAATTAAGTACCATACTTGGGTGTAATTTCTTTTTCGAGTTGGGTGTATTTTGTTGATCACGTTGGGTGTATTTTTAGTATGTTCTAAATAATCATTGTTTACCTTCCAGAATGGACTCCAGAAAAAGAAAGCAGAGGCAAGAGGAGTCAGATTCTGATTCAGAATCTGAATCTGAACCAAGTGATGAGTAATGTCCTGAAATTATTACTCCTTTCTTTTGGCTTCATTATAAAGATTTCGTGTATTAACTGAAGTGTCTATTATTAACTTATAGGAGCGAAGAATCATCACCTGCAGAGAAGGAGAAGAAAAAGAAAAAAACAAAAACAACACCAAAAAAGTAAGCACTTCTTTGCATAATATTCTGTGATAAAATTAATTTTTTATTTCTGATTGGTACTCTTTTTTTTCCACCCAGAACACAACCAAAAAAGACAAAAGTTGTCGTGGAGGATTCACCTCCTAAAGAAGACCAATACTTTGACGGGTACAGTACCTCGTAAGCTATATTACCGTCTATCATCGTAATTATTTTTGTTAACATCTTCTTTTATGAATGTAGTGAGACATATGAAATATCAAGTGACGAACTGGATGAATGGCTAGGGCAAAACGTTGATAAATCTGCTGCAGAGGGGTATGTCTTGCTGGGCTGTCTATTTCATATTTTGTTGTGTTTTGTATGCTAATAATTGTTTCTTGTTTCGCAGGGAGAACCAACCTGACCTGCGATCGACAGAAGGTCGCTATGTGTCGTCTGAAACGTAAGAAGCTTTATTATTTAATAAAATCTTGTTATCATGATTTGGGTGTATTTTGTGGAACCATTTGGGTGTATTTTGTGGATCAAGTTGGGTGTATGTTGTTTAATAAGTTGGGATATTAAGTTTGTTGTGTTGGGTGTATATTGTCCATTCGGTTGGTTGTATCTTGTGCATTCATTTGGGTATATTTTATACCTGTATCTTATTTTGTCTGAATAACATCAAATCTGTTTTAGAATACCGGCTGTGAACTTGGGAAGTGATGCTCCTTCCTCTCAAGGACACACAGAACAGAGTAGTGTAAACCAGCCGTCACAGAGCATGTAATTTCTCTTTCAAATAACCGTTACTTTTGTTCTTCTATTACCCTTCCACTTCTAATTCTGTATATATTTTTTTAGAAAAAAAAGCCCTTTATTATTTTATTCAAGAAAAAAAGGCAGGAAAAAAAAGCAAAAACTGCAAGTATGTAAGTTCTCAAAAAAACAAAGCGTGTCTTCTTTTTGAATTGTTCGGGTGTATTTCTTGAATTTCTTTGGGTGTATTTTAGGTTGAGTCCGTCTGATTCAAATATGATGGTTGTGAGGGAACAGACACCGTCGGAAGTGCTTGCAATGTGAGTTTTCCAATAATATTTCAACCTTATAACCTTATTATTTTCAAAGGCGTTGTTAACCTTTCATTTTTCTTCTTGTTTAGAGTCCCGATTCAGGTTTTTGTGCCGGCATCCCAAACAACCACTGAGACAGATTTTGAACCAACCCCTATGCTACAGATTGAAGGGACTACAGAAACGTAAGAAATAGTATTGAGTGTATATTTGTTTAGAGTTTGGGTGTATATTAGCTAACAGTTTGGGTGTATATTGTTCCTGATTAGTTTCTTTTATGCCGTGATTAATTTTTTGTAACTGTGCAGCACTCCTGAAACCCCCAAACAACTTCAAGAGATCACACCCACGGTTCCCCCAGCTCCAACTAAAATGTAAGTTCATCAGACTAAAATCAATCTTTGCTTATCATCCATATATTCTTATTCTTATTCTTATTCTTATACATGATGACGTAGTCATCCAGACGCAGAAGACGCTGCTGCCCTGTTGATGATGGCACGGACAGCATCCTATGTTCCTAAAACAGATCCAGGGGTGCCATCATTCAGCCTTGGATTGACTGATTCAAGCCAGGAGGGGGCGTCAACGCAGGAGACAGAAAGGGAAAAATCTCCAGAAGCTGCGAATTTGATAGAACAATTGGACAGTTTGGTCCAAAGAATAACAAGCAGCGCGGCGAAAGGAAAAAACACAAGTTCACAAATTCAGAGGGAGATTGGGGGAGAAAGTTCTGCAAAGTTTGAAACTCCTGGGGGAATGAATCAAATTCCAGATGATATGAAACAAAAGTGCTACATCTGGGGGACGAGACTGAAGGAAGATGCAGATGGCAATACTAATGAGTATGAGGAAATGTGCACTCTGATTGGCCAAGGAGAATACATTTTGATGAGAATGCACCTTGCCTCCCTCCAGGCAAAAAGTGATATAGAATCTCAGGTAATATTAGAATAACATTAATCTTTTTACACCAAAGTCAATTACAATGCTTATTAATGTAAAATTGATTTTGGCATATATTTCTAGATTGTATCTTCCATCTGCCTCATCCTCAACAACAAAAATGAAAAGAGGTTTAAAGAACAAATATACTGTCTCCCCCCCGATATTGTGGTAAGTGTTACTTCTCCGAACTTTGGGTGTATTTTCTGTATTGATTTGGGTGTATTTTTTACGTTCCATTGGGTGTAAGTTTAGTATTTCATTTCTTGTTTCGCAATTCTTGCAGTGCATGGCACTTTCGGATCACCCAAACGGGGAATTCGTATCACCGAAAACGAAAAAGGAATTCAGGGTGGAAGCCTACCTGAGTTTCATTCCCTTCATAGATAGAAAAAAATTGACTTCGCACCCATATGTAAGTTTTCGTTTGCTAAATTTGTTAGTACGCTTATTTACTTATTTGCAAAATAAAATAACACACTGTTCACGTGTGGCAATCCTTCAGATTTTTGCCCCTGTCTGCTACTCGGGGCATTGGTGGTTATGGCTGATAAATACAAGAAAGCGGAAATGTCAAATACTTGACCCGCTACACAAAAAAGCTCCCACCGATGAGAGAAAGGCCATTAATAAATTCACTGTAAGTTGCCTCTGTCTTCTTTACTTTAATAGATAGGTCTATTTCTTTAGTTCTGATGGGTGTATATTGTCCATTCAGTTGGATGTATCTTGTCCATTCATTCGGGTGTATTACTGATTTGTTTTCGTATTTAAGGGATACGTATTTTCAAGATTGATAACATATGCCGGCGGGGAACCTCTGCAGAAAGGGGAGAGGTAGAAGGAAATTAAATCACCATATGTTAAAATATCAGGCCAAAAAACAAGGTATAAATTTGTGACTCTGAACATTAAACTTTTGTAAATGAGAACTGTAATTTATTTTCTTCGTTTTCAGCTATGACTGCGCTGTGTACGTTATGAAGTGGATGGAGTTAATTGAGCCGGAAAACATCAAAAAGGGGAAGTATCAATGGAATAATTGGCCACAGGTAACTGTCTTTAGAACCATATAACTCTGTATTACTTTACTGAATTAATATTGCTGTTTAAACAGAATATACTTTTTAATTGTAGGAGGAGGTGGACCACTATAGAGTGGAGTACGCTTCCCGGATACTATTCAGTGAGATGAATACACAGAGAGATCGGGCAATTAGAGAGAGTAGTGCTATAAGGCTGTCGAAGCCATCCTCTGTATTATTAAGTCCGTTTTGTCAGATTAATTCTGCTGATATAGAAACTGGGTAATCCAACTGCTTGGTAGTTTGTAAATTGAACAAATGATGTAAATATTTGCCATTTATCAACAACTTCTATTCCATGTATATTTTTTCCCATAGTTAAACTATCTGTGCTGGTAAATTGTCTGTGATGTATTCAAAAGCTGTATTACAGGTGGTAAAATATGAAGGAAAAAATCAAGGCATATATAAACGCAAATTATAAACTGTTACACCCAACGCAAGTCTAACAATACACCCAAGATTGCATAAAATATACACCCAAACTGTCTGTGCTGTATTCAAAATGTATGAATTACATGTACTAAAATATGAAGAAAAACATCAAATCAAATATAAACCCATAACCTGAGAATTTTTACAGCTTTTGTTCTATATGTATCTATATATGTGTCTATATGTAAATTGTGAATTAACGAAAATACACCCAAAATAACAGTGCTTTTACACCCATATTCTGTAAAACTATACACCCAACGAGTTATCCCCTGTTACTAGTACCCTGAACTGATAACTCATAACGTGTCCTTGATATTGGCTGCAATTTGAATGCGCCGCTGATGCAGCATCAAACAGGTTTATCTGAAATATAACACACACACATTACCTAAACTATTAACGAGAAAAATAAACTCAATCGTCACAAATTTAAAGAACAGTACTTTTACCTCGCTTAAAACTTTCGTCTTCTTCTTTTTTGTGGCATTTGCAATCTGTTTCTCCAGCTTTGAACCTAGCCTGTTTTTTGGACGTCCTCTTGTTCGAATCCTTGGCGGGCTTTGAAGCTCGTTAACGGATTCCAAGTTGGCGTCTTCGTGGGATAAAGAAGATGTTCCCTTCCTTTTGGCTTTTAATGATTCCATCTCGGCCATGACGTTATCGTACGCACGGTGCAGAATTGCAGTCAGCTCCTCCGATTCGGAGGCAAATTCGCAGATATTTTGCGAACGAAAAACCAATTGGTCGAACCTCTTGCTTCTTGGCTCCATTAGTGGCTCGTCGTGGCTGCTCTTGATGTGTGTGTCGCCTCTTTACCTTCTTACTCCATCGTTCCAGTATGTATCTCGGTGACACTTGGCTTACTTGTTCGAAGCTTAACACGCTTAGTGCGTGACGGCACAGTATCCCTCTCGACTCGAATAATAAGCATTGGCATTTTACCTCGGCTGCCACTGAGTCGTAAGTAACCACGAACTTGTTGAATATTGAGCTGGAAACTTGTTCTCCGACGTCGTATACTGAATAGCCTAGTGTAATACCCGGTCTAACCGAAATTTAGTAAATAATAAGTTAAATAGGAGCGAATATGGTTGGAAGATTTGGCAATTGGAATTTGATAATTTAAATATGATATTTGGATTCAGTGAATTTTTCCGAGTCGAAAAATATAGTTTTCTGCGTAAAAGTGCGCAGTGGAATTTTGATCGGCAGTACCGGCTGAGATCTGTCTGGTACTACAACTGAGGAAATTGATTATGGGTAAATAAGATTAAGAAATGAGGAATTATAATTAGGGAAGGTAGAAATATTTAAAGTGCGATTTAGAGCGCTAATCTTAAAGGTTTTGGCCCAAAATTGTGCCAATGGGCAAAAATAAGTGAACCGGGCCTAAGTGGGCCCAAGACCCAACATATATAAACATTAGTTGTGAGTATTTCAGCTCATTTTACCCTAAAAAGAAGGGTTGGGGCGCTGATTTGAGAAGAGAGAAGAGAAGAGAGAAAACCTAACTCTCTTTGATCTTCAAACCACCATAACTTGAGCTACGAAGCTCCGATTGACGAGCCGTTTGCGGCCACGCGTTGCTCTTCTCATCCTCTACAATTCTATCTAAGTTTGGTGGTGAGTATTTCATTCATCTCTGCCCAGTTTTCGAAATTCCCCACTGTTACACGTTTTTGGGTAATTAGTGTTGAAATCTTGTGATTTTGGGTATTTAGGAATACTCCAACATGGATTCTAAGTGGGTTCTATCCCTACTTCATATGGGCTGAGGTAAGAAGTGCTCAAACCCTTGTGATTTGTCATTTTTATGAGCCCTAGGTTGATGTATGTATGTGACATTGGTTATGTTAGTGTATTTGGTGATGTTGGGCACAATTGGGAGATTGGTATTGCTTGAGGAGCTTTGGTAAGGCTTGGAGCTAAGGTTGGTGAAGAATTCCAAAGAAGAGGCTCAATTGGTTTGGCTACAAGAGGTACGGTTTAAGTTTCATTTAAGTACCGTGTGTTGTGATGAGAATTCCTAGGCTAGATGCCCCTAGGATTAAGTTTGGATTGTGTAAATGGTTGGTGCTAATATGAATAGTTGATATGTAATGTGAATTAATGATTGGGTTGAGAATTGTGTGACCTTGTATGCTTGGTGTATTAAGAATTTGATGTACTGGGTAATGAGTATTGATTTGTGGTTTATGCATTTAAATTGTGAAAATTGGGCCGGAGGCCGTGAATTTTGGGCCGGAGGCCGGAAAGAGGTAAGAAAGGTAAGTCGATGTGTGCATTGTATGATGGCACAAGTGATTGGATGAATTTCAGATAATGAATATATGAATGATTAGGTTGGTTATTGAATAATAAGGTTTGAGAAGTTGAAGTGTAGAATTTGGTAATTCTGGGTGAAATTATGTAGACGAGGTATGTTTGGTTTGGTTGAGATATATTATGTGATCATATATGTGATTATGATTATTGATGCCTTGATGGTATGATGATGCATTAGAGATATGTATGTTGTGATATATGCTTGGGGAATGATTAAGGTTGATTTGTGGGTGAAATCACGTGATAGTGAGTATGATATTGATTACGTATAATGATGGTTGATTGGAAATGGTATTATTGGAAATTGGGATGAGGAAGGATGTATGACATGATATTGTGTTTGTCCTTTAGCCATTTGATTGAGAAGTGTTAAAATGGTTAGATGTGGTTTTGGGAATTTTTGGTAAAGTGTCAATGTGTGAGTTGAGGATGGCTTGATGTGGATTTTGGTACATTTTGATTGATTTCAAAAAGGGTTGAAATAGGCATGTTTTGGTTGATTTTGTAAAGAGTTGAAAATGGCTTGTTTTGAAAATGGCACCTAGTGGTTTTGTATGAAAACATGGTTTTTGGGCATACTTTGACGGGACATAACTTGGACTACGGATCTCTGTTTTGTGCCAAATCTGTTTAGAAATGAAATTGGATCCGGGATGTCCATGCCGTTTGAAGAACGGGTGAAAAATGATTTAAAATGAGAAAGTTATGTCCGTCGGAAGATTGGGGGTTGAATCTGTAAATTCTGCAGCTTTTAACTTAGAAAATTTTTAGCAAAATAACCCTCCACGCGTAGGTGCACTTAGCGCGTACGCGTCGTTCTTCAAGAAGGCACTATCCACGCGTGCGCGTGGTGTGCGCGGGCGCGTCGATGCGCTGCACCAAATGCCCAGCTATTTTCCCGAGAGTTGTGCCAGAGTTGTGCCAGTTTTGTGCCTGGGGCGCAAGAGCACCCACGCGTATGCGTGGCTGACGCTTGCGCGTCGTTTGGCTATTTTTCAACCCGCGCGTCTGCGCGTATGACGCTTGCGCGTCGATGAGTTTTGTGGCCATCCACGCGTGCGCGTACGCGTGGTCCTGTTTTCATGCCAAAGTTAATTTTTGAGTTTTAAAAGCCAAATCTCATACTTCTAAGCCTCCGATCTCACCTCTTATGTATTAAATCATTCTGATATGCCTAGCAATGAGCTAGGGGATGTGGTAACTTGCGAGTGAAGCAAGGGGAAAAGTTATGATCAATGATGATCAAATATGATTATATGAGATATGGAGGATGACGGTGGAAGTACCGTGTATGCCATGAGCCAGAGGGCTATATTTATTGATAAATGGCCCGTTCTTGATTGGACCATGAGCCGGATGGCTGAGTTATTGCCGGGTTACGGCAAAGCCATTATTGTTTATGGCTGAGTATAAATGCATATATGATTAATGAATGAATATGTTAAATGGATAATAATGAAAAAATATTGAAATGTGATGTGCGACCCCGGGTAGTAGGCAGTGGCGTTGTCCACTTGCTCCGAGTATGAGACGGGAAAGGAGGATTATGATAAACGAGTTTAATCGTGGGGTTTTGAATAAATGTGTATTTGTGATACCTGGGTAGTAGCAAGGGTCGTGGTTCGTCCCGCTTGCTCCGGGTCATTGTCTGAGGATTGATAATAATGAAGGGTGATTATGAATAAATGTTTATTTGTGATACTTGGGTAATAGCAAGGGTTGTGGTTCGTCCCACTTGCTCCAAGTTAATGTTTGAGATTTGGTAACAATGAATGTTGATAATATGAATTGAGATTGAATGAATATATGTTTGAGATGCCTGGGCAGTAGCAAGGGTTGTGGTTCGTCCCACTTGCTCCGGGCCAATGCTTGAGATACCTGGGTAGTAGCAAGGGTTGTGGTTCGTCCCACTTGCTCCAGGTCAGAGATTGCGACGCCTGGGTAGTAGCGGCAGTAGTGGTGAATCCACTCGCTCCAGGTTGAGCTTTTAGACACCCGCCTGGGTAGTAGCCGCAGTAGTGATTATTTTACTGGCTCTGGGTTGAGCGGGCAGTAGCAAGGGGGTTGTAGCTCAAACCTACTTACTCCGCAAGGGGTGTTTCTGTCCAATGGTTAGCTACCAGGACATGTCGGGTTGGCTATATAACCGACAGATGATATCATCAGCCATAGGGCAGGCATTCATCATTTGCATATGTTTGAATTGTTTGGGTTTGCCATTTGTCTTGGATTTCTACATCATATATGCCATGTTACCTGACTATATGCTACTTGTTCTACTTGTATCATGTTTGTGTATTACTTGCCTGTATTGCTTGTGTTTGTACAACTGAGAGGCCCCTCATGCTGGTGTCGGTGGGTGTGAGGGCTGTTCTTGATGGGATGAATTGATGATGCGATTGCATGATGATGTATTGATATAGAACTGCTGAGGCAGAACAACTGGTGATGGTTTTGCTTATGATTCTGAGTCTGATTCGTGGAAGAGTCAGCGAGTTGGGAAACATGTGAAACATGAATTGAATTTAGCACTCCCTTATGACAGTTGCCTATTCATGGATTAGCGAGAACCTATGATGAATAATTGGTGAAGAAGTTTAGGATGCTTAGTGAGTTTTTGTTGCAGTACATTGAATTTATTTGGCACTTTTACCGTACTGGGAACCCATGGGCCCGGGGTTCTCATTCCGTATATATCTTGTTTTTCAGATACAGGTCCAGGTGCTCAGAAGTGAGTTGTGGGTCGTCTGAGAGACGGCGAAGATCTTTATTTCCTCTACTTTGTGTTTTGATTAGAATCTCTCCACCTTTGTTTTGGAAAGTTTATATTATGTATTGAACTCTTTGAATTTGCCTATAGAGGCTTTCATGTTTCCTTCGGGAGAGATTAGGATATACTGTTGTCAACTAATTTCATAATGTACTCTAGCCGACCTAAACTTCGCGGGTCGCGACTAGTAGCTATTTACTTATGTTATATATATCTATCTGTTATCTATCTCTTAATCTCCTCTACGCCTTGTCCATATATCGTTTTCGGCTTCACGGTTTATCTTTTGTTGTCGAAACGTGAGAGATACGTCTTCGCGATTTTATTTCTACTCTTTTCAGGCTTCTCGATTAATACTCCTTTCGAAATTACCTATATTTATTTATTAAAAATCCACCTGAGAGTCGTACCACCGTAATATCATTGACTTATGACTCGAGCATAAGG
Source organism: Arachis ipaensis (assembly GCF_059453495.1). NCBI lineage: Eukaryota > Viridiplantae > Streptophyta > Magnoliopsida > Fabales > Fabaceae > Arachis > Arachis ipaensis. The sequence goes on along the minus strand of NC_142437.1, from coordinate 96,001,963 downwards.
ATTTGAATATTAGGGTGTTACATTATGGTATCAGAGCAGTTCGTCCTCGTGAGCCTGAGGGATGGAACTGCTTATGCTTCAATGCATACTCTGAGTCTGTGCCTGTGCTAGTTAGGGTATCTAATCGATACATCTAGCATGAAGTCCATGAGTGTACCTTTGGTACTTTGAAGCACTATACTTCCGATATTGAGACTGATCAACTTGATATCGATTGTTTGGTGTGTATAGGAACCAGATGGCACCTCGTGGACCCGATCGGGGACGTGAAAGAGATCGTACTAATACGCAGGAACCGGAAATCAACCCGAATAACCCGGTAAACCTTATGGCAGCGTTGGAGAATATGGCTGCTGCTATGCAGGCCACTACGGAGGCTCTTGGGCAACAGATGAACAATAATGGCAATGGCGGAAGGGAAGCTCAGGGCCCGATGACACTGGAAACCTTCTTAAAGTTTAATCCACCTAAGTTCAAGGGAACCACCAATGCGACTGAAGCTGATACTTGGTTTCAGGCCATGGAGCGAGCACTGCAAGCGCAGTTGGTGCCTGAAGAGCAGCGTGTTGAATTTGCTACCTATCTACTCACGGGGGAAGCATCGCATTGGTGGCAAGGGGCTCGACGTCTCCTGCAACAGGGGAATGATCGTATCACTTGGGATGCCTTCCAGGTGGAATTCTATAAGAAGTACTTTCCGAATTCTGCCAGGATAGCCAAGGAATTGGAGTTACTGCAGCTAAAGCAAGGTGCTATGTCCATATCTGAGTATACAGACAAATTTGAGGAGCTATTCAGGTTTTTCCGCATGTGTCAAGGAGCTCCGGGAGACTTCAAGGAATGGAAATGCATTAAGTATGAAGGAGGGCTCCGGAGCGACATCTTAAGTTCAGTGGGACCAATGGAGATCCAAACTTTTTCAGAGTTAGTGAATAAGAGCAGAATTGCTGAAGAGTGTGTGAAAAGGAGGGTAGCAGAGAAGGGAAGTCATAGAGAGCACAACCAAGGATTCGCACCAAGGGATCGAGAGTTTAAGGAGAGAGGATACGTACAACACTTTCCCCAAGGACAGAATAACTTTGTGACGAGTAAGGAGTCCCAAAGGAATGGTAAGGGAAAATGGGCAGCGGCTGCTTCTGATGTTTCAAGCTGTCAGAGATGTGGAAGTCATCACCCAAATAGGCCATGCCGATTGGGGTTAGGTGTATGTTACAAGTGCGGGTTACCAGGGCATGTATCAAGAAATTGCCAATAAGGAGAGAGTCATGATGCGGGCCGATTGCGACAGTAAGATTGAGGTAATTGCCTTAATACAAATGGATAAATACCTGTGATGTAAATGACTTTCTGTTGAGAATGATGTGTTGTGTTTGTTATGTAGTTGGTTGATTTCTGGATTTTTGGTGAAATGGATTGAACTCGTGACTTTTAGTTCCTTTGATTTAAATAGATAAGGGATGGTCCTAAATGATGGATTTGGAAACGTTAATTTAAATTGTCGGTCAAGTTAAGTGGTGGTTTAGTACTTGAGAAAATAAGTGATGGAACTAATACTTGACGAGAAATCAAGGTGGCATAGCGGAAGCTTGCTAAAGCGTTAGCATAGTATGGTAATAATAAGGAAAAGTAGAGCATGATTGGAAATGCTTTATGCTTTGAGTACTTAAAAGTTTAGTGAGCTTATGCAGATAATGATTCTAGGTAATTGGAATTAATTGCGGCTGTGAGCCTTGATGGTTCTGAAATGGATGAGGAAATTATCATTGATGCATAATTGGATTTAGATGATGAGAGAGTGCGAGTTGTCGTGTTTGAGAGATGAGTACCATGATGTTTGGTCATAGTGACCTTGGAATTAGATTGAGATTTATAATGATTGGTTTTGAAAGACGAATGTGAAAGCCACTAAATTGAAATATAGATGCAGTACTGAGATTGGTTTGAGAGAGCCCGTGACGGGTGGTAAACTCCAATTTTTGGGGAGGTACTGTTGAAAATTTTTCTCCAAAAAATTTGAAAGAGTGCTGGTTATGGTTTTGAGGATAATTTTTTTATATGAGTAACTTTAACGAAAGAGATGTGTCTCGAATGCTTTTATAGATTATTAAAGGAAAGCGGATTCTCATGATTTTTGTTAAATTGTTATTTCAAACTCATTTGCTTTCTAGAAATGACAGGGGTTTTTGATTGATGAGTCAGAGACTTTATATCAGCAAGTCATGTAGAAATTCGAAAGTTTGAGAATAAGAAAGTAAGTTTGGAGGTTATGCTTGGAGTTGAGCTGTGATTAGTGGTAATTGGCTTGGCAGAGGGAGAGGATAGTGATGGATGGAATTTTCGAGGGCGAAAATTTCTGTTAGGGGGGTAGAATGTAATACCCGGTCTAACCGAAATTTAGTAAATAATAAGTTAAATAGGAGCGAATATGGTTGGAAGATTTGGCAATTGGAATTTGATAATTTAAATATGATATTTGGATTCAGTGAATTTTTCCGAGTCGAAAAATATAGTTTTCTGCGTAAAAGTGCGCAGTGGAATTTTGATCGGCAGTACCGGCTGAGATCTGTCTGGTACTACAACTGAGGAAATTGATTATGGGTAAATAAGATTAAGAAATGAGGAATTATAATTAGGGAAGGTAGAAATATTTAAAGTGCGATTTAGAGCGCTAATCTTAAAGGTTTTGGCCCAAAATTGGGCCAATGGGCAAAAATAAGTGAACCGGGCCTAAGTGGGCCCAAGACCCAACATATATAAACATTAGTTGTGAGCATTTCAGCTCATTTTACCCTAAAAAGAAGGGTTGGGGCGCTGATTTGAGAAGAGAGAAGAGAAGAGAGAAAACCTAACTCTCTTTGATCTTCAAACCACCATAACTTGAGCTACGAAGCTCCGATTGACGAGCCGTTTGTGGCCACGCGTTGCTCTTCTCATCCTCTACAATTCTATCTAAGTTTGGTGGTGAGTATTTCATTCATCTCTGCCCAGTTTTCGAAATTCCCCACTGTTACACGTTTTTGGGTAATTAGTGTTGAAATCTTGTGATTTTGGGTATTTAGGAATACTCCAACATGGATTCTAAGTGGGTTCTATCCCTACTTCATATGGGCTGAGGTAAGAAGTGCTCAAACCCTTGTGATTTGTCATTTTTATGAGCCCTAGGTTGATGTATGTATGTGACATTGGTTATGTTAGTGTATTTGGTGATGTTGGGCACAATTGGGAGATTGGTATTGCTTGAGGAGCTTTGGTAAGGCTTGGAGCTAAGGTTGGTGAAGAATTCCAAAGAAGAGGCTCAATTGGTTTGGCTACAAGAGGTACGGTTTAAGTTTCATTTAAGTACCGTGTGTTGTGATGAGAATTCCTAGGCTAGATGCCCCTAGGATTAAGTTTGGATTGTGTAAATGGTTGGTGCTAATATGAATAGTTGATATGTAATGTGAATTAATGATTGGGTTGAGAATTGTGTGACCTTGTATGCTTGGTGTATTAAGAATTTGATGTACTGGGTAATGAGTATTGATTTGTGGTTTATGCATTTAAATTGTGAAAATTGGGCCGGAGGCCGTGAATTTTGGGCCGGAGGCCGGAAAGAGGTAAGAAAGGTAAGTCGATGTGTGCATTGTATGATGGCACAAGTGATTGGATGAATTTCAGATAATGAATATATGAATGATTAGGTTGGTTATTGAATAATAAGGTTTGAGAAGTTGAAGTGTAGAATTTGGTAATTCTGGGTGAAATTATGTAGACGAGGTATGTTTGGTTTGGTTGAGATATATTATGTGATCATATATGTGATTATGATTATTGATGCCTTGATGGTATGATGATGCATTAGAGATATGTATGTTGTGATATATGCTTGGGGAATGATTAAGGTTGATTTGTGGGTGAAATCACGTGATAGTGAGTATGATATTGATTACGTATAATGATGGTTGATTGGAAATGGTATTATTGGAAATTGGGATGAGGAAGGATGTATGACATGATATTGTGTTTGTCCTTTAGCCATTTGATTGAGAAGTGTTAAAATGGTTAGATGTGGTTTTGGGAATTTTTGGTAAAGTGACAATGTGTGAGTTGAGGATGGCTTGATGTGGATTTTGGTACATTTTGATTGATTTCAAAAAGGGTTGAAATAGGCATGTTTTGGTTGATTTTGAAAAGAGTTGAAAATGGCTTGTTTTGAAAATGGCACCTAGTGGTTTTGTATGAAAACATGGTTTTTGGGCATACTTTGACGGGACATAACTTGGACTACGGATCTCTGTTTTGTGCCAAATCTGTTTAGAAATGAAATTGGATCCGGGATGTCCATGCCGTTTGAAGAACGGGTGAAAAATGATTTAAAATGAGAAAGTTATGTCCGTCGGAAGATTGGGGGTTGAATCTGTAAATTCTGCAGCTTTTAACTTAGAAAATTTTTAGCAAAATAACCCTCCACGCGTAGGTGCACTTAGCGCGTACGCGTCGTTCTTCAAGAAGGCACTATCCACGCGTGCGCGTGGTGTGCGCGGGCGCGTCGATGCGCTGCACCAAATGCCCAGCTATTTTCCCGAGAGTTGTACCAGAGTTGTGCCAGTTTTGTGCCTGGGGCGCAAGAGCACCCACGCGTATGCGTGGCTGACGCTTGCGCGTCGTTTGGCTATTTTTCAACCCGCGCGTCTGCGCGTATGACGCTTGCGCGTCGATGAGTTTTGTGGCCATCCACGCGTGCGCGTACGCGTGGTCCTGTTTTCATGCCAAAGTTAATTTTTGAGTTTTAAAAGCCAAATCTCATACTTCTAAGCCTCCGATCTCACCTCTTATGTATTAAATCATTCTGATATGCCTAGCAATGAGCTAGGGGATGTGGTAACTTGCGAGTGAAGCAAGGGGAAAAGTTATGATCAATGATGATCAAATATGATTATATGAGATATGGAGGATGACGGTGGAAGTACCGTGTATGCCATGAGCCAGAGGGCTATATTTATTGATAAATGGCCCGTTCTTGATTGGACCATGAGCCGGATGGCTGAGTTATTGCCGGGTTACGGCAAAGCCATTATTGTTTATGGCTGAGTATAAATGCATATATGATTAATGAATGAATATGTTAAATGGATAATAATGAAAAAATATTGAAATGTGATGTGCGACCCCGGGTAGTAGGCAGTGGCGTTGTCCACTTGTTCCGAGTATGAGACGGGAAAGGAGGATTATGATAAACGAGTTTAATCGTGGGGTTTTGAATAAATGTGTATTTGTGATACCTGGGTAGTAGCAAGGGTCGTGGTTCGTCCCGCTTGCTCCGGGTCATTGTCTGAGGATTGATAATAATGAAGGGTGATTATGAATAAATGTTTATTTGTGATACTTGGGTAATAGCAAGGGTTGTGGTTCGTCTCACTTGCTCCAAGTTAATGTTTGAGATTTGGTAACAATGAATGTTGATAATATGAATTGAGATTGAATGAATATATGTTTGAGATGCCTGGGCAGTAGCAAGGGTTGTGGTTCGTCCCACTTGCTCCGGGCCAATGCTTGAGATACCTGGGTAGTAGCAAGGGTTGTGGTTCGTCCCACTTGCTCCAGGTCAGAGATTGCGACGCCTGGGTAGTAGCGGCAGTAGTGGTGAATCCACTCGCTCCAGGTTGAGCTTTTAGACACCCGCCTGGGTAGTAGCCGCAGTAGTGATTATTTTACTGGCTCTGGGTTGAGCGGGCAGTAGCAAGGGGGTTGTAGCTCAAACCTACTTGCTCCGCAAGGGGTGTTTCTGTCCAATGGTTAGCTACCAGGACATGTCGGGTTGGCTATATAACCGACAGATGATATCATCAGCCATAGGGCAGGCATTCATCATTTGCATATGTTTGAATTGTTTGGGTTTTCCATTTGTCTTGGATTTCTACATCATATATGCCATGTTACCTGACTATATGCTACTTGTTCTACTTGTATCATGTTTGTGTATTACTTGCCTGTATTGCTTGTGTTTGTACAACTGAGAGGCCCCTCATGCTGGTGTCGGTGGGTGTGAGGGCTGTTCTTGATGGGATGAATTGATGATGCGATTGCATGATGATGTATTGATATAGAACTGCTGAGGCAGAACAACTGGTGATGGTTTTGCTTATGATTCTGAGTCTGATTCGTGGAAGAGTCAGCGAGTTGGGAAACATGTGAAACATGAATTGAATTTAGCACTCCCTTATGACAGTTGCCTATTCATGGATTAGCGAGAACCTATGATGAATAATTGGTGAAGAAGTTTAGGATGCTTAGTGAGTTTTTGTTGCAGTACATTGAATTTATTTGGCACTTTTACCATACTGGGAACCCATGGGCCCGGGGTTCTCATTCCGTATATATCTTGTTTTTCAGATACAGGTCCAGGTGCTCAGAAGTGAGTTGTGGGTCGTCTGAGAGACGGCGAAGATCTTTATTTCCTCTACTTTGTGTTTTGATTAGAATCTCTCCACCTTTGTTTTGGAAAGTTTATATTATGTATTGAACTCTTTGAATTTGCCTATAGAGGCTTTCATGTTTCCTTCGGGAGAGATTAGGATATACTGTTGTCAACTAATTTCATAATGTACTCTAGCCGACCTAAACTTCGCGGGTCGCGACTAGTAGCTATTTACTTATGTTATATATATCTATCTGTTATCTATCTCTTAATCTCCTCTACGCCTTGTCCATATATCGTTTTCGGCTTCACGGTTTATCTTTTGTTGTCGAAACGTGAGAGATACGTCTTCGCGATTTTATTTCTACTCTTTTCAGGCTTCTCGATTAATACTCCTTTCGAAATTACCTATATTTATTTATTAAAAATCCACCTGAGAGTCGTACCACCGTAATATCATTGACTTATGACTCGAGCATAAGGATTTGAATATTAGGGTGTTACACCTAGAGCGGAATTCTTTAATCTGGTGATGCAATTCGCCTTTCCTCTGAATTGCGCTTGGACTTCCCTAAACTTTGCGTGAGTGTACGCATCTTGAAACTGAGCTTCAATGCAGGATTTGCTTGCACACGGTATGAGCGTATGAAAATCTGCAGCATCTGATTCTCTCTCTGCTTGCTCCCTGCTTCCGAGGCAATTATCGTATTGTTTGACGAACTGAATAAGCGAGCTGTTCCGGGTGATATACTTGTTAAAAAATGAATGCATGCTCTCGCTCCTTTGTGTGCTTCTCATCCCTGCCCAGAAGTGGTGATCCAGATAGATAGGAACCCATATGTGACGGTCTTCGTACAGATCTGCATAATACACCCAAACACAGGCTGTAAATACACCCGAGGGGACATACAATTTACACCTCTGCTGCAGATTTTAAAAAGACATTACCTGAAAGCCACTTGTTGTCCGCAAGACCAAAATTCAGCAGAAAATCGTTCCAATTCCTATCGAATGAGTCTTTGCTATGAGAGTTCCAAACAACTTGGCTCATTTCTTGTTCGATATCGGCATGTCCCTTTTACCCGTTTAATTTGCTTGGAATCTTCTTCATGATGTGCCAAATACACCAGCGGTGAACTGTTGTTGGCATACAGGCCTCTAAAGCCCTTTTCATGGATGCGCACTGATCGGTGAGAAACCCTTTCGGAGCGTTTCCTCCCATGCAACGAAGCCAGCTTTGAAATAACCATTTGAATGATTCAATTTCTTCGTTCTTCATCAAAGAGCATCCGAGAAGTGTTGACTGACCGTGGTGATTCACCCCGACAAAAGAACCACAGACCAAATTATACCTGAAACAAATTACCATGGTCCAGAATGCAAAATCATTAGTTAGCATATACCCAATGAAACAGCCAATATACACCTCTGATGCGGATTAGTAAAAATAAATTAATTTAGCATCATAAACAGGGGCAGTTTGTTACCTGTTTGTATTGTAGGTGGTGTCGAATGAAATGACGTCTCCGAAATACTCAAAGGCAGCTCTGCTTCTTGCATCGGCCCAAAAAGCCAGCTTAATCGATTGATCCTCTTCGAGTTGGAGCTCAAAAAAGAAATTCGGATTCTTCTCTTTCATTCTTAACAAATATTTTCCGAATTCCTTTGCATCTTCTTATTCGGAAACATTCCGCACTTCCCTGGTAATGTAATTCCTCACGTCCTTTTCGATAAAATTTAACTCGCGGTGACCCCCGGCAGCAGCAACAAATGATTGGTAGGTTTTGCTTGGTCTGATACCGGCCTCCTCGTTGTTCTCTATCGTACGACGAATGGACATGCTTAGTTCCCTGTGCTGTTTGAGCATCTCTGCTTTGCTTGGACAGCAGGGGTGTGAATGATCCAACACAACCTTTGAAATGATCCAAGCACCGACATCCTTCAATGTGTGTATATAAATTCTTGCAGGACAGTTTAGACCGGCTGTCGGATTGGTCTTCTCGGTCGGAGATATTTTAGATTTCCATTTTCCCTCTCTGCTACATGTAATCAGTTGGTTCTTAATCTCGTTTCCCTTCCTATTTGTGCACCGAACTCTTGTAGAGAAACCTGCAGCCTTGGCGTAGTTCCTGTAAAATTTTCCAGCATCTTCAACGGTGGTAAAGGTCATTCCGACCTTTGGAACAAGCTCGTCATCAACAACCGAGAGAGGCTGCAAAATACACCGTGTCAAAACTGTGAATACACCCATAGATATGATTCAAATACACCCGAACCGCAACAACTCAACTACAGAATGACTTTTAAAGCCATAAAATGTAAATACACAGGCTGTAGAATACACTATCTCAAAAACTAAAAACACACCCAATCATGTCTGATATAATACACCTGAACAACAACAAGTCAATTAAAATAACAAAAAACCAGTAAAGTGTAGATACACCCACACTTCTAGCTAAAATACACCCAAACAAGAATTGATCTACACCCGAGCGTCTGCTACAAATTCCAGGTAATTAATTACAACTAATACATTGAATCGACAGATTCAGGTAAACGTGTTACTTTCACAATGAATGTTCAGCAATTTTTCAACTACACAATGCTATACAAATTACTGAAAGAAAATTCATACTAATCCTATGTAAATCAAACCTCAGGAACTTCGTTAGATTCTGACTCATAATCCACTTCGCCTGCATTCAGCTGAGAATCTGAGGTTGAATGATCCATTATCTTCAAAACGAGATCAAACTTTGATTTCAGAAAACAACAAATCAAAATAGAAAACGAAGCTCGAGTTGCAGAGAGAGAAAAAGGTAACCTAAACGAAGAAGATGCTAGTGAGAAAAGGAGAGGAAAAGAACGATGGAGAAGAAGGAGGGAAGACGCGCGAGAAGAAGAACAACGAAATCTCAAAATAACGAAAACGAAAAAGAAAAGAAATATTTTAAATCTGGTAGTTAGATATACGCGCGATGTTATATAGCGCGTGTAATCAACGTACCTGAAGCAGCGCATATTTTGATTTTATTGTTTAATGAACTTGTAAAGCATACAAGCCATTAGCAGAGCTTTTCCGTTAATTAATATACTTAATATTTATATTTATTAAAATTTTATATATATAAATTAATATAATTTATATTTATATTTTTTTAAAATTTGTATATATATATTAATAAAATTTATTTATTAAAAATAATTTAATATTTATACTGAATAAATAATAATAAAAAATATTAAAAGTTACTAATCTCAAAATTTTCTCCTATATTATATATATCTGAACTACATATCATGCATTCTCCATCTGTTGAATATATATACAATAGAGTGGCTATTAAATCTAAAAATTTCTTGGGACGGTGACAACATTGTGACTGGTCCCTCTCCAATGGTACACTGATGAATATGTCCCAGCTCCAACGACTAGAGTATATTATACCGTATTTATTAGGTATTTGTTGTGGTTCACAATAGTTGGAATCTTCTCTAAGCTTGATGATTTGTATCTATCGTTAACGTTACATAATAGTGGTTAGACGAATGTTACTATGTAGATGGAATTACATGTGTAGATTACACATGTCAATCTCTTAAAACATCACTTTACAAAACAAAAAATAATGTGACGCAGTTTGAAAACATAACTACAGATTTTTTTCGGTGGCTACAGAGGTGTGTTACATTGCTTAGCGATCCTAAACGTGAATTGAAAAGCATATTAGCAGATTATAATTCTTGATTAAGTTGACACGTGTGTCGTTTGATGATAGTGTTTGCTTAAGGGTATATACATTTTTAAAAAGAGCAATGCTAGAAACCAAAAGGTATTAGCCAAAAATCAGCCAAATATTTTTGGGTGAATTCAAAATCTCAACGAGTTAATATATATGAATGTTTCTTCTGCTAAGTATCAGAATGTTTCTTTTTCATACTAAATGAATATTCTTTTATATATTTTTTGAATTTTTCTGTATTATAAATATGAATGTCTCTATTTCTTTAAGAATTTTATAATTTTTTTAAATTTTATAAATATTTAATTATTTTTGCTAAAATATAATTAGATGTTTCTTTTGTTAAGTATTAAAATTTTTTTTCATATTAAATGAATATTTTTTTTATATTTCTGTAATTGTTCAAGGACTCCTTTTGGTTAAAATCAAATGTATAGTTTGCAGTCTCTTTAATCATCAAAACAGCACCTAAAACGCAGAGAGCAACATATATCACAAGAGCTAATAGCTTTGTTTCCAGGTTTGGGGACACGAAAAGCTCTTCCATCAAACCAGGAAACTCAGTCCAAATGCAGAAGCAAAGGTAATTAATAATAAACCCCACAAATCTTTCTTAGTTCTGTTCTCTCTGTTTCGTTGACTTTTTGACCTTGCAATAGGTTGGAGGGTAAGGTGGCTCTAATCACGAGAGCAGCCATTGAAATCGGAGAATAAACGGTGAGACTCTTTGCCAAAAACGGAGCCTATATCGTCGCCGCCGATGTTCAAGACGATCTCGGTCATCAAGTCATAGCTTCAATAGGCTCAGATAGAATCACCTATCATCACTCAAACACGTGCGCCCTCAGATTTGCGATAATTGCCGCAACGAACCTGCCACTGTGCGATGCGCCACCGACAATAAGGATCGAGCTCAAGTTTAACTCCAACTGCAACGGCGGCTCCAGATGTCGGTAATAGAAGAGGAGTGGGTCGCGGTGGAGAGGCGGAGAGGGCCTGATGGTGAGAGAGAGGGATCTGTGTGTGTAATTGTTGGAGGTGAGTAGGTTAATGTGAGAGAGAAGAAAAATGTTTTTATAGGTTTTAATTAGGTTTACTTAATTAATTTTAAATTTTGTGAATACATTGAGTTTTTAATTTAAAATTACCGATTTTAAACACTTAATTTTTTTGAAACCGAATAAACATAATTAAATAAGATAAAGTATATTTTTTGTTCCTAAAGTTTGACAAAAGTTTTAAAAATACCCCTAAGTTTTATTTTGTTTCAATTTTGTCCCAAAAGTTTTCGATTTACATCAAATATACCCCTGACGGCTAATTTTAAAAAAAATTAAGACCAATTCAACAACAATTTCATAAGAACAACCCTCAATACAAGCAAATCAAGCATAATTTTCATGCATTATTGTTAGATTGGTCTTAAATTTTTTTGAAAATTTAGCTGTCGAGGGTATATTTGATGCAAATCAAAAATTTCTGGGACAAAATTGAAACAAAATAAAACTTAGGGGTATTTTTGAAACTTTTGCCAAACTTTAGGGACAAAAAATATACTTTACCCTAATTAAATATTAGTACTGATATGACTGTTAGAGCCGATTTAAAAAGTCATAATTCGGCATCATACGTTATAACTCGGTTTAATAAGTAACTCACCCAAATTGTACAGCTTGGAATCGAACGCTTGATCCGATATCGTAACGTCCCGATATGACATAACTATTCTTCAATAAAAATAATCATGAAAAACGAAACTGCTAAACAGCTTGCCCTACATATATAGAAGGTGTAGGTATTTTTTTCGAACACCCTGAATACACAATACTGACTTAAGCATCGGAGTGCCTTTTGTTGGTACACTCCTCCTTTTTCCTGTTCTCTCTACAACGTGATATAACTTCTGGACGGAAAGCTCAGGTATTCCAGCCACCAGTTTGGGATTGCAGACAATAGCTCGGTGCCGACTCTTGGAAACCAAGTCATTTCCACGTTACTCACTCAAGAACAATTGGCGCCCACCGTGGGCCGAAGATATAATTCTCTTATCCCTTCTTATTGGCCTCAAAATTTCCATACCCATTGATGAGCGGATATTTTATACGCTTTTTGCCGTCATTTTCATATAGTTTTTAGTAGGTTTGTTTAAGTTTTATTAAGTTTTCATAGGTTTTAGTGAAAAATTCACATTTTTGGATTCTACTTTGAGTTTGTGTGTTATTATGCAATTTCAAGTATTTTCTGGCTGAAATTGAGGAGCTGGAGTAAAAGTCTGATTCAGAGGCAGAGAAAGCACTGCAGATGCTGTCAGGATCTGACCTCCTTGCACTCGAAAGAGATTTTCTGGAGCTACAGACATCCAAATGGAGCGTTCTCAATGACTATAGAAAGCTAACATCTAGGGCTTTACAGCAATGTATAATAGTCCATACTTTACTTCAGAATTCAAGGCCCAAAACTGGCGTTCAACGCCAGCCTCCAGCCCTATTCTGGTGTCCAACGCCCAAGGGAGAAGAGACCAGTGTCAACGCCCAAAAAGGACCCCCTAGCTAGCGTTCAACACCCTAGAGGCCTCCTAGCACGTGGATCTCAATCAAGCTCAACCCAAACACTCACCAAGTGGGCCCCGGAAGTGAATTTTCGTACTAAAAGACTATTTTAGCCTAGTATTTATTTGAGAAATTTTACACTTTTCAGAGACCTTTGACACTTTACACGTTTTACATTGTATTTTCTATCAGTATGAGTTTCTAAACCTCCTAGGTTGAGGAGAGGAGATCTGCTGAGTTTTATGGATTAATAAAGTATTACTATTTTATCTTCAATCCGTGTTTGATTCTCTATTCTAAGATGTATCTTCATTCTTCATCCTTATGAATGCGTTGGACTGGCATAATGTTATCTCATTCTACATGGGTTCAGAGTGAGTCTTTTATCGTACAATGATGAACCACTAGCTTGTTTATACATTTCTTAGACAGCTAATCCACGACTTTGTTGGGGACTTCTCGAGACACCAGTTCAGCCAAGGTATGGGGAGATTAGGGTCTTTGTGGTAAAGGATAGAACCAAAGGCGCAACATTCTCTTATCTGGAAGATTCAACCTTGTTTGTGGCGTTTTGAGTAGGATCACTAAGGAGAATGGACTGTAGGAGCTTCACCCTCAATCAGACTGGATTCGCACTAACCCTGGGGTTCAGATCTGGAGGAGCATTGGCGACCTCTCAAGAAAGGCGTTGATCATATACAGTCTGCCATAGAAGAAATCATTCACAGTTGGAGGAGATTGTAAGTCCAGAATTATCCAGAAGAACAAAGCATCTCCGAAGCCTTAACCATCTTCTTATCACTGCTTTCACCATCAATTGAGTAACGTTTTCTTTATTTTACTTTTATGCGCTTTAAACAACCAACCAATTTTTCTATCCGCCTGACTAAGCTCTACAAGATAACCATAGCTTGCTTCAAATCACAATCCTCATGGGATCGACCCTGACTCACTCAGTTATTACTTGGATGACCCAGTGCACTTGCTGGTTCAGTTGTGCAAAGTTTAATTCTGCGCACCAAGTTTTTGGCACCGTTGCCGGGGATTGTTCGAGTTTGGACAACTAACGAATTATCTTGTTACTTAGATTAGGTATTTTTTTAATTTTTGTTTGAGTCTTTTAATTTCTTCTTCTTTTTTTGAAAAAAATCAAAACTTTTTCAAAAATCTTTTCTTTTCTTTATTAATCTTGATCTTTTGTTTGAGTCTTTGTTCGTGTTCTTGTTTGAGTCTTTTTCGAATTTGTTGACTATTTTTTCTAAAAATTTTCAAAAATAGTGTCTTTTGTTTGAATCTTGTGTTAATCTTTAAGTTTGGTGTCTTCTTGTGTCTTTTCTTTTGAAATTTTTGAAATTGGTATCTTTAGTTTTCAAAATTTTTATGTTTGGTGTCCTTTGCATGTTCTTATTATTTTTTTTTTGAATTCTTTAAGTTTTGTTCTTGGTATTCTTCTTTATCTTCAAAGTGTTCTTGTTTTTCTTCTTATTTAGATCTTAAAATTTTTAAGTTTGGTGTCTCTTTGTGTTTTTCTTTGCAATTTTCGAATTCTAGGTGTCTTAGATCTAAAAATTTTAAGATTAGTGTCTTCTTGTTGTTTTTCTCTTTCTTCATTTAATTAAAAAAATCTTTTCTATCTTTTTTATCTTAGTTTTCGAAAATTACAATAAATTTTTCAAATTTTAATTTCAAAATCATTATCTTATCTGATCTTAGTTTTAAATTTTAAATTTCAAATCTTTTCAAAATCAAATCTTTTCAAAAATCATATCTTTTTCAAACCACTATCTTATCTTTTTAATTCAAAAATCTTATCTTATTTTATTTCAAATTCAAATTTTAAAATTCAATTTCAAAATTTAAAATTTAAAATTTAAATTTAAAATTTAAAATTTCAAAATAAAATCTTTTTCAAAAATCAAATTTCAAATCTTATCTTTTTCAAAACTTTTTCAAATCTTTTCAAATTCTTATCTTATCTTTTCTAATTTCAAATTTTAAATTCAAATCTTTTTCAAATCTTTTCAATTTCTATCTTATCTTTTCTAATTTTAAATTTTAAATTCAAATCTTTTCTAATCTTCTATCTTATCTTATTTTCAAATCTGTCTTAACTAGTTACTTATTTTCTCTTTCTTCTTTTTTAAAACTTCCTAACTAATTCTTTTCTCTTCTAATTTTCGAAAATATCTTCTCTCTTTCTCTCTCTTCTTTTTTGAAAATTTATAATTTAATTTTTAAATCTTTTTAGTTAATTAGTTTTATTTTTGAATTTAATTAATAAATAAAAATAAAAACAAAAATATTTTCTCTTTTTAATTCTGATTTTTGAATTCTTCTCTCCTCGTAGCTAAATTCTTTCTCTCTTCTCTCTATCATCATTCTTCTTTCTTCTTCACGACTCATAGGGAGTCCTCTGTTCTTGAATATAGAGCTCCCATTATTCTTCTTTCTTGTTTTCTTTTTCTTGTTTATGACTAGGAACAGAGATAAAGAGCCTCTCTTTAAACCTGATCTTGAACCTGAGAAAACTCTAAGGAGGCGTTTACAACAAGCTAAAGTGCAACACTCCGGAAGAAACATCTAAGAAAATTTCGAACAAGAAGCTGAAGATAGGGCTGCACACGGATCGGATCGGATCGGATATAGCCTAAAATTCTATCCGATCTGCACTGCACTCATCGGATCGGGTCGGATACGATATCCGCATTTTTTTAGGCTCTGCATAATTCAAAAAAATTATTTTAAGATTCTATTTGGCTGTTTTTACAAAAAAATATCCAGAAAATTTATTTTTTATCTGTTTAAGCCTATTTACTCCTAAAATATTATCAATAATAATTCTCTTGAATAACAAAAACAAAATAATAACACAAGATTTAAGTTTAATTATTCTAAGTTAAAGTATAACATAAAAAATTAAAAACAAAATATCATAAAATTCATAAAATAACATACTAAAATTCATATCACATTAAGGTTTACTTTCTTAAACTATGTTATTTATATGTGATGTGCGGATATGCGGATTTGCGGATCGGATTCGCGGATATCACTGCCGAATCCGCAATCCGATCCTATCATAGTGCGGATCAGATCCGATCCGATCCGATGACTCTGCGGATCGGATGCGGATAATTACCGCGGATATGCGGATATTATCCGATCCATGTGCAGCCCTAGCTGAAGACATGGCAGACAATGCTAATAATGTAGGAAATGCAAGAAAGGTTCTTGGTGACTACACCATACCAGCCTCTGATTTCTATGGAAGAAGTATCTCCATACCTTCTATTAGAGCTAACAACTTTGAGCTTAAGCCTCAGTTAGTCTCTCTTCTGCAACAGAATTGTAAGTTCCATGGACTTCCACTAGAAGATCCACACCAATTCTTGTCGGCATTCTTGCAAATCTGTGACACTGTTAAGACCAATGGAGTGGATCCTAAGGTCTACAGACTTATACTCTTTCCCTTTGCTGTTAGAGACAGAGCTAAAATATGGTTGGATTCTCAACCTAAAGAAAGCTTAGACTCTTGGAAAAAGTTGGTCAATAATTTCTTGGCCAAATTCTTTCCTCCTCAAAAGATGAGCAAAATCAAAGTAGAAGTTCAAACCTTCAGACAAAGAGAAGGTGAATTCCTCTATGAAGCTTGGAAAAGATACAAGCAACTGATTAGGAGATGTCCTTCTGACATGCTCTCAGAATGGTCTATCCTAGGTATCTTCTTTGATGGTCTGACTGAAATGTCCAAAATATCACTGGACAGCTCTGCAGGTAGATCACTCCACTTGAAGAAAACGCCTGCAGAAGCAAGAGAACTCATTGAGATGGTTGCAAATGACCAATGCATGTACACCTCTGAGAGAAATCCTGTGAATAATGGGGTCCTTTAGAAGAAAGGAGTTCTTGAAGTTGACACTCTGAATGCTATATTGGCTCAGAACAAGATCTTGACCCAGCAGGTCAATATGATCTCTCAGCATTTGACTAGAATACAAGCTGCAACTGGCAGCACTCAAGAAGCTTTCTCTGAAGGAGAAGCTTATGATCATGACCAACCCATGATGGAGGAGGTGAATTATATGGGAGAACTCTATGAAAACACCTACAACCCCTCATGGAGGAACCATCCTAACCTTTCATGGAAGGATCAACAGAAGCCTCAGTAAGGCTTCAATAATAATCAAGGTGGAAGAACCCAGAACAGGTTCAACAACAGGCCACATTTCCCATCTTCTCAAGGGAATATGGGGACTCATAAGCAGAGCCTTTCTGACTTAGTAACTATAGTCTCTAACATCTCTAAGACCACTCATAGTTTCATAACTGAAACAAGATCCTCCATTAGAAATTTGGAGGTACAAGTTGGTCAACTGAGCAAGAGAATCCCTGAGACTCCTCCTGACACTCTTCCTAGTAACACTGAAGTAAACCTAAGAGAAGAGTGCAAGGCCATCACCACTAAGTATGAGGCCGAATCTGGAGAAACTGAGATGGCATTGAACGCCAGTGAGGAAGACCTCACTAGGTGTTCAATGCCCAAGCTGGCACAGAAGCTGGCGTTGAACGCCAATGAGGAATGCCTCACTGGGCGTTCAACGCCCAAACAGGCATCAAAGCTGGCGTTGAACGCCAGTGAAAAAGCCCTCACTTGGCGCTCAATGCCCAAAATGGCAGGGAATCTGGCGTTGAACGCCATTAAGGAAGGTCTTACTGGGCGTTCAACTCCCAACTTGGCAAAGGAACTGGCGTTGAACGCCAGTGAAAGGATGCATGATGGGTGTTCAACGCCCAAAGAACTACCAGAACTATCATTGAACTCCAGTAATAGCTTACCTACTGAGTGTTCAGCACCCACTAAAAAAATTCTTATCCAAGAATTAAAGGAAGCCAAGGCTCATGTAGAGACCATAGAGGTTCCCTTGCATGCACTCCTGTAGTGCATGAGTTCTGATGAATACTCATCCTCTGATGAGGATGAGGACATTAGGGAAGAGCAAGTTGCTTGGTACCTAGAAGCTCTCATGAAGCTGAATGCTAAGTTATTTGGTACAAACCTTTGGAGGAAGAACCTCCAGTACTTACCAAAGAACTCAATGCCTTGGTACAGCAAAAGCTACCTCAGAAGCTTCCGGATCCTGGACGCTTCCTAATTTCTTGCACCATAGGCACCATGACCTTTGAGAAAGCTCTGTGTGACCTAGCGTCAAGTATAAACCTCATGCCACTCTCTGTAATGGAGAAGTTGAAAATCTTTGAGGTACAAGCTACAAATATCTCACTAGAGATGGCAGACAACTCAATGAAGAAAGCATACGGCTTAGTAGAGGATGTACTGGTAAAGGTTGAAGACCTGTACATCCCTGTAAACTTCATAATCTTAGATACTGGGAAGACGAGGATGAATCCGTCATCCTTGAAATATCTTTCCTAGCTACTACCAATGGTATCATTGATGTAGCTAAGGGAGAACTGATTTTACAAGTAGGGGAGGATCACATCTTGTTCAAGATGCCTCACCCCAACTCTCCCTCTGAAAAAAGAGAGATAACTATACAACACTCAGTGTTCCAACCATCTCTTCAGTGCAGAGCTTTACTAAGCCCCCAAACATCAATTCTAAGTTTGATGTTGGGCAGCTATCAACAAGCACTGAAAACAAAGGTACCAAGAAGAAAGTACCTAAAGGCTGGAGGGACAAAAAAGTTCCAACTGAAGGCCTTTCACCTGGCATGAGAGTTGTCTTCACCAAAAAACCAGTCATACCACATACAGTAAGTCGTGTCATGCCTCTAGAGCATGTGGAGCTCATCCATAAGAAGACAGGAAGAAAGTTCACTGTAAGGGATGAAATTCTGAGCCCATATCATTCTTCGTAAGGAGCTAACCGTCAAGCTAGTGACGTTAAAGAAGCGCTTGTTGGGAGACAACCCAACCTTATTTAGTTATTTCTATTTCTTTTAATCCCTTAAAATTTGTTTTTTTAGTTATTTCTTTAGGTTCATGATCATGTGAATCAATCAGAATAGAGACAGAAAGGTTCAGCAATGAAAACAGACCACTCTGGATAGAGTGTTTTGCTGGCATTGAACGCCAGCCAAGGAGCACTAGCTGGGTGTTCAATGCCCATATTGGCAGAATGCTGGTGTTGAATGCCAGCCAGAGGCCTAGCCTGGGCATTCAACGCACCAATTGACAGCAGAGTTGGCATTGAATGCCAGCCAGAAGTAGACCCTGGGCGTTCAAATGCCCATGAAAGAAGGGCAGAGAATCTGAATTCCCTAACTTCTCAAGACCAGTGGGTCCCACAGCATCTTTATCCCCACTTCTTTCTTCTTTTTCACACTTCCCTATACACTCTTTCCTATAAACCCTAGCCTAATCACATCCATATCACTTTTCCAAAACCATCATAACTCCCACCAACCCTCACCCACTTCAAAATCAAATTTTTCTCCCATTTATCCCACCCATGACCGAACCATAACCTAGCCCACTCCTATAAAGCCCCCTCGGCCGAATTATTTTCTCCCTCCTTCTTCCTCTATTTTCTTCTTCTTCTACTCCATTCTTCTCTTTTATTTATTTTTATTCGAGGATGAGCAAAGCTTTTAAGTTTGATGTGGAAAAAACATTTCTTTTTGCTTTTCATTACCACTTATGGCACCCAAGGTTGGAGAACCCTCAAGAAAGAGGAAAGGAAAGGTCGTAGCCGCCACCTCCAAATCTTGGAAGATGGAGAGATTCATCACCAAAGCCCACTAAGACTACTTCTATGAAGTAGTGGCAGAGAAGAAGGTGATTCCTGAGGTCCCTTTTATGCTTAAGAAGAATGAGTATCCAGAAATCTGAAAAGAGATCTGGAGAAGAGGTTGGGAAGTCCTAACTAATCCCATCCAAGAGATTGGGATCTTAATGGTGCAAGAATTCTATGCTAATGCATGGGTCACAAAAAACCATGACATTAGTGTGAACCCAAATCCCAAGAATCGGAGCACCATGGTCTGAGAGAGAATCTTGGACTTTAGTCCAGAAAGTGTGAGGTTGGCGTTCAACTTGCTTGTGATGCAAGAAAACCCACATCCTTACACTAGAAGAGTCAACTTTGATCAGAGATTAGATCAAGTGCTCTCAGACATTTGTGTGAAAGGAGCATAGTGGAAAAGTGATTCCCAAGACAAGCCTATTCAACTAAGAAGGCTTGACCTCAAACCCTTAGCTAGAGGATGGTTGGAATTTATCCAATGCTCTATCATCACTACTAGCAATCGGTCAGAAGTGACAATAGACTAAGCCATCATGATTGGGAGTGAGGTGGAAGTACATGAGGTGATACCTCAAGAATTGTACAAGATAGTTGAAAAGCCTTCCACCAAAGCAAGGTTAGTTTTCCCTCACCTCATTTGTCACCTATGCAATTCAGCTGGAATTGTCATAGAGGAAGACATCTTTATTGAGGAGGACAAGCCCATCACTGAGAAGAGGATGGAGCAAACTAGAGAGCATGCATATGAGCCTGTGCAACCGCCTCAGCAAGAAATCCCTGGGATTCCTCAAGGGATGCAATTTCCTCCTCAAGGCTATTGGGACCAATTGCATAATTCTCTTGGAGAATTGAACACTAATATAGAGCAATTAAGGTTGGAGCATCAAGAGCATTCCACCATCCTCAATGAAATAAGAGAAGATCAAATGGCTATAAGGGAGGAACAACAAAGACAAAGGCGTGACATTGAAGAGATCAAGCACTACATTGGATCCTCAAGGAGGAGTAGTAGCCGCCATCACTAAGGTGGATTCGTTCTCTTAATCCCCTTTTCTTATGTTATTTTTCTATTTTCTAATTTGTTTTATTATCTGTTCTCTTGTTCTTATTGCATGATCATTTCTATCTATGTCTTAAAGCTATAAAATATTCCATATATCTCTCACCTCACTTAAAAGAAAATTTTATTTGAAAAGAACATGAATTTCGAGTTTATCTTAAGAATAGTTCAATTATCTTGATGTGGTAACATTGCTTTTGTTTTCTGAATGTATGAATGAACAGTGCATATTTGAAATTGAAATTAAGAATGTTGGCTCTTGAAAGAATGATGATAAAAGTGAAGTATTATTAGTAATTTGAAAAATCCAAAAATTGATTCTTGAAGCAAGAAAAAGCAGCAAAAAAATAAAAAAGCAAGATGCAATAAACAGAAAAAAATTTTGCATGCGAAAAAAAACAAAAGAGAAATAAAAAGCAGAAAAAGCCAATAGCTCTTTAAACCAAAAGGCAAGAGCAAAAAGCCAATAACCCTTTAAACCAAAAAATAAGGGTAAAAGGATCCAAAGTTTCGAGCATCAATGGTTAGGAGGGCCTAAAAGGAGTAAAATCCTGGCCTAAGCAATCTAAATGGATAGTGTCCCTAACTATATGCTTGTGATGTGAAGGTGTCAAGTAAAAGAACTTGAGACTGAGCAGTTAAAGTCATGATTCAAAGCAAAAAGAATGTGCTTAAGAACTCTGGACACCTCTATCTGGGGATTCTAGCAAAGCTGAATCACAATCCGAAAGGGTTCACCCAGTTAAGTGTCTGTGGCATTTATGTATCCGGTGGTAACACTGGAAAACAAAGTGCTTAGGGCCACGACCAAGACTCTAAAAAGCTGTGTTCAAGAATAAAAAAGAACTAAATTAGGAGAGTCAATAATATCATCTGGATTCCAAGTTCCTAAGGATGCCAACACTTCTAAGTTTCAATGGATAGTGAGATGCCAAAACTATTCAGAAGCAAAAAGCTACTAAGTCCCGCTCATCTAATTGAAACTGAGCTTCAGTGAAAACTCTAAGATTTATTGTATCTTACTCTTCTTTTTATCCTACTTTGTTTTTAGTTGCTTGGGGACAAGCAACAGTTTAAGTTTGGTGTTGTGATGAACGGATATTTTATACGCTTTTTGCCATCATTTTCATATAGTTTTTAGTAGGTTTGTTTAAGTTTTATTAAGTTTTCATAGGTTTTAGTGAAAAATTCACATTTTTGGATTCTACTTTAAGTTTTTGTGTTTTTATGCAATTTCAGGTATTTTCTGGCTGAAATTGAGGAGTTGGAGTAAAAGTCTGATTCAGAGGCAGAGAAAGCACTGCAGATGCTGTCAGGATTTGACCTCCTTGCACTCAAAAGAGCTTTTCTGGAGCTATAGACATCCAAATGAAGTGTTCTCAAGAGCTATAGAAAGCTAACATCCAGCGCTTTCCCCGTAATGTATAATAGTTTATACTTTGCTTCAGAATTAAAGGCCTAAAATTGGCGTTCAATGCCAACTTTCAGCCTTATTATGGCGTTCAACGCCTAAGGGAGAAGAGACCAGCGTCCAATGCCCAAAAAGGACCCCCTAGCCAATGTTCAACACCCTAAAGGCCTCCTAGCTCATGGATCTCAATCAAGCTCAGCCTAAACACTCACCAAGTGGGCCCCGAAAGTATATTTTAGCACTAAAAAACTATTTTACCCTTCTTGTGTAATCCTTAGTAATTAGCCTAGTATTTATTTGAGAACTTTCACACTTTTCAGAGACCTTTGACACTTTACACGTTTTACATTGTATTTTCTATCAGTATGAGTTTCTAAACCTCCTAGGTTGAGGGGAGGAGCTCTGCTGAGTTTTATGGATTTATAAAGCATTATTGTTTTATCTTCAATTCGTGTTTGATTCTCTATTCTAAGATGTATCTTCGTTCTTCATCCTTATGAATGCGTTAAACTGGCATTAGGTTATCTCATTCTACATAGGTTCAGAGTGAGTCTTTCATCGGATAATGATGAACCACTAGCTTAATTATACATCTCTTAGACGGCTAATCCACGAAGTCATTGGGGACTTCTCGAGACACCAGTTCCGTCGAGGTATGGGGAGATTAGGGTCTTTGTAGTAAAGCCTAGAACCAAAGGTCCAACATTCTCTGATACGGAAGATTCGACCTTGTCTGTGGTGTTTTGAGTAGAATCACTAAGGAGAATGGACTTTAGGAGCTTCACCCTCAATCAAATTGGATTCGCACTAACCCTGGGGTTCAGATCTGGAGGAGCACTGGTGACCTCTCAAGAAAGGGGTTGATCACATACAGCCTGCCATAGAAGAAATCATTCACAGTTGGAGGAGACAGTAAGTCCGGAATTATACAGAAGAACAAAGCATCTCTGAAGCCTTAACCATCTTCTTATCAATGCTTTCACCATCAATTGAGTAACATTTTCTTTATTTTACTTTTATGCACTTTAAACAACCAACCAACTTTTCTATCCGCCTGACTAAGATCTACAAGATAACCATAGCTTGCTTCAAATCACAATCCTCGTGGGATCGACCCTGACTCACTCAGGAATTACTTGGATGACCCAGTGCACTTGTTGGTTCAG
Source organism: Arachis ipaensis (assembly GCF_059453495.1). Lineage (NCBI taxonomy): Eukaryota > Viridiplantae > Streptophyta > Magnoliopsida > Fabales > Fabaceae > Arachis > Arachis ipaensis. The sequence continues at coordinate 95,978,868 of NC_142437.1, read as the reverse complement.
TTGTGCGAAGTTTAATTCCACGCACCACCCATCCATGGCTGATCTACCTCCCCCAACACCCTCTGAACTCCTTCAGATGGTAACTGAGCTGCAACAAACAAAACAACGTATGGTGGAGGAAAATCAAAGGATGGCGAATCAGATCGCCGAGTTAACTAATGTTCGGATTGAAAACAATGGTGATCGTAATGAACGAGTGGAGAAGGAAGAGCGCGAATCTGATCCAACACACGTTTTCGAAACTGCTCGCAACGAAGAAGCTCGGCCTTTGCCAGAAAATGAAGAAATTAAGCCTGATAACTCTATGGATCCATTCACGACTGGTATTATGAATTTTCAAAAACCCAGGAGGTTCACTTTGCCAACAACCTTAACCCCTTATGATGGGTTAGGAGACACGAAGAAGCACATCAAAAAGTTTAGATCTATAATGATAGTAAACGGTGCATCCGATCCTATTTTATGCCGTTGTTTTCCTACCTTTTTAGACGGTCCTGCACTTGATTGGTTTTGTTCTTTGACTATAGATTCTATTTCTCGTTTTCAGGAACTAGCAAAGCATTTTGAAGATCACTTTGGTGCCTCCTCTATCTACCTACACGATTCTGACTATCTGAACACAATCAAACAAGGTCAGAATGAAAGTCTAAAGGATTACGTTATTCGTTTCACAAAGGTGGCCATGAGCATACCAGATCTTTATCCTGAGGTGCATCTGCACGCCATCAAAAGTGGACTCCAACCAGAAAAATTTCAAGAGGCAATTGTGGTTGCCAAACCAAAGTCCCTTGCGGAGTTCTGTGAAAAGGCTAAAGGTCAGATGGACATCGAGGAGCTCCGACAAGCTCGGAAAGCAGACGAACCCCAATATAACAAAGACAAGGATAAAGCTAGAGATAGCAAGAAAACTTTTAAACTAACCCCTCGCTATGATTCATATACTCAGTTCAACATGAAGAGGGACGACATCATCAAGAAGATTCTCGATTCCAAGCTGATCAAACCTCCCCTAAAGGCCGGTAGCTATCCGGACGCAAAGAACACAGACAAATCCAAATACTACACTTTTCACCAAAAGTATGGACACACCACCGATGAGTGTGTGATTGTAAAAGATCTATTAGAACGCCTAGCTCGGGAAGGCCATCTAGATAAATACATCAGCGGGAGTGTATAGAAGCGCGGCACATCCTTGGCCGATCACACCTCCACAGGACAACATTCACGAGACAAAGAAAAAACCCCTCATAGTTACCCTGATCAATCACGAAGAATTATTAACTGTATTTCTGGAGGTTTTATAAGAGGAAGAACAACAAACTCGGCTCAGAAGCATACACACTGAGCTATGTTTTTGGTAGAGGGGACTATGAATGATGCCCACACACCTCAGCATTTTTCACAAATGACGTTTCAAGCCTCTGAGTTCAATACAAGCACCACAAATCTGGATGATGCCGTCGTGATTTCCATCCAGCTAGGGGACCTTTTGGGATGGAAAGTGCTGCTAGATCCTAGAAGCAGTACCGACGTTCTTTTCTATTCTACATTCCAGAAAATAAAGCTGAGCAACAATATACTCCAACCTTCCACTGGAGACTTAGTCGGATTCTCTGGTGAACGAGTCTTGATTTTGGAATTTGTGTGGTTACAAACCGCACTAGGTGAGCCTCCCTTATCTAAAACTTCAGATGTTCAAAAACCATATAATTTAATAATTGGCCAACTGATGAGCGGATAATTTATACGCTTTTTGGCATTGTTTTTAGGTAGTTTTTAGTATATTTTAGTTAGTTTTTATTATATTTTTATTAGTTTTTAAATAAAAATCACATTTCAGGACTTTACTATGAGTTTGTGTATTTTTTTGTGATTTCAAGTATTTTCTGGCTGAAATTGAGGGACTTGAGCAAAAATCTGATTCAGAGGCTGAAAAAGGACTGCAGATGTTGTGGGATTCTGACCTCCCTGCACTCGAAGTGGATTTTCTGGAGCTACAGAAGCCCAATTGGTGCGCTCTCAATTGTTTTGGAAAGTAGCCATCCTGGGCTTTCCAGCAATATATAATAGTCTATACTTTGTCCGAGATTTGATGGCCCAAACTGGCGTTCCAAGTCAGCATAAAAATTCTGGCGTCAAAACACCAGAACTGGCATAAAAGCTGGAGTTAAACGTCCAAACTGGCACCAAAGCTGGCGTTTAACTCCAAGAAAAGTCTCTACATGTGAAAGCTTCAATGCTCAGCCCAAGCACACACCAAGTGGGTCCGGAAGAAGATTTCTGCATTAATTACTTATTTCTGTAACCCTAGGCTACTAGTTTTCTATAAATAGGACCTTTTGCTATTGTATTTTCATACTTTCATATACTTTTTCATCTTTGGAACTTATATGTTCATGTTTGGGGGCTGGCCTCACGGCCATGCCTAGACCCTTTTGTTCTTATGTATTTTCAACGGTGGAGTTTCTACACACCATAGATTAAGGTGTGGAACTCTGCTGTTCTTCATGAATTAATGCAAAGTACTACTGTTTTCTATTCAATTCACGCCTACTTCTTCTCTAAGATATACACTCGTTCTTCAACTTGATGAATGTGATGATCCGTGAAACTCATCATCATTCTCACCTATGAACGCGTGCCTGACAACCACTTCCGTTCTACATGTAAACAAGCTTGAATGTGTATCTCTTGGGTTTCTAATCTAAGATTAGAACCTTCGTGGTATAGGCTAGAATTATTGGCGGCCATTCTTGAGATCCGAAAAGTCTAAACCTTGTCTATGGTATTGCGAGTAGGATCTGGGAAGGGATGACTATGACGAGCTTCAAACTCGCGAGTGTTGGGCGTAGTGACAGACGCAAAAAGATCAATGGATCCTATTCCAACATGATCGAGAACCGATAGATGATTAGCCGTGCGGTGACAACGCATTTGGACCATTTTCACTGAGAGGACGGGAAGTATCCATTGACAACGGTGATGCCCAACATACAGCTTGCCATGGAAAGGAGTATGAATGATTGGATGAAAGCAATAGGAAAGCAGAGGTTCAGAAGGAACAAAGTATCTCCATACGCTTTTCTGAAATCCCACCAATGAATTACATAAATATCTCTATCCTATTATATATTTTATTCATCTTTTAATTATCAATTCTCCATAACCATTTGAATCCTCCTGACTGAGATTTACAAGATGACAATAGCTTGCTTCAAGCCGATAATCTCTGTGGAATCGACCCTTACTCACGTAAGGTTTATTACTTGGACGACCCAGTACACTTGCTGGTTAGTTGTGCGGAGTTGTGAAAAAAGTTGAGATTACAATTGTGCGTACCAAGTTGTTGGCACCATTGATGATCACAATTTCGTGCACCAAGTTTTTGGCGCCGTTGCCGGGGATTGTTCGAGTTTGGACAACTGACGGTTCATCTTGTTGCTTAGATTAGGTAACTTTATTTTATTTTTATTTTTCAGAATTTTTAAGAATGAATTCTAGAGTTTCAGATGATGTTTTTATCATCACAAAAGCTGATTGATTCTCATCAATTTGGCTGTTGTATGTAATGTCCTGCTGAAGCTTGGCTAGCCATGTCTAATCTTTTTAGACTGAAGCTTTAGACTAACATTGCATGATTCCTAGAGTTCGTATTAAAAATTTTGAATTTCTTTATTTCCTGTTTCCAAATAATTTTCAAAAAAATTACAAAAAAATTTATAAAACCATAAAAACCAAAAATAATTTATGTTTCTTGTTTGAGTCTAGTGTCTACTTTTAAGTTTGGTGTCCTGCATATTTTCCTGCAATTTTCGAATATATGCTTTATGTTCTTCATTAATCTTCAAGTTATTCTTGATGATTTTATTGGGTCTGATCTTTAAATTCTCTTGTTTTGTGTGTTTTGTTGTTTCTCATATGCATCCTCAATTTGTTAGTATCTCTAATATAAAAATTTTTAAGTTTGGTGTCTTGCATGCATTGTTTATTTGATCTTAGTTTTTCCATGATTAGTTTCATTTTGTTGTTTCTCATCATTAAAAATTCAAAAAAAAATTTTCAAAATTGTATCTTTTCAAGTCAATAATACAGAGAATTGAAGATTCAGAACATGCAGCAGAGAAATTACAGAGAAAAAGCTGGGCATTCAAACGCCTAGTGAGGAAGGAAAACTGGTGCTTAAACGCCAGCCAGGGTACCTGGCTGGGCGTTAAACGCCAGAATGGATACCATTCTGGGCGTTTAACGCCAGGATGGCACAAGAGGAAAGATTTTGTTTTTAATTCAAATCTTTTCCAAATTTTCATAATTTTCCAAAATCAAATCTTTTTCAAATCATATCTTTTCAATCATATCTTTTCAAAATCAAATCCTCTCCATTTTTTTTACTATTTTCGAAAATCCTTGCTACAATTAATGATTTAATTCAAAATTTTCAAGTTGTTACTTGCCTATTAAGAAAGGATCAAATTTTAAATTCTAGAATAATGTCTTTTAATTTCTTGTTAGTCAAGTAATCAACTTTAATTTTAAAAATTTCTTTTTTTAAATTGATTTTCAATCATATCTTCTCAATCATATCTTCTCAATCACATCTTTTTCAAAATAATTTTCAATCATATCTTTTTTTTCTGATTTCAAAATCTTTTTCAAAATCACTTAACTACTTTCTCAATTTTAGTTTTCGAAAATCATCAACCAAATTTTGAAAATTTCTTTTAATTAAAAACATTTTTTTTCAAAAACTCTTCCCCCTTTCTCACATCCTTCTATTTAAAGGACTAACACTCCTCCTCAATGTGCAATTCGAACTCTTTCCTTCTTTATATGTTCTAATTCTTCTCTATCTATCTCATCCTTCTATTCTTATTTTCCTCTGACATCTCAAGGAATATCTATACTATGACATAGAGGATTCCATACTTTTTTCTTCTCTCTGTCATATGAACAGGAGTAAGGACAAAGGCATTGTTGTTGAAGCTGATCCTGAACCTGAAAGGACCTTGAAGAGAAAGCTAAGAGAAGCTAAAGCACAACTCCCTGTAGAGGACCTAACAGAAATTTTCAAACAAGAAGAAGCCATGGCAGCCGAAAACAACAACAATGCCAACAATGCAAGGAAGGTGCTTGGTGACTTTACTGCACCTACTCCCGACTTCTATGGGAGAAGCATCTCAATTCCTGCCGTTGGGGCAAACAACTTTGAGCTTAAGCCTCAATTAGTTTCTCTAATACAACAGAATTGCAAGTTTCATGGACTTCCATTGGAAGATCCTCATCAGTTCTTAGCTGAATTTTTGCAAATCTGTGACACTGTCAAGACCAATGGGGTTGATCCCAAGGTCTACAGGCTTATGCTTTTTCCCTTTGATGTAAGAGACAGAGCTAGAATATGGTTGGATTCACAACCTAAGGAAAGCCTGAACTCTTGGGAAAAGCTGGTCAGTGCTTTTCTGTCCAAATTCTTTCCACCTCAAAAACTGAGTAAGCTTAGAGTGGAAGTCCAGACCTTCAGATAGAAGGAAGGTGAATCCCTCTATGAAGCTTGGGAAAGATACAAACAATTGATCAGAAGGTGTCCTTCTGACATGCTTTCAGAATGGAGCATCATAGGTATCTTCTATGATGGTCTGTCTGAACTGTCCAAGATGTCATTGGACAGCTCTGCTGGAGGATCTCTTCATCTGAAGAAGACGCCTGCAGAAGCTCAGGAACTCATTGAGATGGTTACAAATAACCAATTTATGTACACTTCTGAAAGGAACCCTGTGAATAATGGGACAAATCAGAAGAAAGGAGTTCTTGAGATTGATACTCTGAATGCCATATTGGCTCAGAAGAAAATATTGACTCAACAAGTCAATATGATTTCTCAGAGTCTGTCTGGAATGCAAGCAGCAACAGGTAGTACCAAAGAAGCTTCATCTGAAGAAGAAGCTTATGATCCTGAGAACCCAGCAATGGAAGAGGTGAATTACATGGGAGAACCCTATGGAAACACCTATAATCCTTCATGGAGAAATCATCCAAATCTCTCATGGAAGGACCAACAGAGGCCTCAACAAGGCTTCAACAATAGTAATGGTGGAAGAAATAGGTTTAGCAATAGCAAGCCTTTTTCCATCATCTTCTCAGCAACAGACAGAGAATTCTAAGCAGAGCCACTCTGACTTAGCAACCATAGTCTCTGATCTAATTAAGACCACTCAAAGTTTCATGACTGAAACAAGGTCCTCCATTAGAAATTTAGAGGCACAAGTGGGTCAGCTGAGTAAGAGAATTACGGAACTCCCTCCCAGTACTCTCCCAAGCAATACAGAAGAGAACCCAAAGAGAGAATGCAAGGCCATAAACACATCCCACATGGCCGAATGTATAGAGGAGGGAAAGGCAGTGATTTCCACTGAGGAAGACCTCAATGGATGTCCACTGGCCTCCAAAGAGTTCCCTAATGAGGAACCATGGGAATCTGAGGCTCATACAAAGACCATAGAGATTCCATTAAACTTACTTCTGCCATTCATGAGCTCTAATGAGTATTCTTCCTCTGAAGAGGATGAAGATGTTACTGAAGAGCAAGTTGCTAAGTACCTTTGAGCAATCATGAAGCTAAATGCCAAGTTATTTAATAATGAGACTTGGGAGGATGAACCCCCTTGCTCACCAAAGAACTGGATGACTTGACTAGGCAGGTATTACCTCAGAAGAGACAGGATCCTGGAAAGTTCTCAATACCTTGTACCATAGGCACCATGACCTTTGAGAAGGCTCTGTGTGACCTTGGGTCAAGTATAAACCTCATGCCACTCTCTGTGATGGAGAAACTATGGATCCTTGAGGTATAAGCTGCAAGAATCTCACTAGAGATGGCAGACAATTCAAGGAAATAGGCTTATGGACTTGTAGAGGATGTCTTTGTAAGGGTTGAAGGCCACTACATCCCTGCTAATTTCATAACCCTAGACACTGGAAAGTGTATGGATGAATCCATCATCTGGCAAACCCTTCCTAGCCACAGCAAAAGCTGTGATTGATGTTGACAGAGGAGAATTGGTCCTTCAAGTGAATGAGGACTCCCTTGTGTTTAAAGCTCAAGGATCTCCCTCTGTAACCATGGAGAGGAAGCATGAAAAGCTTCTCTCAATGCAGAGTCAAATAGAGCCCCCACATTCAAACTCTAAGTTTGGTGTTGGAAGGCCATCATCATGCTCTGAGTATCTGTGAGGCTCCATGAGAGCCCACTGTCAAGCTATTGACATTAAAGAAGCGCTTGTTGGGAGGCAACCCAATTTTATTTAATCATATCTATTTATTTTCTATTGTTATTTTATATTTTCTGTAGGTTGATGATCATGTGAAGTCACAAAAACAACTGAAAAAGAAAAAACAGAATGAAAAATAGTATTAAAAACAACACACCCTGGAGGAGAAGCTTAATGGTGTTTAAACGCCACTAAGGGTAGCAGAATGGGCGTTAAACGCCAGAAATGGGCACCAGACTGGCGTTTAACGCCAGAAAGGGGCACATAGCTGGTGTTTAACGCCAGAAAAGGGCACAGAGCTGGCGTTTAAATGCCAGAAAGGGGAGAAAAGCTGACGTTAAATGCCATAAATGGGCGGTAACCTGGCGTTTAACGCTAGGATTGGCAATCAAGGGGGCGTTTACACGCCACATGGTGCAGGGATGAGAAATCCTTGACACCTCAGGATCTATGGACCCCACAGGATCCCCACCTACCTCATCTCTCTCTCTTCTTCACACCTTCCCATAACACCCTTCTCCAAATACCATTCACCAATTACCTCAATACCTCTTCCCCAAAAACCCCTCACCTATCAAATCCTACCCTCTTCTCCATAATCTCTTCACCAATCCACATCCATCCATCATAAAACCCCACCTACCTCACCATTCAAAATCAAACCACTTTCCCTCCAAAACCCACTCATACATGGCCAAACCCTACCCCTCTCTCCACTTCTATATAAACCCATCTTCACTCCTTCATTTTCACACATCATACACACTACTTATCCCCCTTGGCCGAACTACTAAGCCCCCTCCATCTCCTCTATTTCCTCCTCTTCTACTCTTTTCTTTCTTCTTTTGCTCGAGGACGAGCAAACCTTCTAAGTTTGGTGTGGTAAAAGTGTTGCTTTTTATTTTTTCATAACCATTTATGGCACCAAAGGCCGGAGAAACCTCTAGAAAGAGGAAAGGAAAGGCAAAAGCTTCCACCTCCGAGTCATGGGAGATGGAGAGATTCATCTCAAGGGTGCATCAAGACCACTTCTATGAAGTTGTGGCCAAGAAGAAGGTGATCCCCGAGGTCTCTTTCAAGCTCAAAAAGGGTGAGTATTCGGAGATCCAACATGAGATTCGAAGAAGAGGTTGGGAAATTCTCACCAATCCCATTCAACAAGTCAGAATCTTAATGGTTCAAGAGTTCTATGCCAATGCATGGATCACCAAGAACCATGATCAAAGTGTGAACCCAGACCCAAGGAATTAGCTCACAATGGTTCGGGGGAAATACTTAGATTTCAGTCCGAAAAATGTAAGGTTGGCATTCAACTTGCCCATGATGCAAGGAGATGCACGCCCCTACACTAGAAGGGTCAACTTTGATCAAAGGTTGGACCAAGTCCTCATAGACATTTGTGAAGAGGGCACTCAATGGAAGAGAGATTCAAGAGGGAAGCCAGTTCAACTAAGAAGGCATGACCTCAAGCCCATGGCTAGGGGATGGTTGGAGTTCATCCAACGCTTAATCATTCCTACTAGCAACCGGTCTGAAGTTACTATAGAACGGGCTATCATGATCCATAGCATCATGATTGGAGAGAAAGTAGAAGTTCATGAGGTTATATCCCTAGAACTCTACAAGGTGGCGGACAAGTCCTCTACTTTAACAAGGTTAGCCTTCCTTCATCTCATTTGTCACCTCTGCAATTCAGCTGGAATTGACATAGAGGAAGACATCCTCATTGATGAGGACAAGCCCATCACTAAGAAAAGGATGGAGCAAACAAGAGAGTCCACTCATGGACAAGAGCATGAGGAAATTCCTCATCATGAAATCCCTGAGATGCATCAAGGGATGCATTTTTCTCCACAAAACTATTGGGAGAAAATCAACACATCCCTAGGAGAATTAAGTTCCAACATGGGACAACTAAGGGTGGAGCACCAACAGCATTCCATCCTCCTCCATGAAATTAGAGAAGACCAAAGAGTCATGAGGGAGGAGCAACAAAGGCAAGGAAGAGACATTGAGGAGCTCAAGGACTCCATAAGATCTTCAAGAGGAAGAACAAGCCGCCATCACTAAGGTAGACCCGTTCTTTAATTTCCTTGTTCTTATTTTTCTGTTTTTCGAAAATTATGCTTTATGTTTTATTTATGTTTGTGTCTTTATTACATGATCATTAGTGTCTTAGTGTCTATGCCTTAAAGCTATGAATGTCCTATGAATCCATCACCTTCCTTAAATGAAAAATATTTTCTGAAAAAGAAAAAGAAGTACATGAATTTTGAATTTTAAAACAGATTAATTATTTTGATGTGGTGGCAATACTTTTTATTTTTCTGAATGAATGCTTGAACAGTGCATATTTTTGAATTTGTTGTCTATGAATGTTAAAATTGTTGGCTCTTGAAAGAATGATGGAAAAGGAGAAATATTATTTGATAATCTAAAAAATCATAAAATTGATTCTTGAAGCAAGAAAAAGCAGTGAAAAGCTTGCGAAGAAAAAAAGAAGAAAAAAAAAAGAGAAGAAAAAGAAAAAGCAAGCAGAAAAAGCCAATAGCCCTTTAAACCAAAAGGCAATGGTAAAATAAAAAGGATCCAAGGCTTTGAGCATCAGTGGATAGGAGGGCCCACAGGAATAAAATCCTGGCCTAAGCGGCTAAACCAAGCTGTCCCTAACCATGTGCTTGTGGCGTGAAGGTGTCAAGTGAAAAGCTTGAGACTGAGCGGTTAAAGTCGTAGTCCAAAGCAAAAAGAGTGTGCTTAAGAGCTCTAGACACCTCTAATTGGGGACTCTAGCAAAGCTGAGTTACAATCTGAAAAGGTTCATCCAGTTATGTGTCTGTGGCATTTATGTATCCGGTGGTAATACTGGAAAACAAAATGCTTAAGGTCACGGCCAAGACTCATAAATTAACTGTGTTCAAGAATCAACATATTGAACTAGGAGAATCAATAACACTATCTGAATTCTAAGTTCCTATAGATGCCAATCATTCTGAACTTCAAAGGATAAAGTGAGATGCCAAAACTGTTCAGAAGCAAAAAGCTAATAGTCCCGCTCATCTAATTAAGATTGATCTTCATAGATATTTTTGGAATTCATTGTATATTCCATTCTTTTTATCCTACTTTGTTTTTAGTTGCTTGGGGACAAGCAACAATTTAAGTTTGGTGTTGTGATGAGCAGATAATTTATACGCTTTTTGGCATTATTTTTAGGTAGTTTTTAGTATATTTTAGTTAGTTTTTATTATATTTTTATTAGTTTTTAAATAAAAATCACATTTCTGGACTTTACTATGAGTTTGTGTGTTTTTCTGTGATTTCAGGTATTTTCTGGCTGAAATTGAGGGACCTGAGCAAAAATCAGATTCAGAGGCTGAAAAAGGACTGTAGATGCTGTTAGATTCTGACCTCCCTGCACTCAAAGTGGATTTTCTGGAGCTACAGAAGCCCAATTGGCACGCTCTCAATTGTGTTGGAAAGTAGACATCCTGGGCTTTCCAGCAATAGATAATAGTTCATACTTTGTCCGAGATTTGATGGCCCAAACTAGCGTTCCAAGTCAGCATAAAAATTCTGGCATCAAAATGCCAGAACTGGCATAAAAGCTGGAGTTAAACGCCCAAACTGGCACCAAAGCTGGCGTTTAACTCCAAGAAAAGTCTCTACATGTGAAAGCTTCAATGCTCAGCCCAAGCACACACCAAGTGGGCCCGAAAGAAGATTTCTGCATTAATTACTTATTTCTGTAACCCTAGGCTACAAGTTTTCTATAAATAGGACCTTTTGCTATTGTATTTTCATATTTTCATATACTTTTTCATCTTTGGAACTTATATGTTCACGTTTGGGGGCTGGTCTCACAGCCATGCCTAGACCCTTTTGTTCTTATGTATTTTCAACGGTGGAGTTTCTACACACCATAGATTAAGGTGTGGAGCTCAGCTGTTCTTCATGAATTAATGCAAAGTACTACTGTTTTCTATTCAATTCACGCCTACTTCTTCTCTAAGATATACACTCGTTCTTCAACTTGATGAATGTGATGATCCGTGACACTCGTCATCATTCTCACCTATGAACGCGTGCCTGACAACCACTTCCGTTCTACATGTAAACAAGCTTGAATGTGTATCTCTTGGGTTTCTAATCTAAGATTAGAACCTTCGTGGTATAGGCTAGAATTATTGGCAGCCATTCCTGAGATCCGAAAAGTCTAAACCTTGTCTATGGTATTGCGAGTAGGATCTGGGAAGGGATGACTGTGACGAGCTTCAAACTTGCGAGTGTTGGACGTAGTGACAGACGCAAAAGGATCAATGGATCCTATTCCAACATGATCGATAACCGACAGATGATTAGTCGTGCGGTGACAGCGCATTTGGACCATTTTCACTGAGAGGACGGGAAGTAGCCATTGACAACGGTGATGCCCAACATACAGCTTGCCATGGAAAGGAGTATGAATGATTGGATGAAAGCAATAGGAAAGCAGAGGTTCAGAAGGAACAAAGCATCTCCATATGCTTATCTGAAATCCCACCAATGAATTACATAAGTATCTCTATCCTATTATATATTTTATTCATCTTTTAATTATTAATTCTCCATAACCATTTGAATCCGCCTGACTGAGATTTACAAGATGACCATAGCTTGCTTCAAGCCCACAATCTCTGTGGGATTGACCCTTACTCATGTAAGGTTTATTACTTGGATGACCCAGTACACTTGCTGGTTAGTTGTGCGGAGTTGTGACAAAAAGTTGAGATTACAATTGTGTGTACCAAGTTGTTGGCGCCATTGATGATCACAATTTCGTGCACCACCAACCTTTCTTAAATAGGTTCGGCAATATAGTATCTACAATTCATCTTTGTGTTAAGTTTCCTATGCAGGATGACCTTATCACAACTATTCACAGTGACAATCATGAAGCTCGTCAGTGCTACAACATTAGTCTGAAAAGGCCTAACCGAGCTTTGAGGGCACAAGTAAACAGCATCAGCAGTTCTGATGAACTTTCACCTCTTGCCGACCTTAACCCAAGGGCCGATGTCCTCGAACGACTAAACCCAACAGAGGATTTACAAAAAGTTTATTTTAACAATGACTCTAACAAATTTACATATGTAGGTACCACACATAGCCCGGAAGAAAAAGCCTCATTCTAAAAGTTTTTACAACAACATGCTGATCTATTCGCTTAGACCCCTGCCGACATGCCCGGAATTGATCCCTCAGTCATTTCTCACAAGTTGGCACTGGATCCATTTATCCAACCTATAGCACAGAAGAAGCGGAACCTTCGTCTTGAAAAGAAGCAAGCATCTTTGGAAGTGACCAAAAAACTAATTAATGCTGGTTTCATACAAGAAATTTAGTTCACAACATGGTTGGAAAACATCGTCATGGTAAAAAAACATAATGGTAAATGGCACATGTGTGTTGATTTCACTGATCTCAACAAAGCATGTCCAAAAGATACTTATCTTTTACCATCTATTGACTATTTAGTAGACAATGCTTCAAGATACAAAATGTTAAATTTCATGGATGTGTATTCTGGTTATAACTATATTCTAATGCATCCATCCGATCAAAATAAAACTGCATTTATTACTGAATACGGAAATTACTATTATAAGGTTATGCCCTTTGGACTTAAGAATGCAGGAGCAACATACCAATGCCTTATGGACAAGGTATTCACAGATCAAATCGGCAGGAACTTAGAAGTTTATGTCGACGATATGGTGGCAAAGACAAAGCTCGGCGACAACCACCTTGACGACCTCTTGGAGATCTTCAATTAAATATGACGATACAATATGCGACTAAACCACAGATAAATGCGCCTTTGGAGTGCAGGGAGGCAAATTCCTCAGATTCTTACTTACAAACCGAGGAATAGAAGCCAATCTTGAGAAATACTAAGCTATATTAGACATAGCAAGCCCACAAACGATCAAAGAAGTCTAACTGTTAATAGGGAGACTTGATGCACTATCTAGATTTTTGCCTTGCTTAGCATCTAAGTCCTTCTACTTTTTCCAAACACTAAAAAAGAAAAATGATTTTAATTGGACTAATGAGTGTGAAGACGCTTTCGCAAACATAAAAAACACTCTTTCAAAACCACCCATTTTACAAAAGCCTCTTCAAAAGAAAGCACTTTACTTATATTTATCTGTCACTGACTGAGTAATAAGCTCTGTTCTTGTTACAGAGAGACAAAAACAACAACAACCTATCTACTTCATTAGCAAGTCACTACAGAGTGCCGAGCTTCGTTATCCAAAGATCGAGAAGCTGGCTTTGGCTTTAATATTTGCAGTCCGACGTCACTGGCTATATTTCCAAAGCCATGTCATCAACGTCCGAACTGACCAACACTTACGACAAGTGTTACAAAAACCAGAGCTGGCAGGCCGACTAATAAAATGGTCGGTTGAACTCTCCGAGTTTGACATTAGATACCAAAGCCGAGGTTCAATTAAGTCTCAATACCTTACAATTTTCATAGCCGAATTCACTATTCTAAGCTCGGTGGAAAACACAGAACATTGGGCACTTTATGTCGATAGGGCGTCAAACCTACAAGGGTGCGGCGCCAGCATCTTGCTTGAAGATGGAAACGGATTTATCCTGACACAATCCTTACATCTCTCTTTCAAGGCAAGCAACAATCAATCAGAGTACGAAATTTTAATTGCTAGTCTAAGACTTGCACCCGACCTAAAAATCTCAAAACTAAAAGTATACTGTGATTCTCTGCTTATTGTGCAACAGAATCAATCAGAGTACGAAATTTTAATTGCCAGTCTAAGACTTGCAGCCGACCTAAAAATCTCAAAACTAAAAGTATATTATGATTCCCTGCTTATTGTGTAACAGGTAAACAGTCTTTTTCAAGTGAAAGACCCATTACTAGCAAAATATCTTGAGGTTGTCAAAAAACTTATTTCTAAATTTTCGAAGTTTGAAATTCTTCATATACCTCAAGAGCACAATAGCCGAGCTGATGTTCTATCAAAGCTCGCCAGCATAGAGACACCAACTTCTACTTTTTATCAATCTACACTCCTCAAACCAAGCATAGATTTAACTGAGGTTTTAAGTGTCATACAGGATGAGGACAGGCAGACACCTTATATAGAATATCTCACCACTGGAGTTATTCCACACAACATTGACAATATTCGTCAATTCCGTCGCCAAGCATCCTTCTTTGCTATATATAACAATTTTCTGTATAGACGAGGTTTCTCTCATCCTCTCCAAAAATGTCTTTCCAGGTCAGAGGCCGAGCCTGCACTTGCCGAAGCTCATGAGGGTATATGTGAAACACATGTCAGTGCTCGGAGTTTATCCTCAAAGATACTCCGGCCAGTTTCTTTTGGCTGACCTTGCAACAAGATTGCATTGCAAAAGTAAAAAGCTACAACAACTGCCAGAAGCACAGTCTAATTACACACCTACCAACCGAGATGCTTCACAATTCCGAAGTAAATTGTCCCTTCAATCAATGGGGGCTCGATATACTCGGCCATTTCCCTTTAGCAGCGAGCCAGGTAAAATTTTTAATAGTTGTAATTGAATACTTTTTAGAATGGATAGAGGCTTAACCTCTAGCAAAAATAACATCACAGCAAATGGTCTCCTTTGTTTGGAAAAATATTATCTAGAGGTTCAGCATACCTCGGCGCATTATCACTAATAATGGTCGCCAGTTTGCCGGTCATAAATTTATCTCTTTTTTTGTATAACTTAAAAATCGAACACCATTTTTTCTTCGTAGAACATCCACAAACAAATGGCTTAGCAGAGGCTGCAAACAAGGTGATCTTGCATGCTCTGCAAAAAGAAACTCGATGACGCTAAAGGCCTCTGGGCAGAACTAATCCCAGAAGTCATATGGGGATATAACACCACCATCCACTCAACAACGAAAGAAACACCTTTCCGTCTGGTGTATGGCTCGGAAGCAATGATACCCGTAGAGATCTCCCAATCCTCTCTCCGGGTACAATTTTTCGATCACAACACAACAGACACACCTCGGCAATATGAACTTGATACTGTTGAAGAAGTCAGATCTTTGGCAGAACTCAATCACCGAGCTATGTAGCAACATATAGCTCGGTGGTACAACAAAAGACTTCATCCCATATTTTTTCAAGTCAACGACCTGGTACTGAAAAAAACTGAACAAGCTAGAAAGCCCACAGTCCATGAAAAATTAGCAGTAAATTAGGAGGGCCATTTCTGAGTTATAGAGGTAGTAGGCAATGGCACCTATTGTTTACAATCACTTGATGGTAGTACTCTACCTAGCACATGGAATACCTCATCCTTAAAGCTATATTATAGCTAAATGTCAGGGCTAGGCTTGTACTCTTTTTCCTACTCACAAGATTTTTTCAAAAAGGATTTTGCTTGGAGAGGTTTTAACGAGGCAAGCCTACCTACACCTTGTACACAAAGGTCGACAAATTATACAACTTTATATTTTCAAATTTATCTTCTCTGCATATTTTAACTTTCTGACTTATATGCCTGCAACTCTATTTTCCCGATTCACAAATTCTCAAATAACGATCTATATCTACAACCTCCAAATTATATCCCTTCGAGATAAAACAATCAAACAAACAAATGACTAAGGTCATGCAAACCATATCAAACGCAATAGATATACGCGTATCTCTAACAATATCAATTTAAATTTTAAACTACCAACATTAGAACTGATGGGTATTAACAACCAAACATAAATCAGTTTCAACAGTAGCACATCTTTTAGTCAAAATAGCAAAAGGCCTAAAAATAAATAGTTAATAGCTCCAGAAATAGAGCAAACAAGTTCAAGATAACTTACAATTGTTAAAACTACAAACATTCACAAAAAACTACTTAATATTTTCATCTCCCTCTTCAACAGCTTCATCATCATTCACCATGGCTCTATTCTGAACAATCTTTCTCGGATTCATTTGTGAAAAATCAAAGTCAGGAACCAAAAATTTTGTCTGAAGCAGCGCACGCTCAAAACCCTCAACAAAAGAATCCAATATTTCAGTCTCTTTATTTTTCTCTAACTCCTTCAATTTCGTTGTCACCTTGATCACTTGATTCCTCATACTCGACAGATCAGTCTCCTTCTTTATCAATGCTTCAACCTCCTTCGCATAGTTTTCGTTCATCAACTGTAACTCTTTCTCCCTTTTAGATAGTTTACTCTCCATTTCCACAATCAAGCTCTTTCAGAGCTAATTCCTCCCTTAGCATAGTCGGTTCAAGTTATAAATATTTTAAACGAATAATTATTAAAGTAAATGTATTAAAACACAAATAATAATATATGTGGGGATAAATATATATAAGTTACTAATATAAATTTTAGTGTGGGGATAAAACACAAGTAATAATACAGGGTAATATAATAATATACATTATATACAATATATAACGTCATAAAAAAAAGAATCAGTTAGTATACCTCCTCAACAAACTTATGACTATATATATATATATATATATATATATATAGAGTAATTCTTTGGTGGCCAAGGTTATAGTGACTAAGAATGACTAAATTTTGACTGACGAATGAATACATGACATGTGAAGAGTTAGGTGAAAGTTGTTAGTTAGAGTGATAGGCCTTATTGTTAGTGAGTAGCATGGCAAAAGAGTAAATAGACTGACCAAAATGATGTGAGCCTTTGTTTTGAAGGAAAAAAATCTGTTAGTATTTTTTAAGTGGATAATTCCAAAACTTTAATAGTTAGGCTTTAGTATGAAAATCTATTATAATGTTAGATCAATAAAAGGTCATGAACTATTAATAATGAAAGTAATAAAAAAAAAAAGAACTAAATCATGTAATATTTATGTGACCTCTTACTATTAATGTATTTATGGCATAAATTATATGAGAGTATAAATTTATAAAGTGTTCAAATTTTATAAGAAAATATTTTTTTTGAATAAAAATAACTATTAAACAGTATTATTATTATTATTATTAAAAGAGAAATTTTTGAAAATTAGTAATTTTTAGTAGTTTTGTTCATATTTTGGTGAATATAAATACTAAATTATTTTTAACAGATAAATTTTATTAATTTATATGTTCAAACTTTAAAAATTTTGAGTGCAAATGGTAATGATTCATGTGTATGTACAAAATTTTAATAAACATATGTGTAAAATGTATGTTTATTGTGTACAAAATCTCTATAAATATGAGTACAAATTATTACCGACTAAGCAGGGGCGGAGCCAGGTAGGAGGAAAGGGGGCAATGGTTTCCCTAATTTTAATTTTTTACATGTAAATTATATGTAAATTTCAGTTAGACCCCTTTAAAATTTTTATTTTAGTTTTATTTTATTGTGTAAATATTTTTGGCCCCTCTAATATTTCAATTCCGCCTCTGCGACTAAGTGCTGACAAAAAATGATAATACTTATTTGTCATATAACACTGTTTTTATTAAAAATCTTCATAATAGTTTTATTAATAAGATTTGCTTTTTTACTTTGTGAATCCACTAAAACTGGCATCCGTAAATCTTGAATTCATAATGTCATACCTTCTATAATTTACTTAAATAAACTAGTGGAAAATCAATTATACCATATTGTCTTAAAATTGAATTCATTGTTAATTTTGTTTTTTCTCTTAATATTTATATAAAATGTAGTCTTTGTATAAAATTTTAAAAAAAATAAATATAAAATCTATAAAACCACCACGATTTGTGAAGTAAATTTGTTAGTTTTTATCAACGTTTATATTTTTTAAGATATTAATTTGTTAATTTTTATTTAACTAAAAATTCCTTATTTTTAAATTTGTATATCCATGATTATACATATTATTTGTTAATTCCATGATATAAGTTTTAAAACTAAGGAAGAAATGGCATTAAGAAGCAAAAAACGTAAAAATATAAAACAAAAAGAGTCACTCGTGTCTTTTTAGGATATTCGTGTAAAATTACGGTAAAAAATATTTTAATCATAATAGTGTATAAAATATTTTTGTATTAGATTATGAAGGACGGATCTAGAATTTTTAATATGGAGGGGTCGAAGTATAGACAAATTTTTTAACTTCTTTTTTAGATTTTTTTCATTACATAAAAGTAATTTAGGAATAATATATAGTTATTGAATTGATTTTATCCAAATATAAAGAAAAAATCTTATAAATTATTTTTTATAATATCATTTTTGATATGACAATTACATAAAAGAGACAACATATCGATAATATATTATAAAATTATAATGGACCAAACATTTATAGTGTATTTAGTTACAAAAATTATTAATTAAAATTACTTGAAAAAAATCATAAATTATTAATTATTTAAAGGTATAATACTGTTATCAAATATAAGATACGAATATCAAAATAAAATGATAGCTAGAATTAAATAAGTTAAGATAAAAAAAAGTTTGGTAATTTTTTTTTTAAGAATGTAAAATTAAACGAAAAATTAAGTATTTTTTTGCATAAAGTAACATTTAAGATACAC
Source organism: Arachis ipaensis (assembly GCF_059453495.1). Taxonomy (NCBI): domain Eukaryota; kingdom Viridiplantae; phylum Streptophyta; class Magnoliopsida; order Fabales; family Fabaceae; genus Arachis; species Arachis ipaensis. The sequence goes on along the minus strand of NC_142437.1, from coordinate 95,960,058 downwards.
AATATAATTATCAGAACATAATTCTGTAAGTCATTACTAATATTTTATATAATAATATAAATGTTAAATATGTTATTATTAAAAGAACAAATAATTTTTCTTAAAAATAGATATAGAGATAAATATATAAAAATAATTTGATAAGTATAAAAACTTGAGTGTATAAATTAAATTGGTTAAGTAAAAAATATTAGAGAGTTAAATAATTAAGATATAAATCTATTATATAATAAAAAATTAATACATATAAAGTTACTAAATTACATAATATTTTTTATTTCCATAGACATATATCCCTTATGTAGACATAGTTCTTTAAAATTTTTATATGGCCAAGGCCACAACTGTCTCCTACATGTTACAATAAAAGATAAAAACAGAATAAAAATGAATAAAAACTGAAATTCATATTTTGTATTTGACTGGAACTCAAATAAAATTGCATATCTACAAACATATAAATTTAAACCATAAATTTCACTTTCGAAAAAAGTAACCTATATATAACCTTCTAATGTGGTATTTTAGTATAAATTTTTTATATTTTAAATTTTAAAATAACAAATAATTATAATAAAAAATTTTTATAAAAGTCTAACCAGATTTATACAGTGTGATCCTAAAAATATTAAGGCATATCATTAGTAAAATTATTATTTCTCTTTTAATAATAATAATAATAATAATAATAATAATATAAATAATAACAAGAACAAAAATAATAATAACTATGATAAAATCAACAATACTATTTAATAGTTATTTTTATTTAAAATAAAAATATTTTATTATAAAATTTTAATATTTTATAAATTTATATTCTCATATAATTTATGTCATAAATATTACATGATTTAGTTCTTATTTTTTTTAGATTACTCTTATCATTAATAATTTATGATCTTTTATTAATCTAACATTATAATAGATTTTCATACTAAGGTCCAATCATTAAAGTTTTGGAATTATCTACTCAAAAAATACTAACAGATTTTTTTCTTCAAAAAAAAGCCCAAATGATATACACATTATTTTGGTCAGTTTATTTACTTTTTTGTCCTGCAATAATTATTTGCAATAATTATTAACAATAGATCCATCACTCTAACTAACAACTTCCATCAAACTCTCCACATGTCATATATTCATTAATCAGTCAAAACTTAATCACTCTTAGCCACTATAACTTTGGCCACCAAAAACCTACCCTATATATATATAACACTCCGGTCTGATCCATAAAAGAAACTCCTAATCTGCCACCCGAACTAGCCTAGCAAAGCTAAAGGTTTGACTTCGCCTCCAAATGCTTCACGAGAGCCACAGATCTTCTCTCCAAGCTCAACGCCACTTCGACCTCCAATGCCAGAGAGCGAAAGCTGCTTCCAGATCTGAACCTCGCTTGTTCCCGAACCAAAAGCTTACTCTTTGGTTCATGTGCACACCACATCGAGTTCGCAAAGTAGTGCATAGAGTTTGGGTAATAATCCCAGGATAACAAATCTGAAATAAAACTAAGAAAATGAAGAAGTAGAAGTGTGAGATGGAGAATGTTGATTGTGGAAAGTGCTTCGGGAGATCAAGAGAGTTAGGGATTAAAGTAGGCATCATCTTTAGTATTCCAATTGGGGCTTGATTAACAACATCCTCTTAATTATTGACGGTGATGTTAGTAGTATTAATAGTATTGGTGATGGTGTTTGTTGGTGCTGGCTGGTATAGTTGTTGTTATGAGTTAAAGGTGGTTTAGGAGAAAGTTACAGTAGTTTAGAATTAAAAAAAAAAGGGAGGTGGAAGTGGTTCAAAGGTTGAAGATGACGAAAATAAATTAATAGAATAATTGAAGGATTGAAAGGAAGATGATAAGAAAGGATAATTTAAAAATTTTTAAACGAATTTAACGAAATTAACTTTAAATTTAATTACTAGTTATTTATGTCAGATAAAACTCATTTTATAGATATAATTTTTTTTTAGTTATATTTATCAATATTTAAATCTTTGGTGGGTATCAATAATTATTATTTACTCTATTATAACAGGATTGGGTGTTATGATATATTCTATTGTTTAAGTTCTAAAATTTTATTCTCAAGCATAACTTATTGTTAGTTACGTTAAATATACATATTTAGTGAGTTCTTATTAGTATCATAGATGGGGATGAATTGGTGATAATAAAGGCGAAAATAGGCTATAAGCTATTTAGTAAATACTTAATTTGGTTTACTCCCAAATCTGGTCTTAGTGTGAAGATTATTAAAAAAATCTAAAACCTAAACCTTGATAATAATAATAATAATAATAATAATAATAATAATAATAATAATAATAATTTCTTTAATAATTTAAAATATTTTAAATTCTTATTATATATTTGAATAAACCACATAATTATTAAAAATTTATATATATTACATGATTAATGATAAATTTTAAAATATATAAACTTTCAAATATTATTAATATTATTATTATTACCGTTTGATAATAATAATAATAATAATAATAATAATAATAATAATAATAATAATAATAATAATAATAATAATAATAATAATATACTTATTATTAATTTAATAAATTTTATTTATTTTAAACATTTAATCATTAATCATATAATACATAAAAAAGTTTAAATTAAATATTTTTGTAATAAGTTAAATATATATATATATATATATATATATATATATATATATATATATTGAAATGTATTTTGGTCAAATAGACTAAAGAAAAAATTATTTTAATATTCTAAAAAAAAAATTGTATATTTTGTAAATAAAGAAAAGTATATATATATATATATATATATATATATATATATATATATATATATATAATTATTGAAATGTATTTTGGTCAAATAGACTAAAGAAAAAATTATTTTAATATTCTAAAAAAAGAAATTGTATATTTTGTAAATAAAGAAAAGTGAATACTGGTGTTATATTTAAACATTTTACAGAAATAGTAATATTATTTTTACAAAAGAATGATAATGTCAAAAAATCGTTGTAACTAATAAAAAAGAGTAAGCGAGCGAAAGAGAATAAAAGTCGTAATCGAAATTAAAAAATATCTATAAATATAAAAAATAATCACTAATTTATTTGTATTTATGTATATTTATACATATTATTTTACATATTTTTTGATAAAATAATTTCCTACAAAAATAATTAAATCTTTTAAAGAAGAATCAACTGAAACTTTACTACAGAAAAATAATCACACTTTATTTAAAAACTAAATGTGCATTCGTTTTTGGTATTGTGACAGTGTCGTGATATTACATTTATAGTCACTTTTTTAGTGATTTTTTTTTATTTGTTAATTGAGTTTTTTTTTTTTTTTTTTTTTGAACAAGTGAGCTCAACACAAGAGTGGAGCGACAAAGGAGCCAAGTCTAACCAAATACATACATAAAGTAAAAATAAATAGAATATTATCCCTTGTGTTATCTCCAGCATAGCCATCAACAACCAAAAGGGTCCAAACTACTCCACTCTCTATAGCTGGTCAGAGAATTCTGGAGCACCTCCTCTATACCCGCCTCCTTGTTATTAAAGATTCGCCTGTTTCTCTCTAGCCAAATGTTTCAAATAACGGCAAAGAAGCAAATGAACTACTTGTTGTGCTCCTCTTTTCTGTTAACGGCACCTGTTCAAATCTCAAAGTGTTCTTTCAGTGAGCCCGGAACAGACCAATGCCTCCTAAAGTCGGATAGTCATTCATACCACACCTGCCAAATAAACTCACAACTAAGGAACAAGTGGTAAATATGTTCAACCTCTTTTTTACACAATACGCATATGTTATCACCGTGGCTAATAACACCCAACCTATGCAGTCTTTCTTTAGTATTAACTCTTCCTATCAACGCAAACCAAATAAATAACTCTACTCGTAGTGGAAACAAACCTTGCCATATGGTTCTTGTGAAGTTATAGCTGGTAATATCCTCCGGGGTTGTTTCTGAATGCATCACCTGCACAAAAGAGTTAGTTGAAAAAATGCCTTCTTTGTCAAACTTTCAGACAATTCTCTCTTGCGTATCATATGCTAACTTTACAGGCCGTAAAATCTCATGCAATTGATCCACTAAATCCAACTCCCATTGATATAACTCTCGCCTCTATTGGAAGTTCCAAATCCACTCTAACCCGTCCCAAAACCCACAATCTCCTATGACAGATCCTTTTTGGTTTGAAACAGAGAAAAGCCTCGGAAAACTCATCTTTAGTGAACCACTCTGTAGCCAAACATCTTCCCAGAAGCGATTCCTCCTTCCATCACCCACCTCCATAGACAACCCAGTAATCATCTTATCTGTCGCATTACTATCCTTGAATTGCAGCTGATAAATATTCTTCCATGGACCCCCTCTACTAGGCAATGTCTGAGCAGATAATATCACATTGGGGTTCAAGTTATAACAAGAACATATAACTTTCTTCCATAATGGACACTCCTCTTTTGAAAAACGCCACCACCACTTGAACAGGAGAGTTGTGTTCCTAACCACGGCGTCACCCACTCCCAATCCACCCAACTTTTTAGGAGCCTGAACCATTTTCCACTTAACCATCGGCACACCATTTCTATCGTCCTCCTTGCTCTATAGGAATTGGCACTGCAACGAAATCAACTTTTCTGCCATTGTTTTCGGCATCTTGTACAGGCTCAAATAGTACACCGACAAGCTATTCAACACAGATTTAATAAGGACTAGCTTTCCCGCTTTATTGAGCATTTTTGCCTTCCACAAGCTAAGTTTTTCCTTGACTTTATCAATTATAGGTTTCCAAGTGCTGACCAGCCTTGGGTTCGCCCCTAAAGAGATGCCAAGATATCTAACTAGAAGGTTAGCCTCCTTACATCCGAAGTAATTGCACATGTTGTAAGTCCACTGCTGATCACAATTGATTGGGATTAGACTTGACTTGTCAAAATTAATACTTAACCTTGACATCAACTCAAAACACCTTAGCAACCTGGCATAGTTCTTGATGGTCTCCTCCTCCGGTAGAACAATATAATGTCATCCGCAAACTGAAGGTGTGACAGCTCTATGTTATCCTTGCCAACCAGCAGGGGTGAAATACGTCTGTTTCTGACTACCTCCCCTAGCATCCTATGTAGAACATCAATAACAAGAACAAACAGAAATGGGGACAGTGGGTCACCTTGTCTCAAACCCCTCTCCATCTTAAAAGGTTTAGATGGTGAGCCATTTATCAGTATCGTTATAGATGCAGTGCCAACACACTCCTTCACCCATTTTTTCCACCTCCAACCAAAGTCCATCTTCTGTAGTACAATATCCACAAAGCTCTATTTTACCCGATCATAAGCCTTCTGAAAATCTAATTTAATGATAGCTGCTTTCTTCTTTCTCATCTTTAACCATTGCACTATTTTGCAAGCAATAAGTGCCCCATCATGTATTTTCCAACCTTCATGAATGCGCTCTGGGTCTCCCCTACTAGACCTGGCATCACTGATCTCAATATTATGACCATCACTTTAGAGATCACTTTATATACGCAGCCTAACATGCTAATCAGCCTGAGGTCCTTGATCTCCTTAGCTCTAGTGAACTTAGGTGCTAGGGCCACCCACGTAATATTGGAATCTGAAGGCAATCTTGATGACCGAAAGAACTCCAAAACAGCTCCTGTGAACTCCGTACCAATCTCATCCCAGCACTTTTTAATGAAATTCATGTTATACCCATCACTTTCTAGAGCCTTTGATGATCCACAATCCCAAACCACCTCTCTAACCTCTTCTATTGTCGGCATCCTCTCCAAAGCTACACAATCTTCTTCATCAATCCTATTTACCAGTCCATCCCTAAACCCCATAACCAGTGACCTCTCCTGATGATACAAATCCTTGTAAAACTCTCTGATAGCAATCTTGATTTGAGCTTGATTTCTTATCAACCTTCCATTAATTACCAAAGTGTCAATACTATTGTTCCTTCTTCTTGCTGATGCCAAGCTATGGAAGTACCTAGTATTTTTATCCATATCCTTTGCATGCCTAGATCGCGACATCTGCTTCCAATGTATTTCCTTTCTTATATACCACCGCTTACAGTAGCTTACTATAGCCTTCCTTCTAGCCTCCACTGTACCATCATAAACTCCATTGCCAGCCATCTCGTCTATCTTGTTGATTTTCTCCTCAAAGCGCTGAATTTTCTTATCCATGTCACAAAAAATGTCCTTGTGCCATCTCCCCAACGGCAGCGTTAGAGCCTTCAGCTTATCTGTGAACTGTACCTCACCTAGATTCCTCCATTCCTCCCTGACCATTCTTAGAAAATCATCATGTGTGAACCAAGAAACTAAACTCCGAAAAGGGCATAGACTACTTCTGAATTTGGAATCCTCAACTATAATTGGGCAGTGATCTGACAAACCTCTTGGGCCTCCTTTTAAACGAATCTCCGGAAACTCCTTAGTCCATTCTACACTCACTAGAACTCTATTAATACGACTGCAAGAGTGGCCTCTGAACCATGTAAAATGTCGGTCATTCAATGGTAAGTCCACTAGCTGCATATCTTGAACCCAAGCCTTAAAATCTTCTGCAGACGCTGTTAACCTATCTTGACCTTTCCTTTCTTCAACTTGAATAATCTCATTAAAGTCACCCATATAACACATCGGAACTTGACATACGCCAGCTACAAAGCTCAGTTCCTCCCACACTGCAAGTTTCTCCACTCTAGTATGAGCACCATATACCAAAAAAAATGCACAATTGAACCCATTCTTTAGAAGGATTCCTTCAACACATAACCATCTATCTCCTTTGTAATAGTTATTCATTCTAAACAGCATGTCATCCCACATTAACAACAGACCTCCAGACGTTCCTTCCGAACCTATATACTCCCACCCTACAGCGTCATTTCTCCAAATACATATTACATCAAACTTAGTCACAACTTGTAATTTAGATTCAACCAAGCCTAACATATTCAATTTCTACTTCTTTTTTAGTTCTTTCACCATACACAGTTTTTCAACACCCCGTAACCCCCTAACATTCCAGAAACTAAAAATCATTTTACAGCTTTATTACACACCTTATTGAGTTTTTTTGGTCTATATCTCCGTACCTTTTCTTTCTGTTTTGCCATCCTCCTCTTTTGAGCTAAAGCATCATTCTGTTCTTAAAGAATTGCCATGATATCATCCTCGTCGTCGTACTGTACTACTCCTGATTCGACAGTTAGTTCCCATGTCTTCTTATTTTTCAGCATCTATTCTTCTCTTTCTAAGGTCATTCTGTCCCTGTTCCTCAGTTTATCAACACCAAAATTTGCCACAGCCCTATCCTCAACACAGCCATCGTCAATCCCCGCACCATTCAAAGTCACATAATCTTCTAACTCGCCTTCTCCATTTTGTTCTATCCCGACTCTTTCATCTACAGAATTTTGTCCAATCACTGTTCCGTTCACCTTGGCATCTCCTCCAAATCCAACATCCCTGGAAGAACGTTGCCCCACCATCGTCGGCGATGAGGAGTTGGCAGAAACGGTCACGCGTTCCATGGAGAGGCGTCTCGATGGCTGAGTCTCGCCCACCACGGTCCATGTCGCGGACCCTACAGCGCCGTTACTTCCATTGTTGCGGCATCGTGGCTCTCTTGATCGGCGCTCTCCGTTGCTGCTAGAGATCGCCACGCCATCGCAATCCTGGTTCGCGCACTCATTCTGGCTAGGAGAAACAGCGCATAACCCTGGTCTTAAAGCGCTGTGGAGAAACAGCTCAGCCCTAATCCGACCTGGTCCCCCTTCCACCTGCCCGCCTTTTTCCCCTGCCCCATCATCCCTAACCCGACCCAGTCTCCCTTCCACCAGTCCGCCTCGTCCTCGTGCCCCATCAGCTTGAGTTGGGCTTTTGTTTAGTGGGACAAGGCCCACCATGCCTTTTTTACCACAGTTGCCACACATATCCTTCTTGGGCCAACCAGGAAGCCTGTTTTGGTCAGTTTATTCATCCCAATTGAACCCCGTCTTTGATCTATCATTATCATACTCCCAACTCATCGTTCTTTCTGATTCCTCATCATTAACCAAATCTTCATATCCCATAACATTAGTATTTCCTTTTAAATGAGCATTGGCCATTACCTTTTGTATTTGTATTTGAATTGAATTGCAATAACTCCATTCATTCAAGATATCCTTAGGAATTACCAATCTATCCTTAGCTTCTTCCTCCCTTGACACCGCCATCACCAACTCAATCTCCGAATCTCTGCTTGTCACTGGCTATATCGCGTTCAGGCTGTTCTCACCCACAATCTCACATTCTGTTAAGGGATAAAGTTCACCTACTTCCTCAAGTTTGCGTTGTAATCCATAACACTCATGACCAACCTCTTTAACTAAGACATCGAAACCACTAGTACCAATTGTGATGTGGATCCACTCATTGATAATGTCCATAATACAAGTATCAATTTGTACCCGTCTCACACTGAATGACAGGCCTGACTCTGTGGCTTTGTCACATCGAATAACTTCTTCCCATTGGCAAAGGAACACCATAACACTCAAGCCATATCCTTCGAGTTTCACTACGCTCTTCCTCATTCCATCTCCATACATGATGAAAGAACTGCAGCAAATTATTCATTTTGAACGTGAAGGCTTCTTCTGCACTTATTACACTATCAAAAGTCAGGAGTGCTTTGTACGCTCCTAACTCTCGTACTTGCACAACTTGAGGCAAATTCCTTCCAATTATGGCCTTCAAAGAATTATAGTCAATAGACTTTGCCATCCCTCCTATTAGACTCCTTTATAACCAGTCCAGGTTCTCTTTTGCCATAGGCACTTCTATCTTCTTCGTCCACCCATTGCCGTGTGGATCTTCTTTCTTCTCATCTTTCCTCAGATCTTTCACAATTGGAGACCTATGATTTTCCTCACGATGAGATTGTAGCTTAACAGTATTATGGATGTCATCCACCCCATAATGTCTCTTCATATTCTTCCCTTCATTCATACGCCGACACTTAGCTTCTCCTACCGAGACAACCTTACCTCGTAACTTCATTCCATTCATTTCCGCAATAGCCTTCATTGCTCCGTCCTTCATTGTATACCTGACGAACGCAAAAATGTATATAGATCCATTCTTTTGTTTTCGTGACAGATAAGTATCATTTATACGTCCAGTCCAGTTGAACAAGTGGTACAACTCCTTCTTAGATATATTCTCCGGAAGATGATCTACGAAGATAGAGAACGATTCGTTTTCCAAACGACATAACTCTTCTCGATTCCAAATCCTCGGATTTTTACTAAAATGTCTAGTTCTACCCCCTCCCGGTATTTTCCACCCTCCCCCTCTCTCATTTTGATTATTTGTTAATTGAGATATAATCCAAATTTAAAATTTATGAAACCATTGAGCGATGATTATAATTTTATCATATGACCATTTCTACGAATAAATTAAAATATCTTGAAACAAATCCATACTATAGAAAACTCAATTCCCTTTATTACCCCTTAAAAGATTTCTTTGTATGGCTTTGATATTGGACCCGACCAAAGGGTTTCGAAAATAATAAAGTAAGAAAGAAGTATGGATTATGGCTTTGCTAAGAAGATACTTCTACTTTTCAAATAATAATAATGGGTAATGCTACTGTGCTGAAGGAAATTTTTTTCTTCAGCTGCTGAAACCATGTGGCTAGGCGAAGGGATTGACGCGTGTTGCGATGCTGTCAATCATCCTGCAAAGTGCTGCTCCATACGCAGAATTTGCAGAAATTGTCGATGAAATTGATGGAGGATTAGTTGGTAATCATGAGTAATTTTGTGGACTTTTTTGTCCAGTGTTTTGAAGAAATTTTTTGGTCTATAGTGTTGGGCTTTTGTTTTGTTGGTATGGTTTAAATGTTGTGTGATGAAAGGGATATAATGCCAATAATATTGTGCAGGAAGAATAAAATAAGATATGATCCTAAGGAATAATAATAACAATAACAAAAAAATAAAACAAAAAACAATGACCAAAAAAATGACCAAAAGAACGATTATTTATTTATTCATTGGATATATTTTTCACTGTATATATAATACTATATTATTTTGAATTTTTAGATGAATTAATGAAGCATTTTTTACTAGACATTTAGGCTGTCATTATTTTAGTTGTCAAAATTTTTGTCCAAAATTGGGAAGAATTAAAAATCTGAAAAGAAGCTTCCTCCATTAGCCCACAGAAAGAATGAGAAAATTACTATCTTGCACTTGTGTTGTGTTGTTTTCTTTTGATATACCTTTTATTTTTTTTTTCTAACCAATTTTCATTAATCATTTTATCTCTCTGTTAGTTTTTTTCCTCCTTTTAGTTTCTCCAAAACAGATGACTTCTTTTGACACGATGTCCTTTATTTGTCTATTTATTTTATAGGATTATTATTATTATTATTATTATTATTATTATTATTATTATTATTATTATTATTATTATTATTATATAAGATAATACTATTTTGTAATTTAGTTGTGTTTCTCTTGTACATATATAGTACTTATTTAATTCAAATTTTTCCATTATATTAAATACATGTTATTTTACTAAATGCATATTATTTTCTAAAATTTTAAATATTAATTATTTTAAATATTAATCTATTTTTATTAAGTTATTTAAAAAAAGGATGAAATTAAAAAAGAATAAAAAAAGGGTAAAAAAAACTATTTTAATATTAGTATAAGTTAAATTTAATTGCTCAAGTAAGTATTACTATAATAATATTAATAAAAATTTGAGCAAGAATAATATTACTTATATTTTAATTTTATCAACTAAACTCATTTTAAAGTATAAGTATTAAATTTATTGTGCTAAATTTTTAAGGATAATATAGAATTTTACAATAAATTAATTTTATCTGATATTCTTTAATTAAAGAAATAAATTTATTTAAATATTTTTTAATTAATTAATTAATGATAAGCCTTAGAAAAAAAACTAATCTCATCATTCTTGTTAATTAAATTATGATATAAGATAGTGGTATGGATAGTTTTATGGGTAAGATTTGTCAAGAAATAACTTAAAAATTGGTAATAAATAAGTAATAAGGGGTTGATAGAAAAAATAAATAATAAATTTTGTGCATCATTAATATTATTAGTGAAAAATATTATTAAAAAATTAAAATATTAAGTCATTAATGAACATCTTTAAGGTAGCGTTTGGTGGAGAGACAGAGACGGAAAGACTGTGACTGAGAGACAGAGACTAAGAGACAGGGATTAAAATAAATCTCAGTATTCTGTTTGGTGCAAAATGGGAGACAGGAATTGAAACAAGAATAAAACTCTAATTTAATTTGCACAAAGGATAAAATTGGAATTAATTAATTGAAATGAAAGTATTTTAGGTATAAAATGTTATTAAAGTTTCAGTCTCCATCTCTAAAAATTTTAGTCCCCTGTGTCCCTACTTTTTGGAGGTACTGAAATACTGAAATTTTAGAGACAGAGACAGAAATTTTAGTACCAGTCTCTGAACTAACAAACACGATACTGAGTCTCAGTTTCTCAGTCTCTGTCTCAGTACCTCAAAACAAACGCTACCTAAGTAAAAGACATCTATAGTCAAATTAAAAAAAAAAAAGCTAAAATTATAGGCTCGTGAATTTTGTCAATCTATAATAAATTATTTTTTGTGTATATAAGAAACTATTTAATAAAAAAAATTAAAATTAATATTAAATCTATTTTTATTAAATTATATTAACTAATTGCTGCTTACACTTGTAAGTTAAGGATATCTACTTATGCTACTTATAATTGATTAAATAAAAAATTTTAGAATCATAATTATGCTAAATTAATATTATTTTGTTTAAGTCTTTTCTCTTATTTTGTTTTATGATAAAATTTAGTTTAATATTTTAAAAAATAATGATAATTCTTATCAAAGAAATAAATGAGCACATACAAACTTTTTTATTATGATTTTTTAGAATTTATTTAGAATAATCATCTTTTAATTTAGATTTTAATAAATATTATTATTGATGTTTTTCTTTTCATACCATATGATAATTAAGAAAAGTAAACGAAACAAAAAGGATATTAATATTAATAAATTAAAGATGGACGAAGAAAATATTGAATAAAAAAAATGTCAACTTCACTATTAAAATGTATGTGCAATATTTTTTACTTATATTATGTGTTAGTTTTCAAGATAATAATATTTAGTTTCACCTTTAATATATTATAAATAAGTAGATAAACAAATGCAAAGAAATAGAAAAAATAAAAAGAATAAGAAAAAAAAGAAAAAATATTTTTAATTATAGAGATATATTTAATATTTATCACCAGGTTTTTTTTCTTTTATTTTCCTTTTTTTTCTTATTTAAAATAATATAGTAAAAGACAAATCTCAATCATATATTATAAAAAGAGGAATGCTATGGGCCAGCAATTTTGGTGTTTTGTAACCATTAATTGGCCATCAATAGTATTTTTAATAGTGTGAGATTATATCTAATGGTAGGAGATTACTCACTTTTGTTTTGATGGTTAAGTACTGGACAGAAAACACAAAAGTTGCTGACCCCTATATTTTTCCTTATAAAAATATTTTTAAAGCGAAATGTTCATGCTGTATTTAAATACTATTATATAAGAAAGAACTAAAAAAGTCGTTATATATAAGGCAAATAAGATTGTCTTTTTAGTTCATCTATACTTATTAAAGAGAAATAATATTAACATTAAATACATTGAATAACCTAAAGAAAAAAAAATAATACTATATATCCAAATATTCATCAAGTATAATCAAGTTAGTTTAACATAACAAAAATCAGTTATAGCTAATATATTCCAAGTCTTATAATTTAATTTGGTTAGACTTAGTTCATAAAAAAATTTAGATGTATAGTATTATTCAAAAAAATATTTATTTGGATTAGATTTTTTTTTTGGGTGAAAAAACACTTTTTAAAATAATAAAGTATTTTTGTTAAATTTTAAACATATTTAGATGCATTTAAAAGAAAAAATTTTACTAAAAAATTAAATTATTTTATTTTTTAAAAAATCAATAATACTTTGATTTTAAAAAAGTAGAAGTAAAATAAGTTTTAATTATTTTTTTTTTACTAGACATATCATTTATCATCATTTATAATTACAATTTATACCTTTAAAAATAAAAAATAAATTACTCAAATTGAATAATTTTATTTGAGCAATGAAAAAGTTAATTGTAGTAGCATAATATTATCATATTTGCAAATATTAAATTTAATAATTTGTCATATATCATGTACAAGATAAGATTAAAGTTTATGATTTTAATTTTTTTTTCAATTAAAATTACTGTACCAATTCTACACATCATAACTTCTTAAATTAAGAAATAATATATAAAATAGATACACAATTATTTAATCAATATAAAATAACATGATATATATAATTTTTGAAATATAAAAAAGTGTTATTTCTTTTCATAAATTTGTTATTTTTATAGGTTTACTTCACATTATTGTAAATAATTTTATTTTTAAGTATTTTCTAAACAAATTATTTTTATGAGACTTCACAAACAATATAATTTATAATAAATAAAGAAATAAAATTTTTGCACATTGCTTTATTATGCAGCAGTGTAGGTTTCTTCAAGCTAGGTGTGCTATCTTTTGTTTTTTTTTTTTTTATGATTGAAGGGCTATTTTTGTCTTTTTATGAATAACTACAAGACAAAAAATTAACTTACAACTTAATCATACATGGAACATTAAAGTTCCAATAAAATAAATGGAACATCTTAGAAAAATTTTCTTATTTTATTTTATTCTTCCTGCACAACATTATTAGCATGATATCCTTTTGATCACACAGCATTTAAACCATACCAACAAAACAAAAGTCCACACCATAGATAAAAAAATTTCTTCGAAACACCAGACAAAAAAACCCACAAGATTACTCATATGATTACCAACTAATCCTCCATCAATTTCGTCGACAATTTCTGTAAATTTTGCTTATGGAGCAGCACTTTACAGGATGATTGACAGCATCACAACACGCGTCAATCCCTTCGCGTAGCCACATGGTTTCAGCAGCTGAGGAAAAAAATTTTCTTCAGCACAGTAGCATTACCCTAAGATAATACTCTATCCTCATGAGTTTCTCAGATTTTGCTATCTTGCGTCTTAAAAATATAAATTATGCATACTATAAAAAAATATTTTATAAAAATTATTATAAAATAAATATTTTTAAATTTTTAATACATTAAATATATTAAAAATATTAAAAAAATTTTATTATTATATTTTTAAAATGTGCCTTAAGGCACAAATTAGTTAAATCCATATTTTTATAATTCTAAGTTGAAAGCAAAGCCAAAAATCAACTATCCGTTATGACTAGTTTGATGCTCATCTCCTTTAAGCATCCTACTGTCCATGAATATTATTCTTTCTATCAAACAAGTACACATACACAATCTCATAGCTTTCATTCAAAGCATGGTATAATAGCCACTAACACCACTTTAGAAAATTGGGAGAGTTACTTGTTATTGTCGTAAAACAACTAAATAAATAACGAAGATGTAATTATAAAATAATATAATATAATTAGATAGTTTTAATAATAATAATCATAATGATTATTATCTTAATATAATAAGAATGATTAATATATTTATTAATATTATATGAAGAAAGAGGATAATACAAAAGAAAGAGAAGATTGTAGTTGTTATTGATGTATACCATCAGAGGCTTAAGCCTCTATTTATACACATATGGAACATTGTTTTTTCATACTTCATTTATTGAAGAACAAAAATTTCTCCTTGAAAAACTGAGCCGCCATATATTAATGGGTATCCAACTCAGTTTCTTATCACAATACTCCCCCTTGGATGACCATTTAGGATTACGTCTCGTTAAAACTTTACTAAGGAAAACCCAATGGAAAAAAAAATCTTAGTGAAGGAAAAAGAGTACAATATCTTTTAGTGATGAGGACTGCCTCATTAAAAACCTTGTCAAGAAAAACCCAATAGGGAAAAAACCTGACCAAGAAAAAAAGAGTACAGTCTCCCCTCTTGTCGACATCATTTAATATCTCGAAATCGGCGCATCCCAATCTCACGCACCAATTTTTCAAAGGAAGATTTTGGGAGTGACTTTGTGAATAAATCTGCCAGATTGTCACTTGAGCAGATCTGTTGGACATCAATTGTCCCTTGATTTTGAAGATCATGAGTGAAGAAGAATTTGGGAGAAATATGCTTTGTTCTATCACCTTTGATATATCCGCCTTTAAGTTGAGCAATGCATGCTGTATTATCTTCAAACAGGACAGTTGGAGCTATCTTATGATCAATCAGTCCACATGATGACAGAATATATTGAATCAAACTCTTGAGCCAAAAACACTCGCGACTTGCTTCATGAATCGCTAGTATTTCGGCATGATTAGAGGATGTTGCTGCTATTGTCTGTTTCGTGGACCTCCATGATATATCTGTACCACCATATGTGAACAGGTATCCTTTTTGAGATCTCCCTTTATGTGGATCAGAAACATATCCAGCATCTGCATAGCCAACTAATTGTGACTTGGATCTATAGGGATAAAACAATCCCATATCAACCGTTCCATGAAGATATTGAAAGATTTGTTTGATTCCACTCCAATGTCTTCTGGTTGGAGAGAAACTATATCTTGCTAGTAAATTCACATCAAATGATATATCGGGTCGCGTATTATTAGCAAGATACATTAGCGCTCCAATGGCACTAAGATATGGTACTTTAGGACCAAGGATATCTTCATTTTATTCTTTAGGACGAAATTGATCCTTTTTCACATCCAAAGATCTTACGATCATTGGAGTACTTAATGGATGTGACTTATCCATATAAAATCTCTTCAAGATCTTCTCTGTGTATGTCGCTTGATGAATAAAGATCCCATTTTTCGTATGCTCGATCTACAGGCCGAGACAAAATTTAGTCTTTCTAAGATCTTTCATCTCAAACTCTTCTTTTAGAGTTTTATAATTGTTGGAATCTCTTCAGGAGTTCCAATGATATTTAAATCATCAACGTACACAGCAATTATAATGAATCCAGATGCAGTTTTCTTTATGAAAACACATGGACAGATATCATCATTCTTGAATCTGTTTTTGGCCAGATACTCAGTAAGACGATTATACCACATTCGTTCAGATTGCTTTAGACCATATAAAGATCTTTGCAATTTAACTGAGTATAACCCTTGTGAATATTCATTAGATGGTTTAGATATCTTTAGTCCTTCAGGGACTTTCATATAGATATCCCGATCTAATGAGCCGTATAAATATGCTGTTACCACATCCATTAAATGCATATGCAGTTTATGATATGCAGATAAACTGACCAAATAATGCAATGTTATCGCATCTACTACAGGGGAATACGTTTCTTCATAATCTATACTGGGCCTTTGTGAAAAAGCTTGTGCCACAAGTTGGGCTTTATAGTGCACAACTTCATTTTTCTCATTTCGTTTTCTCACAAATACCCATCGGTATCCAACAGGTTTTACATCTACTAGTGTACGGACTACAGGTCCAAAGACTTCACATTTTTCAAGTGAGAATAATTCAGCCTTCATGGCTTCTTTTCATTTTGGCCAATCATTTCTTTGTCGACATTCTTCGACTGATCTTGGCTCAAGATCCTTACTTTCATGCATGATATTTAATGTCACATTATATGCAAATATTTTATTGACAATTGTCTTATTTCGGTCCCATTTCTCTCCTGTAAAGACATAATTTATCGAGATCTTATCATTTTCACAATTTTCAGGTACCTGAATGTCTTCTGGCGTTAAAACTATATTAGAATTTTGGACAACTGCAGGTGTCTTTACTGTATCTTTTTCAACAGGAATAGTATTTACCTCTTTTTTTTTTGAGGATTTTTATCTTTGGAACCGACAGGCCTACCACGCTTCTGGCATGTATTTGCTTTAGTGGCTATTTGTCCTACTGGGACATCAATTTGAATTGGGGCATTTTCCGTCCTACCACGTTTCTGGAGTGAATTTGCTTCAGTGGCTACTTATCCTACTGGGACATCAATTCGAATTGGGGCATTTTTCGCTGGTATATAAGATTTGGTTATCCTCTTTGTATCAAAAAATGCATCAGGCAATTCATTTGCTATTCTTTGCAAATTTATAATATTTTGAACTTCTAGTTCACATTGCCCTGATCGAGGATCTAAATGCATCAACGATGATGCGTTCCAATTAAGTTCATTTTCAGGAAGCTTATTCTCTCCCCCTAATGTTGGAAATTTTGATTCATCAAAATGACAATCCGCAAACCGGGTTTTAAATACATCTCCCGTTTGTATCTCAAGATACCTTACTATAGAGGGAGAATCATATCCAACATATATCCCCAATTTTCTTTGGGGTCCCATTTTGGTGCGACTAGGTAGTGCAATGGGAACATATATCGCACACCCAAATATTCTTAAATGAGAGACATTTGGCTGCTGGCCAAAAACTAATTGCATAGGAGAGAACTGATGGTAACTCGTTGGCCTCAAACGAATAAGTGCTGCGGCATGTAAAATAGCATGCCCCCAAACCGAGGTTGGGAGATTTGTTCTCATAAGCAAGGGTCTAGCAATTAATTGGAGGTGCTTAATAAGTGATTCTGCTAACCCATTTTGTGTGTGAACATAAGCTACTGGATGTGATTTAATTGCACTAATCTTGGTATAATACTATCCAGATGAAAGTGAGGGTAACTTTTCTAATATAACCTTTTTATTTAAATCATGAGTTGTGATACATAAATACTCATGATTTCCCTCATTCATTGTTTCAATATGATATCCATTTCAGCGAATATCTTTGAAACTCAACAAGTTCCTCAGAGACTTGGTAGATAATAGTGCATTATTTATTACAAATTTTGTTCCTACAGGAAATAAAATTATAGCTCTTCCGGAGCCTTCTATCACATTGTCTGAGCCAATAATAGTATTAACATACTCTTCTTTTGGCACAAGATGGGTAAAATATATATATCACTTTTAAGAATAGTATGCGAACTTACACTATCCGCAAGGCAAATATCTTCAGAATATATCCTTGCCATTTTTCTTCAAAAATAAATTATAATAATAATAAAATGAGTAGAAGTACATGCACAGTTATTCACATGAATACTTAACAAACACATACATATATCAAACTATTCCATCATTGATCAAATAGCCAATATTTCCTTCAGAATCCTTAAGGTGTGTTTGTTTGAGGAGAAAATGGGAGGAAAAAAATAGGAAGGCAAGAAATTGGAAGGAAAATAACTATTTTCCTTTGTTTGGTTGAATGGAAAAGTCAAAGGAAAATAATGAATAGTGTAAAAAATGGGTGGGACCCATTGAAAAATTTTTCCCTCCAACAACGGATGGAAAATGGAAGAAAAATGTATTTTGTATCAATATTCCAATATTATCCTCTATTTTTTAATATATTTTAAAATATCTAAGAATAAAATTGTTTTTTCATAACATTATATACTATTTCCTTTCTTCTCATTTTCCTTTCATCCAAACATATCTAAGGAAAATAAAATTCCACTCAATTTCTTTCCTTTCTCTTCTTTCCTTTCTATTTCTTTCTTTTTTATTTCTTTCCTTCCAACCAAACAAAACCTTAAAGAAATTAGATACATCATAATGAGTGGTGGAATTTTCATCATTTGAAACAAAATTTGTTTCTTTTCCTTTGTAATCATTTTTCAAGGACGCTTGATAAAGATCAACTAGGTGCATTGGGGTACGACAGGTACGTGACCAATGGCCATTTCCACCACAACGGAAGCATTTATCCTCAATTGATATACTTTGCCCATTGTTTCTTTCTTTATCCCACTTCTGGTGAGATCCTTTCTTGTGAACATAATTTCTTTTCCTTCCATAATTTTTCTTGTTATCAAAATCTTGCCATTTACCTCTTCTGGGTTATAATTTGCCGCATTTGCTTCAGAAAATGGGCGGCGCCAGCTGGGCGCGTTTCATGATTTCTTAAGAGCACCTCATTGTTGCGTTCAGCAACAAGAAAGCAAGAGCTAAAAAAAAATTTTAAATTCTTTTTCTCGATACTACTGCTGCAGGAGCACATTCGAGGCATGGAAGGTCGAAAAAATTTTCCCTAATATATCGAGTTTGAGGAAGTATCACATGATTGTACCTTTCTTCAAGGTCTTTCCACAGATCTGCAGAATCTTTTAGTGTGGGATATTCATTTTTCAATCATACTTCAAGATGATGACGAAGGAAAATCATGGATTTGGCTTTATCCTTCTAGGATGTATTATTTTCAGCATTAATGATATCTTCAAGATCCATTGAATCAAAGATGGATTTTAGCATCTAGTATCCATGATAAATAATTATTTCTAAATATATTAAGAGCATTAAATTCAAGATGAAAGAGTTTCGACATAATAAAAATTTATTATCTGAAGTCTTCCTAAAACTTCGTTAGAGCTTCGTGCTGATAACGTGTTGTAAAACAACTAAATAAATAAGGAAGATGTAATTATAAAATAATATAATATAATTAGATAGCTTTAATAATAATATTCACAATGATTACTATCTCAATATAATAAGGATGATTAATATATTTACTAATATTATATGAAGAGAGAGAGGATAATATAAAAGAGAGAGAAAATTGTAGTTGTTATTGATGTATGCCATAAGAGGCTTAAGCCTCTATTTATACACATATGGAACATTATTTTTCCACACTTCATTTATTGAAGAACAAAAATTTCCTTCCTTGAGAAACTGAGCCGCCATATATTAATGGACATCCAACTCAACTTCTTATCACAATAGTTATCAGGTAATAATAGACTTTAAAATACTCTTTTATTTTTTGAACATGTTTATCCAAAAACAAAAATTTTAAAATTGATTAATATTCAAAATAACTTCTCAAGATTTAATACATCAATTTAGTTACTCAAAATTAAATCAGAAATTAGCATAGCATAGTGTTAAACATTGAGAAAAAAATAAAAGTATACAATAACCGGCAATCCACTAACCAGTTGCCAAATTTCAATGACTCAGCAAATCTTTAATCATAACATCCCTGCATACATCACTCAAATTTTCTCCTTTAATTATTATGCTTCAACATAGTTTTACAATCATCATTAATAATTTCTTCTACCTACCAAACTTGCACCTCATTTTCTAAATTGCCACTTTTTGTGAAACTTTTCCCTTCCTTCAAGCCTTTACCTATGTCTTCAATACACTTTCATCATTCTTCTTTATACAACTACAAATGATCATAATTATGAAATGTGACACTATTTTTTTTAAAGCATTTCCTTTAATTTATGCTCTTCTATTCTATGGTTGAGAAAATTGAGAGTTGGAGTCAGTATTCATGGAACTGAGGGATGCATGGGCTTGCTTCTTTCTTTTTCATAGCTTCTGGTTTGTCACTTTCTGTGAACAAGATGGTATGTGTATGTCTATACTTATATCCATAGAATAATGACATTTCTTTTATTTTTATTTTTGTAAGATTGATTAAACAACTGCACATTTATCTAGCTATTTCTTTAGCCATTTTTTCTTAGTTAAAATACTTAAGATTTTGAGATCATTCAGTTCACAAAATAGAGGTCTTGAATCTGATTTAATATGGTTTCTCTTAAAAAAAATTGCTGCATTATTTAAACTGGAACATGCATGAGTTGTTACAATTTTTAATTTGTAAGTCATGCTGGTGCTTAAAAAAAACACAATTTTCATTCCATTTTGTGATTAATTAAAATCAGAAATTATATAATTTAGATTGAGTTTAAAATTTTTCATTATTTGAATTCCAAAGAGTCTAACATTATGTGATGCTACCATCATAAAAGTTTTCTAATAGAATTTCCTGGGGACAGGTTTCTTGAGTCTTTCTTGTGGTGGAAGAAAAAGTTTCATTGATTCAAATAACATTTCATGGGTTCCAGACACAAATTACATAACCACAGGCAAGACTACAACCATTACTTACACTGATGGTTCAGTCTCAACGAATGTCTCGGCGCGATTCTTCTCGAATTCAAGACGGCGAAAATGTTACAGAATACCAATGAACAATGCAACTAATTTGGTTCTTGTTAGAGCAAATTTCGTGTACAAGAATTATGATGGACTTGCAGTGCCTCCTACATTCTCTGTTTCTCTTGGGACTTCAATTGCTGCCACTGTTAATCTTTCTGAGCATGATCCATGGACTGAAGAGTTCTTATGGATGGTTAATAAGGACACTCTGCCACTCTGTTTGATTGCGGTTTCAGATGGTGGTTCGCCGGTAATTTCTTCGCTTGAAATCCGGCCGCTTCCACGAGCCGCCTACATGAATGCTATGGCTGACTTTCCAAATAAGTTGCTAAGGAAGAGCTACCGGATCGATTGCGGCTACACCGGCGATTCTATCCGGTAAGGATCATAACATTCTTCTTCTTTGATATCTGTTAAGATCCATGCTCATAAGTATTTGGTACTACAACATAAAAGATAAGGTTCAAGTTCTATAACATTAAAACAAGTTATACCTTATGTCAAAAATATAATGGATCAAATTGAAAAAGACCAACGTGATTTTGTAGTTATAAAATTCAAGAAAAAATTGAGCATACTTAAAAGTCAGGAGTCAAATTGAATCTTATCTTAGTAACAACTTATATCAAACTAAATCAATATCTTAAATTAATAATTTAATTTTTATGTACTAATGGTAAGAAAATTTTAGACGGACAATCAATACCGTCTAAATATTATCTTTGATATTTTATTGATTTAATTAGAATATATTAATGGTGTAAAACTAGGATGTGATTAGTCAAATAGGGATGTACATGGCCGACTTAGTTCAAAGATTCGGCCGGAATCTGAATATTTTAGGGACTAATTTAGTGTGATTTTACTGAGTCTAGAATCGGGTAAAAATCTCAAAAATAGATCGATCATTATTTAGGGTGGGTTTAGATTAAGACGAACCCAGTCCAGGTGCACCTTAAGAAAACTAAAAAAGGTATATATGTTTTAAACTAATTCTAATATTATGTTATATTAATTATGAGTTTATTATTTTATTTTTAATCACACTTGTTGAATTAGAAAATAGAT
Organism: Arachis ipaensis; assembly: GCF_059453495.1. NCBI lineage: Eukaryota > Viridiplantae > Streptophyta > Magnoliopsida > Fabales > Fabaceae > Arachis > Arachis ipaensis. The sequence continues at coordinate 95,937,789 of NC_142437.1, read as the reverse complement.
AAAAAAAAGCATCAAATTAAAATTTATGGATAAATTCAAGTTCAAATATGGATATCAACTTTTAAATTATTGTTAAAGTTTTACGGGCCCAATTTTCATCCGATTATGATCTAAAAAATAGACTCGATGTATATTTAACATCGAGTCTAAATTAAGACAAACCCGATTTTATCAGACCCATATATACCCATAACATAAGTCATACAAATGGGAGAATTGAGAGAGAGAATATATTCTAATTAACTACTATATTTTTTTCTAACAAAATAATTAACAGTTTTGTTGGTTAATGAAGATATGAAGAGTTTTTAGCATTTTAAAATACAGGTATCCTTTGGATCCATTTGACAGAATATGGGATTCTGATACAAGATTCACACCCTTTCATGCTACAACTGGATTCAGCATTCAACTTGGATTCAATGCAAGTAATGTTATGGAACAACCACCAGTAACTGTTCTTCAAACCGGCCGAGTTTTGGCGCGAAGGAACACGCTGACGTATAACCTGCCTCTGGACGAAGAATTGGGAGACTACTACATCATCCTTTACTTTGCTGGAATTCTTCCTGTGTTTCCATCATTTGATGTATTGATAAATGGAGATCTTGTAAAACCAAACTATACAATCATGAGATCAGAGATCAGTGCTTTGTATTTTACGCGAAAGCGGATCACAAGATTGAGTATTACACTCAAGAACAACAGCTTTTACCCTCTCATCAATGCATTTGAAGTTTACAAGATCGTTCATATTCCATCTGAAGCCTCCTCAACCACAGGTTTAGCACCCAATTCATTTTCATATATCTTTTTTCAGTATATATACAAATAGCTCCCTAAAAAATTTTATATTTTAAGTCTTTGTTTCCAAAAATTTTTTATTACGTTTAGATTCTTAAACTTTATAAAAAATTAAAAATAACACATAGCTCTTTCTATTATACTTTTAAATATCTATTTATCAAAGTAAAAAATAATGAATCTAACTAAAATAAGAATCTATATGTCTTACTTTTATAAAGTTTAAGGTCTTTAACATAATAAATTTTTTTTTAGAACAAACACGTCTTATGCCAAAATTTTTGGACCTATTTGAATATATATATATTTCCCATTAAGTATAGTTTGATGTTAACGTTCATTTTCCGGGAAAATTGCAATTTAGCCTCGGGAACTTTGGCTACTGTGTAATTTACCCTCTAAACTCTTAAAACGTTCAATTTGATTTTTGTTGTTATTAAGGTCCAGTTTGGATAAAGAACTTAATTAAGCTGTTTTTAAAAAAATAGCTTAAACAATAAATTGTTATATTAAAAATAACTTATAAATAAATTATTTTGTATTTTGATTTTTAATTCTAAAAGTATTTATTTTATAGAAATGTGATAAAAAATAGTAATATTATGAGAGGCCATTTTTTTTAACTTCTCTATAAGCTCCTAATAGTAGTTTTGAAAATTACACCAAACATTAATACTACTATTTTTCATAAGTCAAAAGCTCAAAAAAATTACTTTTAAAACTTTTCAAATGGACCCTAAATAGGAGAAAAAAGGAGCTCCCGCCCTCAGGGGGGTTAGAGTAAATTTTCGTCCCAAATTATTCTTTTACATATATATTCAATTATATATTTTGACAAAAATAATTATTTTTTATATTTATCACATAAATGGTTATTTAAAAAAATGAATGTCACCATTGATTATGTAAAATGTTTTACCATGTAACAAATTAAACTCATTAAATTTATTAATAAAACACCTCGTGAGAGAAAAATTTTGGAAGAGCGTTTAGTAATTTTTTTTCACCATTTTGTAATGTTGGGATTACGAAGTTAAATTGCACGTTTTGAAAAATTTAGAGGGTAAACTGTGCATAAACCAAAGTTAAGGGGTAAATTGCAAATTACCTTTCATTTCTGGGATAAATTTGTATTCCAGTTTCAGCAATGCAGGTTATTCAGCAGTCCACTGGATTGGATCTTGGATGGCAAGATGATCCATGCTCTCCCTCTCCTTGGGAAAACGTTGATTGCCAAGGAAACCTCGTTACATCATTGTCTGTAAATTCAAACCATGCTTTTTTTTCTTCTTTTTATTTATAAAGGATCAAGATTCGGTAAAATTTGCGATTTATAGTTTGAGTTCTAATAAAATTTCTAATAATTTTGATTTTAGTGTATAAGTAGCATAGTTAATTTCTATATGGTCTTTCCACATATAGATTAATTTGGATTGAATATATCTGTGTGAAGTTTCACTGTGTGAAAATTATGATCAAAATTGTAATTCATTAATATTTCAGTGACCAAAGAGTATTTACTTTTATTTATTTCATTGGTGATCTAATTGTGACTTTATTTTATCAGGGATCTTTCAAACATAAATTTGAGATCAATTGGTCCTACATTTGGTGACTTGTTAGACCTTAAAACATTGTAATCTTCTTTCAACTAAAACTGTAGACTATATTTATGTTTTTCTCACACTCAATTTCTCATAATCATAACTGGTTTTCACTGTTCATCAGGGATTTGCACAACTCATCTCTTTCTGGTGAAATACAAAATTTGGGTAGCTTGCAACGTCTTCAGATACTGTAATGCCTTAAAATCAGGAACTTGATATTCGATTATATTAAAAAAAAAAAATTGGTAAACTAATTACAGCTAAAAATTTTCAGTAACTTGAGTTTCAATCAACTAATATCCTTTGGTGCAGAGCTGGAGAACTTGATTAACCTTAGAGTACTGTAAGTTACATTCCCGATTCCCTAAAAGTTAGAAATTATTTTAATTGAAACGAAAATTGATTGAACTTGATTAACCATTGATATGTGAATTTAGTTGCATTGATTTATGAGTTTGCACTTTAGAATGCATTAAAATGAAAATTGTTTGTGAAACAGAATTATAATGTTGCCACAATTCTTGGCCTTTGTTTACATTATTTCTTTTCATTATGTTAAAGAGACTTGCAGAACAATAGTCTAAAAGGAACAGTGCCTGAAAGCTTGGGAGAGTTGGAGGATCTCCACTTATTGTAAGTGAGCAATTATCAAAAACTAAAATATGAATCCTTTGTTTCAATTCTCTTCATTTATGTTAGAGAATCTACCAATCTCCAACAAAATATAAGGACTACAAAATTTTCCTTAATATTTAAAATAACTAATTCATCTTTTATTATTCAAAAAAATAGTAGTGAATTATTTCTTTATTAATATCTCGGTTCTTTTTAAGGACAACTTATTATTAAGTGAATGGTAAGAAAATAAAATTTGTTTGGCGAGAAGCACAATTGTCACTTTTAAATCTTGAAGGACTATTTTGTTCCCCCAAAATTTTAATTAGGAATAAGATTTAGGTTTATTATTCATTGTTTAATTTTTCCCCCTTTTGGCCTTTTCTTTCTTTTCTCTGTTTCTGCAGGAATTTAGAAAATAATAGACTAGAAGGTCCATTACCACAGACATTGAACAAGCCTACTTTAGAGATCAGGTACATAATTTATTAATCTTAATGCAGTTTTCTCCTTAAAACACAAAATGTTTGTTTCTGCAGAGCATCAGGGAACTTGTGCCTAACATTTTCCACAACCACATGTGATGATGCTTCATCCAATTCTACAAATGAGACACCTCAAGTCACTACAGTTCCTGAAAATCAGCACAATGTGCATAAACATCACCTAGCAATCATTCTAGGAGCAGTAGTTGGAGGAGTTACACTAGCCTTTCTATTACTAAGCATTTCACTTTTCTTATATAAGACTAAAATGCAACATGAAGTAGCCTCACACACATCAAGTATGCATTCTTTTACTTCATGCAAATATATTTACAGTCTAGTTTTAATGCATTGGTAGCAGTGATGAATTTAAAAAATTTCGATAGTAAAAACAAAATGTATATAACATCACAATAAAATAATTTAATGTAATGGGACAAATTTAATAGCATAGTGAAGGCAAATAAATAATATTGTTGTATATTCGAGTACTAAAGAATTTTTTAAAATCCAGTGGGGTACTTGCCCTCTATACTATTCCACATAAATCTGTCCCTGATTGGTAGTATACAATATTTTACACAGTCATATCTTTATACACATTTCGATATAAATATTAGAACAATGATATATTCAAAATCATTATTAAGAAATCACCAATAAATATATAAATATACTTTTTGATTAATATATTTTGTTATATTTGTATTTTGGATTGTATTTATATTAGATATTCGTATTTGTAGGGGTGCAGCATAATGTGAAATATTTAAATTGATAAAGTTTTATGTATTTTAGGGTCTGATAGGGATATGAGGAACTGGGGTGCAGCAAGAGTGTTTTCCTACAAAGAGATTAAATTAGCAACAAGAAATTTCAAAGAAATTATAGGAAGGGGAAGTTTTGGACCTGTTTACCTTGGAAAGCTTCCAGATGGAAAATTAGTAGCCGTCAAAGTTCGCTCTGACAAATCCCAACTGGGGGCTGATTCTTTTGTCAATGAGGTTAAATTACTGAATTTAATTAACAATTTTGGATCTTATAAAATATTATATTAGTATTTGTTAGACTATATATTATAAATACTGTTATTTAAATATTTTGTTTTAATTCAATTTAAACTTTATATAAAGCGATAAATAATTTTCTATTATATGGTTCACTTCTCTAACCATTTTTCTTTTCTAGTGCCTAACTGCCTATAATTCTTGACATTTAATATATATTGTGTTGAGCTCAGGTTAATATTTTGTCAAGCATACGGCATCAGAATCTTGTGTCCTTGGAAGGATTTTGCAATGAATCAAAGCATCAAATATTAGTTTATGAGTACTTACCTGGTGGATCCCTTGTTGATCACCTATATGGTACTAAATTCTTCAATACAGCTTCATAATTCCAACAATTCAATCATCATGATAAATTTTCTTTTCTATCTTTTTTTTTTTCCCATTAGGTACAAAGAGTAAAAAAACTTCTCTAAGCTGGGTTCGGAGGTTGAAAATTGCTGTTGATGCAGCAAAAGGTACAACGTTGGATCGGAATAAGTTTTGAAAACAGTAACAATTAGAAATTGAGTAATTTCTTAAGAAATATTTAGTTTGGATACTTTACTCCTTAATAAATTTTATTCAGTAAATCTGTCTCTAAATTTTTATTTCGTTAGACAAATCAGTCCTTAAAGAGATAATATTGAATTTGGTCTCTTAACTTACGCGAGTCTCAATTTAGTCATTGAAGTTTCAATCACTTTTTTTAGTCTCTAAACTTTGCGAACGCAATTTATGTTAGTCCCTGAAACAACGTTAATAGGCAGTTGGATGCTATATTGGACTCTTTAAAACGATGTTATTTTTGGTTTAGCACTCAAATAACCCAAAAACAGCATGGTAAGTGGTGTTTATTAAAGTTTTTCTCCTAAAGTAAGTGATATGGCTCATTTTTTGACTATTTGAGCGCCAAAATTAAAACGGCGTCATTTTACACGTTTTAGGATATCCTCTGATTGTCCATGTCAGCACTCTATTAATGTTTCTATGCCAGAAATTATTTCAAGGACTAATGTGAATTAAGTTTGTAAAGTTTGAGAATTAAATAGAAGCAATTGAAAATTTCATAGAGTAAATTGAGACTAACGTACAAGTTTAGAGGCCAAATTGAGTATTAATTTTTTCTGTATAGAAAAATTTATTTGAGAATTTTAAAAATTTTTCAAGAATTGTTGTGCTTTTTATTAAATAATGATAAAATTATTTTGTCTAATTTTTTATTAAAATTTGACTAAAGATTGATATGACTAATAAAATAAAAAATTAAAGACTGATTTACTATATATATAACTTGTTGAAAATTAAATTGTCTTACTAAAAATTCTTTAGGGATTGATTTAAAATATTACTCTTAGAAATTTTAGCCCACCAAGTAAAGTATATGAATCAAATGTTAAATGACATCAAAATTTTCAACAACAAATTATATATAAGTTAAAACTTATTTGTATTTCAATCTGTTGTAGCTACAAAATGAGCATATTCAAGCTAATTTTTGAATTAATGTTAAGGATTGGATTATTTGCACAACGGAAGCGAACCGCGAATCATTCACCGTGACATAAAGTGCAGCAACATCCTCTTGGACATGGACATGAATGCCAAGGTCTGTGACTTAGGCCTTTCTAAGCAAGTCATCCATGCTGATGCAACTCATGTCACCACTCTTGTTAAAGGAACTGCTGGTTATCTTGATCCAGAGTATGTTTTTACTAAAATTAATAACTTCATATTGCTTTCTTTCTTTTATTATTATTATTATTATTATTATTATTATTATTATTATTATTATTATTATTTACTTTTAATATTTCTCAGATTTTCAATTTTACCTCAACATTCATAAATTATCTCAATTTTTTGCCTATGATTTACAAATATTGTCATAGCTATCCCTATAGCCAACAGAGGTTGAAAGAATTTAAACTTTTGGAATAAAATTGAAGAGTTTGGTAAATGTTGAGAATACTTTATTTCATTGTTTGTTTATGTAAATTAATTTCATGAGGCAGGTACTATTCCACTCAGCAGTTGACTGAGAAAAGTGATGTATACAGTTTTGGAGTGGTTCTTTTAGAACTTATTTGTGGAAGAGAGCCATTGAGTCACTCAGGGACCCCTGACTCATTCAATTTGGTCTTATGGGTAACCTATTTTCCTTACTTCCTTTTATTGTTTCTATAGCAGCTTATTTATTGTTAAACTTTTCAAATAGGTAAAGTATTTTTCTTTTTAATATTTGTGATTTTGAAAATTTTGTCCTTTAACATTTTAGATGGAGTTGACGTTATGAGATAATTTTAACATAAATCGAAAACATTAGTAACAAAATTGAATGAAATTAAAATGCTAGGTATTTTCGAAAAAATTATAAGCGATAAGGACAAAAAATATATTGTAACCATTTTTAAATTAATGGAGCTCATTGACATACTATCTTTTTAGTTTTTACTAAGAAGGTTATGGTTCGTTAAAAGTTTTTAAATTTCTGAAAATCTTACATTGTAAAATCATTCTTATGTAAAGATTTTGGTGTAAAAATTTTGAAGAATGTAAAACAATTCTTTTAACCACAAGTCCTCTAAAGGTAATTTCAACCGAGCTAGATAGAATTAGTTAAATGTAAAATAGGGACATTCGCGGTAGGATTTATATCGGTTTTAAGCTAAAAACTCATCTAATGCAAACTCTAATTTTATTTGTGGTGTGGTTTTGGATTGGATGAGTTTTTAAAAAAATCCGATCCAATTTCAAGTGGTTTGAATTAGATTGGGTTTATGGTTTTTTAAATTAAAAAATTAAATATGTATAACAAGTATTAACATCAAATTTTAAATAACTAACAATGACATAACAAGTCTCAACAATATCTTAAAAAATCAATAATAACATAACAATAGAAATAAAATTATAGCTAGGTTAGTTAAAATAAATAAATAAATCTCATTTTAAACATAAAATATTTATTAAATAATAATAATACATGGATAATATAAAAAATATAACAAATTAAATATATTATAAGTAAATTTATAAATATAATAATAAGAAAATAATATTATAACACATTGTACAGTTTGGATTGGATTGCATTGGTTTTGAGAGGTAGATCAGAAATTCGATCCGATCCGATTCATGCAGTTTGTAAAAAATATAATCTAATCAAATCCAAATTAATGGATTTTAATCGGTTTTCGATTTGAATTGAATTAAATGAGCAATTTAATTTACATCGGTTTAGATTTGAACACCTCTAATGTAAAACAAATAACAATTTAATCTTGTAGCATGAGAACAATTCTAAGCAATATAACTATGAAACTATTCATGTTGTATTCTTTCCTATGATGCACGAACATTAACACGAACATGGAACACAACATAACACGATACGGAACACGCCGACACACAAATTTTAAAATCTTATAAGATGCGGGGACACGCATACATATAAAATATAAAATATTTTTTAGATAAATTATAATGATATTTTGATATTTTATTGATATTAAAATATAAATTAATTTTTTAATTATTTTTAATATCTTATTTTAATTATATCAAACATTTAAAATATTATTTTATTTTGATAAATAATAATATATACTATGAAGGATTGCCATGTGTTCATAACACGCAGCGGAAGAAAAGAAATCAATCCTTAAAGATCTATTTTTGTGTTTAAACTTTATTCCAATAATATACAATATATAGATCAGATCTAAATACCTGAGTACGCTAGTAAAAATCTTTTTCTCCTTCGATGGTATGAAGGCGCTATACGTATCCACACCGAGACCAATCTTTGCTGTCAACTCCTTGACTAATGGATCTGATCTAAATTGAGAAACCTCTTGCAACTCTTTGCACGCCATAAAATTCTTCTCCAAGAATCAGGCTCACATACGTTTATGTGTGTAGAAGTAAAAGAATAAAACCCTTGTGTTTTATTCTCATCTGTCACTTTCCTCTACTCTTGACATACATATATATAGTATGAAATTTGTTACTGATTTTAAATTTGAATCTCAATTCAAATTTTAAATCATATCTTAAAATTCTAAATCTAAATCTTTCAAATTTATGAATCATATCATAACTCAATTTGAAACAGAATCAGTTAGGATCTCATCCAAATTTAGAATTCAATTTTAGAAATAGAATAACTAATTATTCTCAAATCTCATTTAATATTCTCAATTATCATACTATTATTATATTCTTGGTGGTAGCAAAAAATATAATAATATTCCATCTGAATTAATATAATTATTTATTTGATCAAATCAAAATAATAATTAAATAATTCTATAGCAAAGATTAGAACACTCGTTAGTGTGTGACCCATAGGTTCAATACTAAGCGGGTAGTAAATTAGTCATACTAAATTTACTAATCAAGGTTGGCGTCTAGCAACACTCCTCAGCGAGCCGATAGTATGAAGTAATATATTTTTACTAAGAACCTTAGAAGAACAAAGTATAATTCCTTCCATCTTTTTAGCTTTTAGTTAACCCTTAGAGTATGGTTTAATTGTCAAACTCTAACTAGTTACCATTATTATAATGAACTGTGAATGACCTAAAAAACTCATTTCTTCATTCATTCAATCCCCTTGGCCAAGGTTTTATTCATCTCAGTCATTATAATCATAGAGCTCAAACTCTTTACCAAGAGTTGACGGATTTCTTATTGACTAATCATTAATTCTACAAGTATTTAAATCATACCCAATATCCATTCAACTAGCACCCTAGGGTATTAGGTGTCCGGAATCAAAGTATAATAAATACATTGTTAATTACTATGACAGTCGCAGGTCAAAGGAAACTCTATTACTATGTTCATCTTGAGAATATTCTATTGACAAATGTACGGTAATTATAACCATTAGAAATTCTCAAAGTGAGTCAGTTCAATGGCCATATCTCTATATGCATCATCTATATATATAATTTAATAAATGAGATCTATTAATTTTCATCCAATGAAGACCATTATATATATATTGATCTTTCCGGATTATTAATGTCCTTTTTAATAATCCTATGACTAAGAACAATTTAGATTAAATTATAAAATATTTATCTCTCAATATTATGATCACTATTACAATGATAAATCTCTAAATTTAATCAAGGACCTTATTATATTAACATTTTAATATAATAACAATAACAAATTATTTGACACATAATTGATTGGATTGTGGTCATACTTCTTACTCCCAACATATTATATCTAAATTTATTTTAAAAATATATGTTAAGAATAAGACCGGGCACGTTGACATATGATGGTATTTACGTGTGTCCAAGTGTGTTCGGAAAAGAATTTTTTATTTTTTATTAAGACACGGTTAGACACAACAGACACGCGTATCGGACGAGTGTCGATGAGTGTCGTGTGCGAAACGTATCTGATACGCGGACACGACAATTCAACGAAGTGTCTGTACTTCATAGGTTCTTTCCTATTCTTACAAATTGAAGTTAAAAGTTTTGTCTATGTAACGATAATGTAAAATACTAAGATAATTTCACATTTTTTGTTCCCTTTGTCATAACTACCAATTGCAGGCCAAGCCTTACTTACAGGCAGGTGCATATGAGATTGTGGATGAAGACATAAGAGGAACTTTTGATCCTTTAAGCATGAAAAAAGCATCTTTGATTGCTGTAAAATCAGTGGAGAGGGATGCTTCACAGAGACCATGCATTGGACAAGTATTAGCAGAATTAAAGGAGGCCTATACTATTCAACTCAGATTCCTTGAAGAATCTTGTCAAAACAACAATTGATTTACACCTAATGCAGATAAAGAAATAATAGAAGAGAACTAATATATAATTTAATTATATGATTTGTACTTTTTTGTTGTTGTAAATGTCACGTTAAATGTTATGATCAGCAAAGAAATTTATTTAGTCCAACAGCTAATACTTGATAAAGTTTGAATTATTATTATTTTTTTTTTGATTTTTTACGTCTTTTAATTAATCTATTGCAGATAGTTTGTTTGGATTATTTATTTCTGAGAAATAATTCATTGGGTCTAAAAGTGACAATAATGTAACCAATTTGAATGAGGATCATACTTCAAATACAATTGAGATCCATAGTCTAGAGTATGCACCTAAAAGAGAGCAAGGTAAAAAAAATTGTGAAAAAAATATCTTTCCAGAACAATTAGGTATTTATTTATCCAATTTAAGTTCCTTAGCCAATTACGGAGTTAGTAAATTTTAAGGGTTAAAAAAAAAATCTTAGATGAAAGAGTTGTTTTATAATTTGTACAAAATTTTTTCTCTCTAATTTTTATTCATAAAAATTCTTATCTTATCACAAAAGAAAATTTATTAATCGTATTTTTATTCTCTTTCCTTCTCTTTAGTTTTTTTTTTTTTTTTTTCTCTTTCTCACACTCTAAGAGAAAATACAATACCATTTTTCTTAAAAGACAGAAAAAGAAAATTTTTCATAAAAAAATACTTGGGTCAAAGTTTTTAAAGTGCAAAAAATTTAAGAATTAGCACCATTAACTTTCATCTCATCACATTTGTAAGATCCGAAAAATTCACTAGTTATTTATATATAATCATCTAGTCTGGATTAAAAATTTAAATTTTATAATTAAAAAATTTATAGATAAAATTTGAGTTCAGAAAATTATTTGAATTACAAAAATATAATTATTTAAAAAAAAATGCATTTCAGCATTATAGTTAACTATACACGCTTAAGTCTATTTGGTATTGCGTATGGGAGAAATAAAAATGTAAAATTGACCAGAAAAATATTTAGAATACAAACCAAAATATATATCCTTATAATTTTGGTCATAGATAAGATCAATAGACAAAAAAAAAAAAAAAAACGAAAACATTCCTCATTTATAAAGTCAAAAAACGTGACTCCACCCTCTTTTCATATACATTTAGCAAAATGAGAGAGAGAGAGTGCTCGAGAGTGAGGAGAGGAAGAGAAGAAAAATTCTAAAGTATTAATCATCAATACCTTGAAATCCACTTTTCTCACTAACTGGGGATCAGATTGACGATCTGTTTGCGGTTACACATTCCTCTCATCTTTTTCTATACGTTTTTATACCTCTTTTGCAATGAGTAATCGCGAAAACTTTTCTCTATTTCTTACTATTTTCGAATTTTGGAGGTGTGACGTATTAAAAATTGTGGTTTTGATGCTTTAGGAAAAGCTCAAGCTCAAATTCTAGTAGAAATTTTAACCCATGTTTATGTGGAATAAGATAAGAAAACTCTTTCCCTCTACTTTCTCCTAATTGGTGTGAAACTCTAGTATGAACCTTGTGTAATTTGAATGAAATTAGATTGATGAATATAGTTTATTGAAGCTTGGATTAGTGAAGAATTGATTGAGCCTTGGATTTGTTGGAGAGAAAGACTCAAGAGGCTAGAACCGCTGATGCATGAACATCTTAAGTACTTTTTTTGGTGTTTCTTAAAGAAAATTGATGACTTTTTGCTTGTTTTAAGGTTATTCTATTAGTACTTTGAGTGCTTTGATTTCTTATTAATTATAGGAGAACGATAGCAAAAAAAAAAAAAACGCAAAGCATAAGCAAAAAAAGCAACCAAAAAAGCATCCTTCAAGAGACAGAAAACTAGCATGCAACACGCCAGAAAGGAGGGCGTGCAACACGCCCATACAAGAACGCATAGGAGAGGGCATGCAACATGCCAAAAAGGAGGGCGTGCCACACGCCCAGGCAGCCAAAACAGAGCATTGGCATGCCACACGCCAACATGAGGGCGTGGCACACTAGGCCAAAAGTCCAGGGGGTAATTTTGTGCACAAAGTGGGTGTGCAACCCTAACTTCTTCCTACTCCAACGAGCATAACTTGAGCTATAGAGGTCCAGATAAAGTGCTTTTAGTGGCGTTAGAAAGCTAACATCTAGAATATTCCAACGATATATAATAATTTATGGTGTATGCGCATAAAAGTAGGCATGCAACACGCCAAAGTTAGGGCGTGTCACATGCCCAAAAAGCGTGCTCCAAGAGGCCAAGAACCATGGCATCTGGGACGGATCCAGAAATCTAAGAGTGGAGGTGCCAAAAATTAAAATCTTGCATAATCAAATATAATGTCATATATTTAATAATAGATATAATTATAATTAGTTTTTTAATTAAAAAATTAATAAATATTTGTTAAATAAAAAAATTATCTCAGTTTTTATAATTTTTTTATGATTTTATATCTAATAAAATATAAAATTATCTATTTTTAAATATTTTGTTAATTAATTTATTTTATTAAGTATTTACGTGACAGTAAATTATATTTTTATGTTTTATATCATTAAAAAATATATGACATAAAATAATATAAATTAATTGCATTGACAATTTTGTTACGTAAATTTAAAATATATTAAAGTATTTTTATATAATAATAGAGGTAAAAATTAATAGAAAAATAATTAAAAAATAATTAAATAAAATTAGAAAAAGAATAATATTATTATAAATAATATTAAAATATTTTTATATGATTATAGATGTTCAAATTAATTTTAAAAAAAGAAATATAAAAATAACTCTAAATCAAATAAAAAATACAAATAATATAAATACATGTAGAAAAATTTGAACCCTAATAGATAAAGAATTTCAACTCTTTTTACTATTACTATGCTATTAAATTTTACTATATATAATGCATCTATTATAATAGTACGAGTTTAAAATTTATTGGGGGGGGGGTTGAGGCCACTACTTGCCCCCCTTGAGTCCGTCTCTACATGGCGTGCAACACACCAAGATGAAGGGGCATATCATTTTGGCACGCATTCGAAGGGGCAGTCGTGCGCACGCATCTCCCATACATATGCACAAGGCTTAAAAGTTTGCTGAATCATGTGTACACATCTCCATGCGTACGCACATGGCTTAAAAGTTTTATAGATCATGCGTACGCATCCCTATGCATACGCACTAATGAGAAATTTTGCCCAATTATGCGTATGCATCTCTCATGCGTACGCATGACCCAACTTTTTTAGGTTTTCTTTTGGAGCACTAGTTACTAATTTTATTGGTTATGGTTTGGAGTTTTGTTGATTCCTATAGATTAATATTATAACTTTTCTATCTTGATTAATGCATTGATGTTTTCTTAAGAAAAAGTTTTCGTTCTTCATCCAAAAGATTTGAATGTGTTAGAAAGCAATTCTAATATGACTTGAATTCTTTTAATATCTTAAAAAAGTTATTTAATTGAATTCAACTTGAAAACTTCTTCTCATGGTTCTTAGATTTTGGCCTTGGATTTGATAAGTGACATCGAATCAACCAAGTTTGGTTATTGAGAATGGTATGATTTTTGAATAAGTGAAAGCACTTAACCTCTTATGTCAATCAATTAATCAAGGGATTGATAATTTATTAGGATTAGAGAAATTGAATTACCTAGAAATCAGAGTTTGATTACTAAGGATTTGCCATAGATACATCATTGCTTGATCAAGATGAAAAATGAAAAACGTTTTTCCAGAAGTCTTAACATCTCTGAAACCTTAACTCTTTTGAATCATATTTCCTTCTCAATTACTTATGACTTGCTTTTATTGAATTCACTATTTTTATGTAATTGCTTTTGAAACCCTTGATTTTGATTGTCTAATTAGATTAATCAATTGATCATTGTTTGCTTAATCCATTAATCCTTGTGGAAACAATAACTCACTCCCGTGATATTACTTGGTACGACTCGGTACACTTGTCGATCGTTTGTGGTTTTGTAAAATCTGCATCGAGTTTTTGGCGCTATTGCTAGGGATTAATAGAGATTAACAACAAACCAATCAATTGATTACCAAGATCAGACCATTTCTTTTCTTGTCATTTAATTTTTGCTAGTTACCTCAATGGAGATTCTCTTCACTTTGACGTATAGAATCCCAATTTCCCTTGTTTTTTGTGTGTGTGTTTATGCAAAACAATAAGGATAAAGAACCTCTTCAATTTGATCCTAAAATTAAAATGACTCTTTAGAGGTAATGAAAACAAGCTAGAGACTAGAGAGTTGAAGAAGAGATTGAAGAGAAAATTGAAGAAGAGTCTGAATTCAATATGGCAGCTAACAACAACAATGTTATTGCTCCTAATGTCCTAAATGACCAGCAAGTTAGGAGGACTCTTAGATCCTTAACTACCCCAAATCCTTGGCATTGTGGTAGTAGCATTGTCACCCCTAATTTGAATGCTAACAATTTTGAGTTAAAGCCTGGTGCATAAAATTGTGATCATCAATGATGCCAAAAACTTGGTACACACAATTGTAATCTCAACTCTTTATCACAACTCCGCACAACTAACCAGCAAATACACTGGGTCGTCCAAGTAATAAACCTTACGTGAGTAAGGGTCGATCCCACGGAGATTGTCGGCTTGAAGCAAGCTATGGTCATCTTGTAAATCTCAGTCAGGCAGATTCAAATGGTTATGGAGAATTGATAATTAAAAGATGAATAAAACATAAAATAGGATAGAGATACTTATGTAATTCATTGGTGAGAATTTCAGATAAGCGTATAAAGATGCTTTGTTCCTTCTGAATCTCTGCTTTTCTATTGCCTTCTTTCAATCATTCATACTTCTTTCCATGGCAAGCTTATGTTGGGTTTCACCATTGTCAATGGCTACCTCCCGTCCTCTCAGTAAAAATGGTCCAAATGCGCTGTCACCGCACGGCTAATCAGTTGTTGGTTTTCGATCATGTTGGAATAGGATCCATTGATCCTTTTGCGTTTGTCACTACGCCCAACACTCGCGAGTTTGAAGCTCGTCACAGTCATCCCTTCCCAGATCCTACTCGGAATACCACAGACAAGGTTTAGACTTTTCGGATCTCAAGAATGCTACCAATTGATTCTAGCCTATACCACAAAGACTCTGATCTCATGGAATGGAAGGCTCAGTTGTTAGGTGAGGCAACCATGCGTCATGAATTAGGAGGCTAAGAGATACGCACTTAAGCTATTGCAAGTAGAACGGAAGTGGTTGTTAGGCACGCTTTCATAGGTGAGAATGATGATGAGTGTCATGGATCATCACATTCGTCAGGTTGAAGAACGAGTGTATATCTTAGAGAAGAAATAGGCTTGAGTTGAATAGAAAAATAATAGTACTTTGCATTAATTCATGAGGAACAGCAGAGCTTCACACCTTAATCTATGGTGTGTAGAAACTCCACCGTTGAAAATACAAAAGTAATGAAGGTTCAGGCATGGCCGAATGGCCATCCCCCATAAAGGTCTAAGATAGCATAAGACTAATCAAAGATTTAAAATACAATAGCAAAAGGTCCTATTTATAGAGAACTAGTAGCCTAGGGTTTACAGAAATAAGCAATTAATGCAGAAATCTTCTTCCGGGCCCACTTGGTGGTGCTTGGACTGAGCCTTGAAGCTTTCACATGTAGAGATTTTTCTTGGAGTTAAACGCCAGCTTTTGTGCCAGTTTGGGTGTTTAACTCCAGCTTTTATGCCAATTTTGGCGTTTTGACGCTAAAATTTCTATGCTGATTTAGAACGCCGGTTTGGGCCATCAAATCTCGGGCAAAGTATGGACTATTATATATTTCTGGAAAGCCCAGGATGTATACTTTCCAACGCAATTGAGAGCGCGCCAGTTGGGCTTCTGTAGCTCCAAAAATTCCACTTCGAGTACAGGAAGGTCAGAATCCAACAGCATCTGCAGTTCTTTTTTACCATCTGAATCAGATTTTTGCTTAGGTTCCTCAATTTCAGCCAGAAAATACCTGAAATCACAGAAAAACACATAAACTCATAGTAAAGTCCAGAAATATGATTTTTCTGTAATTTCAGGTATTTTTCTGGCTGAAATTGAAGGAGCTGAGCAAAAATCTGATTCAGGCAGAAAAAGGACTGCTGATGCTGTTGGATTCTGACCTCCCTGCACTCAAAGTGGATTTTCTGGAGCTACAGAACTCGAAATGGCGTGCTTCCAATTGCGTTGGAAAGTAGACATCCAGGGCTTTCCAGCAATATATAATAGTCCATACTTTGCACAAGAATAGACGACGTAAACTGGCGTTCAACGCCAGTTCTCTGCCCAATTCTGGCGTCCAGCGCCAGAAAAGGATAAAAAACTGGAGTTGAACGCCCAAACTGGCACAAAAACTGGCGTTCAACTCCACAAATGGCCTCTGCACGTGGATTGCTTAAGTCTCAGCCCCAGCACACACCAAGTGGGCCCCAGCACACAGAAGTGGGCCCCAGAAGTGAATTTCTGCATCATCCATCATAGTTTATCCAATTTCTGTAAACCTAGGCTACGAGTTTAGTATTTAAACAACTTTTAGAGACTTATTTTGTATCTCATGACATTTCAGATCTAAACTTTGTATTCTCTGATGGCATGAGTCTCTAAACCCCATTGTTGGGGGTGAGGAGCTCTGCTGTGTCTCGATGAATTAATGCAAGTATTTCTGTTTTCCATTCAAACACGCTTGTTCCTATCTAAGATGTTCATTTGCGCTTAACTGTGATGAAGGTGATGATCTGTGACATTCATCACCTTCCTCAAACCATGAACGTGTGCCTGACAACCACCTCCGTTCTATATCCGATTGAATGAGTATCTCTGAGATCTCTTAATCAGAATCTCCGTGGTATAAGCTAGAATTGATGGCGGCATTCATGAGAATCCGGAAAGTCTAAACCTTGTCTGTGGTATTCCGAGTAGGATTCAAGGATTGAATGACTGTGACGAGCTTCAAACTCCTGAAGGCAGGGCGTTAGTGACAGACGCAAAAGGATAGTAAATCCTATTCCAACCGGATCGAGAACCAACCGGTGATTAGTCGCGCTGTGACAGAGCGCGTGAGCATAGTTTTCACTGGAAGGATGGAAGGTAGCCATTGACAACGGTGATCCACCAACACACAGCTTGCCATAGAAGGACGTGCGTGCGTGAACAAGAAGACAGAGGAAAGCAGAGATTCAGAAGACAAAGCATCTTCAAAACTCCAACATATTCTCCATTACTGCACAACAAGTAACCTTTAATTTATGCTCTCTTGGTTATTCACAATTCAACTGATAAACATAATTGACTTCTTGACTAAGATTTACAAGATAACCATAGATTGCTTCAAACCAACAATCTCCGTGGGATTCGACCCTTACTCACGTGAGGTATTACTTGGACGACCCAGTGCACTTGCTGGTTAGTGGTACGCGTTGTGAAAAGTGTGATTCACAATTCGTGCACCAAGTTTTTGGCGCCGTTGCCGGGGATTGTTCGTGTTTGAACAACTGACGGATTATTTTGTTGCTTAGATTAGAAAAAAAAAATTCTTTCTTTTTGGTTTAGAGTCTTTTATTATTTATCCCTTGTTAAAACACTTTAAATTTATAGCTCAGTTAGTTAGAACGTGGTGTTTATGTTCATGATAATTGGCTCTCATATTTTTTAAAACTTTTTTTTTTTAAAAATAATTTTTCTATTAAATCCTGTGCCAAACTTTAAGTTTGGTGTTTTCAAAAAAATAATCTTTCTTAAAATTTTCGAAAATTCCATAACTCATTTGACTAGAGCGTTAATCTGTGTTCTTGGTAATTGGGTTAGAGTCTTTTATACTCTTTTCAAAACCTTCTTTTTCATAAATAATATTTTCTCTATTAAATTGTGTGCCAAACTATAAGTTTGGTGTTTTCTTGTTGATTTCCCTTTGGTTTTCGAAAATTTTGGTTTGGTTTTCTAAAAATTTTAAGTTTGGTGTTCTTTCTTCATGTTTTTGTGTTCTTGTGAGTCTTCAAAGTGTTCTTGAGTTTTCCTTGTGTCTTGATCTTAAAATTTTTAAGTTTGGTGTTCCTTGGTGTTTTCCCTCCAAAATTTTCAAAAACAAGGAGCATTAGATCTAAAAATTTTAAATCTTGTACTATCTTATTGTTTTTCTCTCTCCTCACTAAATTCAAAAATATCTTTTCAAAATATCTTTTCTAACTTCCTAACTTCTTATCTTTTCAAAATTTGTTTCAACTAACTAACTAACTTTTTGTTGTTTCTTAACTTTTTCAAAACTACCTAACTAACTCTCTCTCTCTCTCTAATTTTCGAAAATATCTCCCCTCTTTTTCAAAAATTTCTTTTCTATTAACTAATTATTTTTATTTTTTTTTTATAAAAAAAAAATTTAATTTCAAAATTCAAATTCTTTTTAGTTATTTTATTTTATTTAAGTATTCACTTCTTATAAAATAAAATAAATAAAAAGGTAAATCAGTCCAAGTTATATCCATATGTCCATTATGGACATAAGTGGAGATGGACAGTCCAGGAGGACTTTGGGGTCATATGTTAACCCCGCTACTGCTTCATATGGAAGTAGTATCTGTATACCTTCCATTGGAGTTAGTAGCTTTGAGTTGAATCCTCAGCTCATTATCATGGTGCAGCAAAGTTGCCAGTATTCCGGTCTTCCACAGGAAGAACCTACAGAGTTTCTGGCACAGTTTCTACAGATTGCTGACACAGTACATGATAAAGAAATAGATCAGGATGTCTACAGACTATTACTATTTCCATTTGCTGTGAAAGATCAAGCTAAGAGGTGGTTGAATAACCAACCTAAGGCCAGCATAAGGACATGGAAACAGCTGACAGAAAAATTCCTGAATCAATATTTCCCTCCAAAAAGGATGACACAGCTAAGGCTGGACATCCAAGGCTTTAAACAAGGAGATAATGAATCTCTTTATGATGCATGGGAGAGATACAGAGAGATGCTACGAAAATGCCCCTCTGAAATGTTTTCAGAGTGGGTTCAGTTAGACATCTTCTACTATGGGCTTGCAGAAGGAGCTCAGATGTCTCTAGATTACTCAGCTGGTGGATCTATCCATATGAGAAAGACAATTGAAGAGGCTCAAGAGCTCATTGATACAGTTGCCAGGAATCAGCATCTGTATCTAAGCAGCAACCCTTCCATGAATGAAGAGGTTAAAACAGTAACTGCTGAATTCAGTACTGTAAAACAAGCTGCTGAATTCAATCAGCAATTGGATTTTCTAACAAAGCAGCTAGCTGAATTCAAAGACAGGCTACAGGAGACAAGGATAGCTAATATACATATGGACGAACAGTTTAAGCAAACAAAGCAGCAGCTATCAAGGCAAATAGCAGAAGAATGCCAAGCAGTTCAATTAAGAAGTGGGAAAACATTAAATACCCCACCTCAAGGCATCAAAAATTCAAGAAATAAGCGACCCACCAAAGATTCACCTGAGGACAGTAAGAGCCCAGGGAAAAATAATTCTGGCACTAAAACGCCAGAAAATGGGTGGAAGGCTGGCGCTGAACGCCCAGACCATGCCCAAAACTGGCGTTCAGCGCCAGAAACAAGGCAGGATTGGCGTTCAACGCCAGAAATGGGCAAGAATCTGGCGTTGAACGCCCAAAATGGGCACATTTCTGGCGTTCAGGCGCCAGGAACAGACAGTGAGCTGGCGTCTAACGTCACTCCAGCTTCTGACTCTGGCACTCAATTGCCAGTGAGGGATCAGATACACACAAGTGCTGATAACAACCCCTCTAAAAAGGCTTCTTTAACCACTAAGGTTGAGGAATATAAAGCCAAGATACCTTATCCTCAAAAACTCCGGAAAGAGGAGCAGGATAAGCAATTTTCTCGCTTTGCAGATTATCTAAGGACTCTTGAAATAAAGATTCCATTTGCAGAGGCACTTGAGCAAATACCTTCTTATGCCAAGTTCATGAAAGAGATCTTGAGTCATAAAAAGGAGTGGAGAGAAACAGAAAGAGTTCTCCTCACTAAAGAATGCAGTGCAGTCATTCTGAAAAGCTTTCCTGAAAAGCTTAAAGACCCTGGGAGTTTTCTGATACCATGCATATTAGAAGGTGATTGCACCAAGACAGCTTTATGCGATCTTGGGGCAAGCATCAACCTAATACCTGCATCCACTATCAGGAAGCTTGGCTTAACTGAAGAAGTTAAACCAACCCGGATATGTCTCCAACTTGCTGATGGTTCCACTAAATACCCATCAGGCGTGATTGAGGACATGATTGTCAGAGTTGGGCCATTCGCCTTTCCCACTGACTTTGTTGTGCTGGAAATGGAGGAGCACAAGAGTGCTACTCTCATTCTAGGAAGACCCTTCCTAGCAACTGGACGATCCCTCATTGATGTCCAACAGGGGGAAATAACCCTGAGAGTCAATGATGATGAGTTTAAGTTGAACGCTGTCAAAGCCATGCAGCATCCAGACACATCAACAGACTGCATGAAAGTTGATCTCATTGACTCTTTGGTAGAAGAGATCAACATGGCTGAGAGTCTCGAATCAGAGTTGGAAGACATCTTTAAAGATGTTCAGCCTGATTTGGAGGATTCAGAGGACATGAAAGAGCCTCTGAACTTTCTTCTGAAAGAGGAAAAACCTCCTAAACCCGAGCTCAAGCCACTACCACCATCCTTGAAATATGCATTTCTGGGAGAAGGTGACACTTTTCCAGTGATCATAAGCTCTGCTTTAAATTCACAGGAAGAGGAAGCACTTATTCAAGTGCTAAGGACACACAAGACAGCTCTTGGGTGGTCCATAGGTGACCTTAAGGGCATAAGCCCAGCTAGATGCATGCACAAAATCCTATTGGAGGATAATGCCAAACCAGTGGTTCAACCACAGAGGCGGCTAAATCCAGCCATGAAGGAAGTGGTGCAGAAAGAGGTCACCAAGTTACTAGAGGCTGGGATTATTTATCCTATTTCTGATAGCCCCTGGGTGAGCCCTGTTCAAGTCGTCCCAAAAAAAGGAGGCATGACAGTGATTCATAATGAAAAAAATGAACTGGTTCCCACAAGAACAGTTACAAGGTGGCGCATGTGTATTGACTACAGAAGGCTCAATACAGCCACCAGAAAGGATCATTTTCCTTTACCATTCATAGACCAGATGCTAGAGAGACTAGCAGGTCATGATTATTACTGCTTTTTGGATGGCTATTCAGGCTATAACCAGATTGCAGTGGATCCCCAGGATCAAGAGAAAACAGCATTCACATGCCCATCTGGAGTGTTTGCTTATAGAAGGATGCCATTTGGGCTATGTAATGCGCCTGCAACCTTCCAGAAATGCATGCTCTCTATTTTCTCTGACATGGTGGAAAAATTTCTGGAAGTCTTCATGGATGACTTCTCAGTATACGGAGACTCATTCAGCTCCTGTCTTGATCACCTGAAACTTGTTCTGAAAAGATGCCAAGAAACCAACCTAGTTTTAAACTGGGAAAAGTGTCACTTCATGGTGACTGAAGGAATTGTTCTTGGGCATAAAATCTCAAATAAGGGAATAGAAGTGGATCAAGCAAAAATAGAGGTAATTGAAAAATTACCACCACCTGCCAATGTTAAGGCAATCAGAAGCTTTCTAGGGCATGCAGGATTCTATAGGAGGTTTATAAAGGATTTTTCAAAAATCGCAAAACCTCTAAGCAATCTGCTAGCTGCTGACACGCCATTTGTGTTTGACACAGCATGCCTGCAGGCGTTTGAAACGCTGAAAGCTAAGCTGGTCACAGCACCAGTCATTTCTGGACCAGACTGGACATTGCCATTTGAGTTAATGTGTGATGCCAGTGATCATGCCATTGGTGCAGTATTGGGACAGAGGCATGACAAGCTTCTGCATGTCATTTATTATGCCAGTCGCGTTCTAAATGATGCCCAGAAAAATTACACAACCACAGAAAAAGAACTACTTGCAGTGGTTTACGCCATTGACAAGTTCAGATCATACTTAGTAGGATCAAAAGTGATTGTGTATACTGACCATGCTGCTCTTAAATATCTACTCACAAAGCAGGATTCAAAACCCAGGCTCATCAGATGGGTATTGCTTCTGCAAGAGTTTGATATAGAAATAAGAGACAGAAAAGGGACAGAGAACCAAGTGGCTGATCATCTGTCCCGGATAGAGCCAGTGGAAGGGACGTCCCTCCCCTTTCTTGAGATCTCTGAGACGTTCCCTGATGAGCATCTATTTGCCATTCAGGAAGCACCATGGTTTGCCGATATTGCAAACTATAAAGCTGCACGGTTCATACCCAAGGAGTACAATAGAATACAAAAGAAGAAATTAGTCCCTGATGCAAAGTACTACTTGTGGGATGAACCCTATCTCTTTAAGAGATGTGCAGACGGAATTATCCGTAGGTGTGTCCCCAGAGAGGAAGCACAGAGAATCCTATGGCATTGCCACGGATCTCAATATGGAGGCCATTTCGGAGGTGAGCGAACAGCCACCAAGGTCCTCCAATGTGGCTTCTATTGGCTCACACTCTATAAAGATTCCCGAGAGTTTGTACGTAATTGTGACAGTTGCCAAAGAGCTGGTAATCTGCCTCATGGTTACGCCATGCCTCAACAAGGAATCTTGGAAATCGAGTTGTTTGACGTATGGGGAATTGACTTCATGGGACCTTTTCCACCATCATATTCAAACACTTATATTCTGGTGGCAGTTGACTATGTATCAAAATGGGTTGAGGCTATTGCCACACCCACCAATGATACTAAAACAGTGCTGAAGTTCCTCCAGAAACATATCTTTAGCAGGTTTGGTGTCCCTAGAGTGTTAATCAGTGATGGGGGCACTCACTTCTGCAATAAACAGCTTTACTCTGCCATGGTTCGGTATGGAATTCGCCACAAAGTGGCCACACCATATCATCCACAAACCAATGGGCAAGCTGAAGTCTCTAACAGAGAATTAAAGAGAATCCTGGAACGGACAGTAAATACCCATAGAAAGGATTGGGCAAGGAGCTTGGATGATGCTCTGTGGGCTTACAGAACAGCATTCAAGACCCCTATAGGGACCTCTCCATACCAACTCGTGTATGGTAAGGCATGCCACTTGCCCGTGGAACTGGAACATAAGGCCTACTGGGCAACCAGATTCCTAAACTTTGATGCCAAATTAGCAGGAGAAAAACGATTGCTCCAGCTAAATGAGCTAGAGGAATTCAGATTCACAGCTTTCGAAAATGCCAAGCTTTATAAAGAAAAATAAAAAAAATGGCATGACAGAAAGCTGTCATCTAGAATCTTTGAACCAGGACAGAAGGTCCTGTTGTTTAACTCTAGACTCAGGCTATTCCCCGGGAAACTGAAATTCCGGTGGAGGGGACCATACGTGATTACAAGTGTGTCACCATATGGTTATGTGGAGCTTCAAGATATTGATTCTGATAAGAAGTTCATTGTCAATGGACAGAGAATCAAGCATTATCTTGAAGGCAACATTGAGCAAGAATGCTCAAGGCTGAAGCTAGATTAAAAGCTCAGCAAGGTCCAGCTAAAGACAATAAAGAAGCGCTTGCTGGGAGGCAACCCAGCCATGGGGCATCAATCCTCTAAGCATTTTTGCCCTATTTTTATTTTTATTTGTTTATATAAAGTTCACTGACACTAAGGTACAGAATCATTTGTATAAGTTTACAGGGTTACAGAAGGAATCGGCACACAAAACAGAGTAAAAGAGCTCAATGGCAAGAAAACGCCAGTAAAGGTAGCAATCTGGGCGTTCAACGCCAGAAATGGCCACCCACTGGGCGTTGAACGCCAGTAATGGCAGCAACTGGGCGCTGAACGCCCAGGAGATCAGCATTTGGGCGCTGAACGCCCAAAACAAGCAGTGTTTGGGCGTTCAAACGCCAGGAAGACAGGGAGGAGCCAAATCCATTTGTCCCACACGTATTTCCATTTTAATTTCAAATTTTATGCTTCAATGCATGATTTTTACATAAACATGTCAAGAACCCTGATTTCTAAAAATCCTACTTTCAAAATATCAAATGTATCTTAATTCATAAGCACACACCCTCTTTGCAAATTCAATCCAACTCTTTTCAAATCTTTTCCAAAAACAAATCTATCTTTTTCACTCTAAAATCTTTTCAATATCTTTTTCATATTATCTTTTTCAAAATCCAGATTTATCTTTTTCAAAAATCTATCCTATCTTTTCAAAATTAAACTCTATCTTCTATCTTATCTTTTTCAACTCAATCTTTTTATCTTATCTCCTCCATTTTTTTCGAAAAAAACCACCCCCCACCCCTTTAAAATTGGGTTCGGCCTCCCCCCTCCTCCATCAACAAGTGCACCTCGATCTCCTTCTATCCCTCTCCTTTCTTTTCTTTTGCTTGAGGACAAGCAAACCTCTAAGTTTGGTGTGTTTTTCCGAGATCACTAAGATCATGGCTCCCAAAGGAAAACAATCCACTCCAAGAGGCAAGAAAGAGAGCATTCCAAAACCACTTTGGAATCAAGGGAAGTTCTTATCTAAAGAACATTCAGACCATTATCTTAAAGTAATGAGTCTGAGATCAGTGATCCCGGAAGTTAGATTCGATCTGAAAGAAGACGAATATCCGGAGATCCAGGAGCAAATTCGAATCAGGAACTGGAAAGTCCTAGCTAATCCTGAAACGAAAGTAGGAAGGAACATGGTCCAGGAGTTCTATGCTAATATGTGGCAGACTGACAAGCAAAGACTATCTGGAACTGCCTGCTACGAATTTCGGACCATGGTCAGGGGAAAGATTGTTCATACCACCCCTGACAAGATCAGAGAGATATTAAAGCTACCTCAGCTAAAGGATGATCCAGACTCCTTCAACAGGAGGATGATGAGAGCAGACATTGGCCTGGATAAGATTCTAGAGGACATATGTATCCTGGGAGCCAGGTGGACCACCAACACAAAGGGCGTCCCAAATCAACTCAAGAGAGAGGATCTCAAACCAGTTGCCAGAGGATGGCTGGACTTCATTGGGCGTTCTCTGTTGCCCACTAGCAACCGTTCTGAAGTCACAGTTAAAAGAGCAGTGATGATTCATTGCATCATGACGGGGAAGGAAGTGGAGGTTCATCAGCTGATTTCCACTGAACTCTACAAGATTGCTAATAAAAATTCAAAAGAGGCCAGGTTGGCTTATCCAAGCGTGATTTCTCTGCTCTGCAAGGACGCTGGAGTAAGGATGGGAATAACTGAATATATCCTAATTGAAAAGTCAATCACCAAAGCATCAATGGAGAGACAACAAGCACAGAAGGATCTTATCAAGAAGAGAGCACAGGAATTCCTCCCAGAGATTCCTCAAGCAGAATATTGGGAATATCTTGAGACGTCTGTCACCAAGATACAGGAAGCTATGGAGCAAATAATAAAACAACAGAAGGAACACAGTCAAATGCTGACCCATATGCTTAAAGAACAAGAGGAGCAGGGACGTGACTTAAGGGAACTGAAACGCCAAAAGTCTTCTGTAATACCAAGCATCCCAAGGATCAGAGGAACCCCCATACCCCCAGAATAAAGGTTGTTAATTTCCAATTTCTGCCTTAACTCTGTGACAGTGTCCTTATAAAAAGTTTACCTTAGAAGTCATATAATAGTAATTAGTATCTATTTGATTTTATCTCCAATTAAGCTATAGTTTATTTTTCTCATCATCATTAAACATGAATAAAATAGTAGATCTTTTGAATAAGAAGCAATAAAATTTCGAGTTTAATAAAAGAAATTCTAATTGGTTACATGTGGTGGCAATGCTTTCCATCTTCTGAATGAATGCTTGAACAGTGCATATGTCTTTTGAATTTGTTGTTTAAGACTGTTAAATATGTTGGCACTTGAAAGAATGATGAACATGAGACATGTTATTGATAATCTGAAAAATCATAAAAATGATTCTTGAAGCAAGAAAAAGCAGCAACGAACAAAGCTTGCAGAAAAAAAAAAAGAGAGAGCAAGCAGAAAAAGCCAGTAACCCTTAAAAACCAAAAGGCAAGGGCAAATAAAAGAGATTCCAAGGCTTTGAGCATCAGTGGATAGGAGGGCCTAAAGGAATAAAATCCTGGTCTAAGCGGCTAAATCAAGCTGTCCCTAACCATGTGCTTGTGGCGTGAAGGTGTCAAGTGAAAACTTGAGACTGAGCGGTTAAAGTCAAGGTCCAAAGCAAAAAGAAGAGTGTGCTTAAGAACTCTGGACACCTCTAATTGGGGACGTTAGCAAAGCTGAGTCACAATCTGAAAAGGTTCACCCAATTATGTGTCTGTGGCATTTATGTATCCGGTAGTAATACTGGAAAACAAAGTGCTTAGGGCCACGGCCAAGACTCATAAAGAAGCTGTGTTCAAGAATCATCACACTGAACTAAGAGAATCAATAACACTATCTGAATTCTGAGTTCCTATAGATGCCAATCACTCTGAGCTTCAATGGATAAAGTGAGATGCCAAAACTGTTCAGAAGCAAAAAGCTACTAGTCCCGCTCATCTAATTAGGATCTGAGCTTCAATCAAAAACTCTGAGATATTATTGCTTCTCAACCTATTAGTCTTCTATTTTATTTGTCTAGTTGCTTGAGGACAAGCAACGGTTTAAGTTTGGTGTTGTGATGAGCGGATATTTTATACGCTTTTTGGGGATAATTTCATATAGTTTTGAGTATGTTTTAGTTAGTTTTTAGTCTATTTCTATTAGTTTTTAGGAAAAATTCATATTTCTGGACTTTACTATGAGTTGTGTGTTTTTCTGTAATTTCAGGTATTTTTCTGGCTGAAATTGAAGGAGCTGAGCAAAAATCTGATTCAGGCTGAAAAAGGACTGCTGATGCTGTTGGATTCTGACCTCCCTGCACTCAAAGTGGATTTTCTGGCGATACAGAACTCGAAATGGCGTGCTTCCAATTGCGTTGGAAAGTAGACATCCAGGGCTTTCCAGCAATATATAATAGTCCATACTTTGCACAAGAATAGACGACATAAACTGGCGTTCAACGCCAGTTCTCTGCCCAATTCTGGCGTCCAGCGCCAGAAAAGGATAAAAAACTGGAGTTGAACGCCCAAACTGGCACAAAAACTGGCGTTCAACTCCACAAATGGCCTCTGCACGTGGATTGCTTAAGTCTCAGCCCCAGCACACACCAAGTGGGCCCCAGCACACAGAAGTGGGCCCCAGAAGTGAATTTCTGCATCATCCATCATAGTTTATCCAATTTCTATAAACCTAGGCTACGAGTTTAGTATTTAAACAACTTTTAGAGACTTATTTTGTATCTCATGACATTTCAGATCTAAACTTTGTATTCTCTGACGGCATGAGTCTCTAAACCCCATTGTTGGGGGTGAGGAGCTCTGCTGTGTCTCGATGAATTAATGCAAGTATTTCTGTTTTCCATTCAAACACGCTTGTTCCTATCTAAGATGTTCATTTGCGCTTAACTGTGATGAAGGTGATGATCTGTGACATTCATCACCTTCCTCAAACCATGAACGTGTGCCTGACAACCACCTCCGTTCTATATCCGATTAAATGAGTATCTCTGAGATCTCTTAATCAGAATCTCCGTGGTATAAGCTAGAACTGATGGCGGCATTCATGAGAATCCGGAAAGTCTAAACCTTGTCTGTGGTATTCCGAGTAGGATTCAAGGATTGAATGACTGTGACGAGCTTCAAACTCCTGAAGGCAGGGCGTTAGTGACAGACGCAAAAGGATAGTAAATCCTATTCCAACCGGATCGAGAACCAACCGGTGATTAGCCGCGCTGTGACAGAGCGCGTGAGCGTAGTTTTCACTGGAAGGATGGAAGGTAGCCATTGACAACGGTGATCCACCAACACACAGCTTGCCATAGAAGGACGTGCGTGCGTGAACAAGAAGACAGAGGAAAGCAGAGATTCAGAAGACAAAGCATCTTCAAAACTCCAACATATTCTCCATTACTGCACAACAAGTAACCTTTAATTTATGCTCTCTTGGTTATTCACAATTCAACTGATAAACATAATTGACTTCTTGACTAAGATTTACAAGATAACCATAGATTGCTTCAAACCAACAATCTCCGTGGGATTCGACCCTTACTCACGTGAGGTATTACTTGGACGACCCAGTGCACTTGCTGGTTAGTGGTACGCATTGTGAAAAGTGTGATTCACAATTCGTGCACCACAACTAAAAATAAAGTAGGATAAAAAGAAGAGAATATACAATGAATTCCAAAAACATCTATGAAGATCAGTATTAATTAGATGAGTGGGGCTATTAGCTTTTTGCTTCTGAACAGTTTTGGCATCTCACTTTATCCTTTGAAGTTCAGAATGATTGGCATCTATAGGAACTCAGAATTCAGATAGTGTTATTGATTCTCCTAGTTCAGTATGTTGATTCTTGAACACAGTTACTTTATGAGTCTTGGCCGTGACCCTAAGCATTTTGTTTTCCAGTATTACCACCGGATACATAAATGCCACAGACACATAACTGGGTGAACCTTTTCAGATTGTGACTCAGCTTTGCTAGAGTCCCCAATTAGAGGTGTCCAGAGCTCTTAAGCACACTCTTTTTGCTTTGGACCACGACCTTAACCGCTCAGTCTCAAGTTTTTACTTGACACCTTCACGCCACAAGCACATGGATAGGGACAACTTGGTTTAGCCGCTTAGACCAGGATTTTATTCCTTTTGGCCCTCCTTTCCACTGATGCTCAAAGCCTTGGATCCTTTTTATTTTACCCTTGCCTTTTGGTTTAAAGGGCTATTGGCTTTTTCTGCTTGCTTTTTCTTTTTCTTTCTTTTTCTCTTTTTTTTTTCGCTATTTTTTCGCATATTTTATTTTATTTTTTATTTATTTTTTTTTGCAAGCTTTATATTCACTGCTTTTTCTTACTTCAAGAATCAATTATATGATTTTTCAGATTATCAACTAACATTTCTCCTTTTTCATCATTCTTTCAAGAGCCAACAATTTTAACATTCATGATCAACAAATTCAAAAATATGCACTGTTCAAGCATTCATTCAGAAAAACAAAGAGTATTGCCACCACATCAAAATAATTAAACTATTTTAAAATTCGAAATTCATGTATTTCTTTTTCTTTTTCAGAAAATATTTTTCATTTAAGAAAGGTGATGGATTCATAGGACATTCATAGCTTTAAGGCATAGACACTAAGACACTAATAATCATGTAATAAAGACACAAACATAGATATAACATAAAGCACAATTTTCGAAAAACAGAAAAATAAGAACAAGGAGATTAAAGAACGGGTCCACCTTAGTGATGGCGGCTTGTTCTTCCTCTTGAAAATCTTATGGAGTCTTTGAGCTCCTCAATGTCTCTTCCTTGCCTTTGTTGCTCCTCTCTCATGACTCTTTGGTCTTCTCTAATTTCATGGAGAAGGATGGAATGCTCTTGGTGCTCTACCCTTAGTTGTCCTATGTTGGAACTTAATTCTCCTAGGGAAGTATTGATTCTCTCCCAATAGTTTTGTGGAGGAAAATGCATCCCTTGAGGCATCTCAGGAATCTCATGATGAGAAATTTCCTCATGCTCTTGGTGAGGTTCATGAGTGGGCTCTCTTGTTTGCTCAATCCTTTTCTTAGTGATGGGCTTGTCCTCATCAATGAGGATGTCTTCCTCTATGTCAATTACAGCTGAATTGTAGAGGTAACAAATGAGATGAGGGAAGGCTAACCTTACCAAAGTAGAGGACTTGTCTGCCACCTTGTAGAGTTCTAGGGATATAACCTCATGAACTTCTACTTCCTCTCCAATCATGATGCTATGGATCATGATATTCCGGTCTATAGTAACTTCAGACCGGTTGCTAGTGGGAATGATTGAGCGTTGGATGAACTCCAACCATCCCCTAGCCATGGACTTGAGGTCATGCCTTCTTAGTTGAACCGGCTTCCCTCTTGAATCTCTCTTCCATTGAGCACCCTCTTCACAAATGTCTATGAGGACTTGGTCCAATCTTTGATCAAAGTTGACCCTTCTAGTGTAGGGGCGTACATCTCCTTGCATCATGGGCAAGTTGAATGCTAACCTTACATTTTCCGGACTGAAATCTAAGCATTTCCTCCGAACTATTGTAAGCTAATTCTTTGGGTCCGGGTTTACACTTTGATCATGGTTCTTGGTGATCCATGCATTGGCATAGAACTCTTGAACCATTAAGATTCTGACTTGTTGAATGGGGTTGGTGAGAACTTCCCAACCTCTTCTTCGAAACTCATGTCGGATCTCCATATATTCACCCTTTTTGAGTTTGAAAGGGACCTCGGGGAGCACCTTCTTCTTGGTCACAACTTCATAGAAGGGGTCTTAATGCACCCTTGAGATGAATCTCTCCATCTCCCATGACTCAGAGGTGGAAGCTTTTGCCTTTCCTTTCCTCTTTCTAGAGGTTTCTCCGGCCTTTGGTGCCATAAATGGTTATGGAAAAATAAAAAGCAACGCTTTTACCACACCAAACTTAGAAGGTTTGCTCGTCCTCAAGCAAAAGAAGAAAGAAAAGAGTAGAAGAAGAGGAAATAGAGGAGATGGAGAGGGTTCAGTGGTTCGGCCAAGGGGGGTAAGTAGTGTTTGTGATGTGTGAAAATGAAGGTGTGAAGATGAGTTTATATAGGAGTGGAGAGAGGGTTAGGGTTCGGCCATGTATGGGTGGGTTTGGGAGGGAAAGTGGTTTGAATTTGAATGGTGAGGTAGGTGGAATTTTATGATAGATGGATGTGGATTGGTGAAGAGATTATGGAGAAGAGGGTAGGATTTGATAGGTGAGGGGTATTTGGGGAAGAGGTATTGAGGTGATTGGTGAAGGGTATTTGGGGAAGGGTGCTATGGAAAGGTGTGAAGAGGAAGGAGAGAGAGATGAAGTAGGTGGGGATCCTGTGGGGTCTACAGATCCTGAGATGTCAAGGATTTCTCATCCCTGCACCATGTGGCATGTAAACGCCCCCTTGATTGCCAATCCTGGCGTTAAACGCCAGGTTGCTACCCATTTCTGGCGTTTAACGCCAGCTTTTCTCCTCTTTCTGGCGTTTAAACGCCAACTCTGTGCCCATTTCTGGCGTTAAACGCCAGTTCTGTGCCCCTTTCTGGCGTTAAACGCCAGTTCTGTGCCCCTTTCTGGTGTTAAACACCCAGAATAGTGTCAGACTGGGCGTTTAACGCCCATTCTGCTACCCTTACTGGCGTTTAAACGCCAGTAGGCTTCTCCTCCAGGGTGTGCTATTTTTAATACTGTTTTTCATCCTGTTTTTGCTTTTTTTCAGTTGTTTTTGTGACTTTACATGATCATCAACCTACAAAAAACATAAAATAACAATAGAAAATAAATAGATATGATTAAATAAAATTGGGTTGCCTCCCAACAAGCGCTTCTTTAATGTCAATAGCTTGATAGTGGGCTCTCATGGAGCCTTACAGATACTCAGAGCATGATAATGGCCTCCCAACACCAAACTTAGAGTTTAAATGTGGGGGCTCTATTTGACTCTACATTGAGAGAAGCTTTTCATGCTTCCTCTCCATGGTTACAGAGGGATATCCTTGAGCTTTAAACACAAGGGAGTCCTCATTCACTTGAAGGACCAATTCTCCTCTGTCAACATCAATCACAGCTTTTACTGTGGCTAGGAAGGGTCTGCCAAGGATGATGGATTCATCCATACACTTCCCAGTGTCTAGGATTATGAAATCAGCAGGGATGTAGTGGCTTTCAACCTTTACCAAGACATCCTCTACAAGTCCATAAGCCTGTTTCCTTGAATTGTCTGCCATCTCTAGTGAGATTCTTGCAGCTTGTACCTCAAGGATCCCTAGCTTCTCCATTACAGAGAGAGGCATGATGTTTATACTTGACCCTAGGTCACACAGAGCCTTTTCAAAGGTCATGGTGCCTATGGTACAAGTTATTGAGAACTTTCCAGGATCCTGTCTCTTCTGAGGTAATCTCTGCCTAGTTAAGTCATCCAGTTCTTTGGTGAGCAAGGGGGGGTTCATCCTCCCAAATCTCATCACCAAATAACTTGGCATTTAGTTTCATGATTGCTCCAAGGTACTTAGCAACTTGCTCTTCAGTAACATCTTCATCCTCTTCAGAGGAAGAATACTCATCAGAGCTCATGAATGGCAGAAGTAAATTCAATGGAATCTCTATGGTCTCTGTATGAGCCTCAGATTCCCATGGCTCCTCATTAGGGAACTCCTTGGAGGCCAGTGGACGTCCTTTGAGGTCTTCCTCAGTGGAAATCATTGCCTCTTCCTCTTCTCCAGATTCAGCCGTGTGGGTTATGGTGATGGCCTTGCACTCTCTTTGGATTTTCTTCTGTATTGCTTGGGAGAGTACTAGGAGGGAGTTCAGTAACTCTCTTACTCAGCTGACCCACTTGTGCCTCTAAATTTCTAATGGAGGACCTTGTTTCAGTCATGAAACTTAAAGTGGTCTTAGATAGATCAGAGACTATGGTTGCTAAGTCAGAGTGGCTCTGCTTAGAATTCTCTGTCTGTTATTATATTCTACCATTTACTTTTAGCACTTACATTCCCTGTCATTTATCTTTTCTGCCATTTAATTTTCTGCAATTCTCAACTCAACTTTGCTTAGCTCAACTAGAACATTCCTCTAATTAAAGTTGCTCGACCAATCAATCCCTGTGGGATTCGACCTCACTCTATTGTGAGTTTTTACTTGACAACAATTCGGTATACTTGCCGAAAGAAATTTGTAGCGATACAAGTTTTCGTGTATCAAGTTTATGGCACTGTTGCTGGGGATTGATTTTGTATGGACAATGAGTAAATTAGAGGATAACTAGATTGAGCAATTTTCTTTTGATTTGTTTATTTCATTTCTGTTATTTACTTTCAGTATTAACAATTTTCTTTTATTAGTCTCTTTTGTTTGTTTCTTTAGTTATCTACATTTCTGTTAACTAATCCACTAACTGTTTGATAAATTGCGCCACTCACACTAACAGCAATCTTAACAAGAGTGATTTCTTCACTTTTCTCTTGCTTGCGTGATCTACTGATTGTATGACAGGTAGAAGAAGAGGAGCTTCAACCCCCTTTAAATCTGAACCTGAGAGGACCCTCCTTAGATTAAGGAGGGAAGCAAGAGGGAAGAAGGTTATTGGTGCAGAGGAAGAAGAGGAGAACTTAGAGATAGACATGGAGGAGAACATGGAGAACCACCATGAGGAGGAGATACATAACCATGCCAGAGAAGGTGCAGCAAACCATGCTGGGCAGGAGAGAAGAGTTCTAGGCTCTTACATTAATCCAAATCTAGGAAACTGTAGAAGTAGCATCCAAAAACCAACCATACATGCCAATAACTTTGAATTGAAACCTCAACTCATCACCCTTGTTCAGAACAATTGCTCATTTGGAGGAAGTGCCCAAGAAGACCCCAATCAACATTTAACCACCTTCCTAAGAATATGCGACACTGTGAAGTCTAATGGTGTTCATCTTGACACCTATAGATTGCTTTTGTTACCCTTCTCTCTGAGGGACAAAGCATCTAAATGGCTAGAATCCTTTCCAAGGAAAAGTCTGACAACTTGGGAAGATGTGGTAAACAAGTTCTTGTGAGATTCTATCCTCTTCAAAGAGTCCATAGATTGAGGGCTGAGGTCCAAACATTCAGGCAACAAGATGGTGAAACTCTCTATGAAGCATGGGAGAGGTACAAAGACTTGACAAGAAGATGCCCACCAGACATGTTCAATGGGTGCAGCTACACATTTTCTATGAAGGCTTGTCTTATGAATCAAAGAAGGCATTGGATCACTCTTCAGGGGGATCTCTAAATAAGAAGAAGACCATTGAAGAAGCCATAGACATCATAGAAACTGTGGCCAACAATAAGTTTTCTATGCCTCTAATAGGCGCAACAACCGAGGAGTAATGGAGCTAAATCATATGGATGCATTGCTGGCTCAAAACAAGATGATCACCAAGCAATTGGCTGATCTTACCAAGCAGATAGAAAGGAATTAAGTTGTAGCAGTCACCACCCCACCACCAGCTCAAGAAGGAGTGAATACAGAGGAAGGGGGTGACTGGGAATAGGCCAACTATGTTGGAAACTCATCCCGACAGACCCATGATCCATACTCCAAGACTTATAATCCTGGTTGGAAGAACCACCCAAACTTTGGGTGGAGAAACCAGCAAGACCAAAGCCAAGATCAGAGGCGTCACAACCCCAACCAAAACAATAATAAAGCTTATCAACACTCAACACAAAAGTCATATCAACACCCACCCAACAACTCTTCTCAGCATCCATATCAAACCCAAAATGGCCACTCTCAACCATCTCCACTCTCAACCATCTAACCTCAACTCACCATCATCATCTGAAGATAGACTCTCCAGGATTGAGACTCTGCTTGAAAGCATATGCAAGGAAGTTCAAGACAATAGAGTGTTCAAGGATGAAGTACGAGCTAATATAAAGAATCAAGGAGACACCATCAAGAGGCTTGAGTTGCAAGTAGGATATCTCTCTCAGCAGATTTTTAAGCCTACTGATGGCTTCCCAAGTGATACTGAGAAAAATCCTAGAGGAGAGACAAAGAAAGTGAGATGGAAAGAATGCAAGGTGATCACTATAAGAGATGAGGAGAGTTTGGAAGAAGGGAACAAACCATTAGGGCACTCTCAAGGCATTCCAGAAGAGAATCAAGAAGAGAAGGACCAAGAAACTGCTTCTACACAAAGAAAACAGCCAAGGGAGAAGGAGGTCTTGAAACCATATGTACCCAGGACACCATTCCCCCAAAGACTCAGGGGTGGTGCAAGGGGAAAATCATACTCGAGGTTCCTAGACATGTTTGCATCGCTCCATGTAAACATACCATTCGTCGAGGCTCTCCAACAGATGTCCTCATATATTAAGTGTATGAAGGAGCTGCTGACCAAGAAAAATTCACTGAAGGGTGGACAAACAATAGTGATGAATAAGGAGTGCAGTGCCCTTATTCAACAAGATTTGCCTACAAAAAAAAAGGACCCAGGGAGTTTTCACATCCCTTGTGCTATAGGAGAAACAAGGATTGATAGGGGGCTTTGTGACCTGGGAGCAAGCATCAACTTAATGCCTCTGTCCCTCATGAAGAAGCTACAAATCAATGAGCTGATACCCACAGATGTGATCCTTCAACTAGCTGACAAAACTCAAAAAAAGCAATAGGAGTGGTTGAAAACGTGCTGGTGAAGGTTGGAAATTACTTCCTCCCCACAGACTTTGTTATCCTTGAAATGGAAGAAAGTAATCTCTATCCAATTATTCTGGGAAGATCCTTCGTAGCCACAGCCAGAGCACTCATAGATGTTGAGCAAGGAGAGTTAATATTAAGGATACACGATGAACAACTCACCTTTCACGTCTTCAGACCCTCACAAGAATCAGACCAAGAAAACAAGAAACCAAGGGATGATCACAATAAGACACTCCTGGAAGAAACAAGCAGGGAATCACAAATAGGACACCTGGGAACCCCATTGGTTGAAAAATAAAACAGTCAAATGATACAACAGCCAAGGAAAATCCAGGAGGAGATGAACCCACATGAGCTATATGAGACCAGCCACGAGGTTTCCCTTAGAAAAGAAGTTACCAGGAGTAAGGCACCACTAGAGGAGGGGAGAAAAAAGATGCCAAGAGGGTGGAAGAACAAAAAGATCCCTACAGAGAACTTATCTTCGGGAGATAAAGTGATATCTGTTCATCACCCACTAATCCCACCTCATCTCCCTACCATTTCGTCTCAGCTGCCTCAGGTATATACCATCAGTAGAATCCTCTCCTTGGAACATGTGGAAATTCTCAAGGAAGCCACTAGAGACAGATTTACTATGAGAGGGGAAGACGTGAGGCAGTATCAACCACCCTGACAAAGGCCAACCGTCAAGCTAATGACGTTAAAGAAGCGCTTCATGGGAGGCAACCCATATTTTATATCCTTTCTTTCGTTTTGTTTATATCTTTACCAGTAGTTAATAAAGCGAGGTTCATGAATTTCAAATCAATTCGGATGGACACTTAAGTGCATCCTTGTATGTGACATATAGTGAACAACAAGTTGGTGTTCAAGGCACACTAAAAGGATATATACACAAATCACATCATGCCTATCTTAGGGCCGTGATCAACTCTTCTTACACTACATGGTCACAAACTAAGTTTGATGTCACCAATGTTACATACATAAATCCTAAGAAGTCCGTTGATTTAAATTCATGAATAGCACTTATTTTGTCTAAAAAAAATTTAAAAAGTAGTTAGTTCCTATTTCTATTTTGCCGCCACAATTCAACCTAACTTTTGCTTCCTTTTATCTTGCATAGGAAATGAAGGAAGGATTAGATGGAATTGATGGGACAAACTAAGAAGAGAGGTTTGGCCACTTCAAAAAGGGGGGCTAGCCACATGTCTTCGAATAAAATACCTTGGGAAGTGTTGCCATGCAACATTGAAAGGAGAGTACCCTTGGAGACCGAACCAACCACATCATAAAAGTGGTGATCCTTGTGACCATCCTATGCTAAACCCCAACCGTCCATTCCTAACCTCCAGGATTGATCCAAACCCTTCATTGACCCACCATTCTTCTATATAAATGACCTGTACTCCATACCTTTCCACATTTCAAATATTTTTCCTTCACACTTCTTACTCTCAGAACACGCAGTCAACACTTCTTCCTCCATCAAAAAGCACTCTTGACCACTCCTCTAGCTGCACTTTTCAACGTTACAATCATCCATACCTATACCCTTCCTAAATCAGAGATCACTCATGGCATCATCAAGCTCTAAGAGGTGAAAGGGCAAAGAATAGGTGGAAAGCATTCCTTTCGATGAAGGAAGGTTCAAAATCGCGTTCCATGAGTTCCAATTCGGATGGTGGAACACAAGAAAATATTGTCGGAGCTTGCATTTTAGTTCAATGACGATGAGTGCCCGGAGATTAGAGAGAAGATTGAACAGAGAAGATGGCAAGAGCTCACAAATCCAGTCACAAAAATAAATGCAAATCTTATCAAAGAGTTCTATGTCAATGTAGCTAGAGAGGACACTACCAAAATCCCCACCTTCAAAAGCTATGTACGAGGAACCGAAGTTGATTTTAGTCCCAACGCTATACTGAAGACTCTTCAGCTAAGATCAAGGCCGTTCGACGAGCCCATCTATCAATTAAGAATGAGCAATGGCCCCAACTGTGAAGAAATTGTGAATGACATATGTGTTGTAGGATCTGACTGGTTGAGGTACTCGGACAAGAGACCACAGTTTATTAGGAGGGGAGACCTCATCCCGAAAGCCAAGGGTTGGTTTAAGCTCGTGAGAAGGTCCATCCTCCCAGCTTCAAACAATTCCGAGGTCAACATTGCTCAAGCTACTATGGTACACTGCATAATGAGGGGTGGAGACATCAACGTGCATGAGATCATAGCCGAAGGAATCCAAGAGGCCGCCAAGAAAAATGATCCAGATGCTTGGCTTGGTTACCCTAGTACCATCCTAAGACTGTGTATGAAAGCCAAGGTAGTCTTCGAAGATAGTAATCCAATATAGCTAAAACCCGGGAGGTCAATCACACTCCAGCGCATAACCTATGTGGCACCCGCTCAATAACAAGAAGAGCCTCAACAAGCAGAATACCGGCGAGAAGAGCAACATGATCCAGTCGACATGAACATGAGTCACATTCAAGGAGCCATTGAGGATCTAACAAGGAGATATATGGAGGGGCAAGAGCAACAACGGCACTTCCAGTTTTAGTTGCGGAATCACCAGACAGAGTTGCATAAACAACAAATGGAACAACAACAGGAGCATTACTCCCAGCTTGCTCAAACCATCAACCAATTGTCCGAAAGGCAAGAGCGTCAAGAGAAGTGCCTTCAAGAACTCAACCAATTTTAAATAGCTTAAATGAAAGCATTCAATGAGTTTAATGTGCTTAATGAAGGAAGGCAATTACACAGAGAAGAATATGATGTAAACACTTAAGCCAAGTTGACCTATGTGGCTGAGCATATGCACAATTTGCACTCAACTATCCCAATGCATGATACAGTCTACAAAGACCTAAAAGAGCAAGAGGAGGGAAAGGTAAAACAACAAAAGGAAACATTAAAGAAGAAGATGGAGAATGCTGGCTTCTGGAAAAAGTTGATCGAAAAATACAAAGAAAGTGGGGATTCGAGCAATCAAGAAAGAAACCAAGAAGAGGAAGGGAACAAGAGGGCATGAGCACACCAGTGAGCAAAAGGTGGTGGAGTTTCTTTTTCTCTCTTTCAAGTCTAAATAAGTAAAATCATGTATGAAATAGAACATGCTTCCATAGTAGCGTAGGACTTTTAATTCCGTCTTTGATGCTTCATTTCTTAAGTCTATGTTTTACTAGCTAGTTCCCTGTTTCCATTCCATCTTGCTTGATTGTATGCTTGTTCCTTGAGCTAAATAAAAGAGAATGTTATGAAAAACAAGAGTGGAGGCCATGTTATAGAATAAAGTCCCAATGTTTGTGGTGGTAATTGATTAGCTAAGTTGGTTCATCAATAAGGTGCAAGGACAATTATGTGTTTTGAACTATATGCTTGAAGTACATCCTATGAGACTAGCTGAATAACAAGATCCCAATAAGAAAAGAGAAAAGTTAGAGTATGAAAAAGAAAGAAAAAGAACAAGAATTAAGGCTAGACACCAAGGGTTTGAATCTTGATGCATGTGTCTGTGATGTTTTTGTGCAAAGGATCTGCTTGGATGAATAAGTTCTTAGGAGTGCTTCATCACTTGGTAACTTGGGTTAACTAACCTGGGATTATCAACTGAAAGTCCACTGTCAAGAGCAACCTTGCTACAAAGTATTTAGTAACCCAAAGAGGTGCTGGGCACCAAGGTTTCAAGGAAGAAAATGACAAACCATATGCCTATGGTGTGTATGTGTGGAGGAGAGACTTGAGGGAGTAGGTCCTTAGGGGTGTTTCAACACCTAGCACCTTGAACCAACTGATTCGGGAGTGTTGGCTGAAAGCTTATCATAAAGAGTTGCCTCAACACAGAGCACTTAGCCTAAGAAAGTAATAAGCCCTAAAAGAAAAAAAAAAGAGGGGGGGGGGATCAGTGAATAAGAGTCTCATAAAATGCAACCAAGTGAGTGTTCAAGGGCATGATAAGGGCCTGGAAACCAGCAAGGGCATTAACCTAAGTTGCTATGCATGAAACCCCATGAACCAATGACTTGACTTCTATAAATAAGGACTTGTTTATCTTGTATATTCATTCATTCTTCTTATGTTTGAATACTTGCTTGGGGACAAGCAAGCTTTAAGTTTGGTGTTATGATGCCAGGGCATCTTGGCCAATTTCACTAGCCTTTTCTGTACATATTTTAGGTAGTTTCATGCATTTTCTTAGGTAATAAGCAAGTTTTAGGTGAATATGCACTTACATCTTGATTCAAGCAAACATTGTGAACTTTACATGATTTCATGAGAATAATGCATGAATTGAATGCCAATTTAAATGATGCAGGATCTCATAATCTAGAACAAAGCTTTGATGCACCTTGTTTGTTTGATTTTAGGACAAATGAAGCATAGAAGAGCCACTTTAGTATCACTAACATGGTCACTAACGTGGAAAGGGAGCAAGCTTGCAACGTTAGTGGTAAAGTTAACACCACTAACGTCCTCGAAGGCCATCTTAACCCATGTTAGTTGCCACGCTAGTTGCAC
Organism: Arachis ipaensis; assembly: GCF_059453495.1. Taxonomy (NCBI): domain Eukaryota; kingdom Viridiplantae; phylum Streptophyta; class Magnoliopsida; order Fabales; family Fabaceae; genus Arachis; species Arachis ipaensis. Next base: position 95,897,569 of record NC_142437.1, on the reverse strand, counting down.
TAACGTAGGGACTAACGTGGAAGAAAGAAGAAGCTATAACATTAGTAGTAAAGTTAACACCACTAACGTTGCAAAGGCCACAAACAACCACGTTAACGCCATTAACGTGAGCTCTAACATGGAGCAAAAAAGGATTGTCAACGTTAGTGACACTAACTTTGTCACTAACGTTGGATCAGGCCAAGCTTACCTACGTTAGTGGCCACGTTAATGCCACTAACGTAAGAGGTAACGTGGAGCAAGGAGTATAAGAAGCCAACGTTAGTGACACTAACTTTGTCACTAACGTTGGAGATGGCCAGTATACCCACGTTAGTGGCCACGTTAATGCCATTAATGTGAGCACTAACGTGGAAGGGAAAGAGTTTTGTAACGTTAGTGACAAAGTTAGTGTCACTAACGTCTTCGTGTCATGGCATGCCTACATTGATGGCCACGTTAGTAACACTAACGTGGACCATTAACGTGGGAGAAAAGGCAAGGTTGTAGCGTTATTGGCAAAGTTAGCACCAATAACGCTATCGAAGGTTAGGAAGGCTACGTTAGTGGTCACGTTAGTGCCACTAACGTTAGAGTTAACGTAGCTCAATTGGGTTGGGACGTTAGTGACAAAGTTAGTGTCACTAACGTCTTCGAGCCAGAATTTATACTTAACGTTAACACCACTAACGCCTTGACTAACTGCGAACCATGCCTGACTCAACTTCTTTCTGCAAGCAAAGCTGAGTCCACTGAAGATTGTAACTGCTTCAACTAAAGATCAAAGGCCCATATCCAAGACTTGCAGAGCTGATAGAAGATCAGAGGAGTAGTATATATAGGAGTAGTTTTGAACTAGAAAAGGGGGATTGGAATTGGGATCTGGAGGATCCAAGAAATTGTAAACACTCTGTATATTTACTTTCTTTGCAAATTCTAGTTTACTTTGCAATGAACTCTTCATTTTTACTTTTCATTTCCAGAGCTATGAACAACTAAACCCCCTTTCATTGGGTTAGGGAGCTCTGTTGTAATTTGATGGATCAATTGTAGTTTTCATTCTTCTTCCTCTTTCTTTTCTCTTGATTTTACTAGAAAGCTTTCGATCTTCATCTAATTGGTTATTTATCTTGGAAAAGAGGCTATCCATAATTGGATCTCCTCTGAACCTTGGAAGAGGAATGAGGAGATCATGCTAGAAATGCTTTCTCATGTTGGACCGGATTGGGGTTTGGATGGATATAGTGACATATAATCCTACCAACACTTTGATTCAGGAATGCATGTGGTATAATCAGTGACCATACTTCATCTCTTCCCATGAGCAATTAAATCAAGAAATTGGGCAATTGTTCAAGCTTAGAGAGATTGGGTTGACAAGGAATTGGGATCCAATCACTTAAGATTGCCAAGGAGATCAATGAATGTATTGATTGAGGAAGAGATGAAGATGAACTTGATCCGAAGAATGCAACATCTCCTAATCCCAATGAATTCCCCATTTCTGATCTTACCCATTCTCTTTAATTTCTGCCATTTACTTTAATGCTCATCTCCCCAATTTCTCATTTAAGATTCTGCAATTTACTTTTCTGCAATTTATATTCCGCCATTTACTTTCAGCACTTACATTCCCTGTCATTTATCTTTCCCACCATTTAATTTTCTACAATTCTCAACTCAACTTTGCTTAGCTCAACTAGAACATTCATCTAATTAAAGTTGCTCGACCAATCAATCCCTGTGGGATTCGACCTCACTCTATTGTGAGTTTTTACTTGACGACAATTCGGTATACTTGCCGAAGGAAATTTGTAGCGATACAAGTTTTCGTGCATCAACTAGTGAAGGGACTGGTTTGGTGTATGGCATTCAATTTTAGGGACTAAAATGAGTCACTTAACACAAAGTGGGGGACTAATTTGGTACATCTACAATGATGACATAATGGATGACACGTGGACGAATATTGTTGCGACACGTGGCACAAACAGACACGTGGCCAAATAGCACTGTGTCATGTGGTACAACCATCTACGACAGCATACCACGTGTCATTGGTCAACACATCATCATACCGTTACACGTAGTCAAATTATGGAGTGATTGAAAGAGCTGGAAGATTGATGGTTTAGAGGTTATAGTAAACTCTCGTTGCAAGTATAGTTACTAAACCAAACAATCAACCTTTCTTACAAATGTTTTAGTTGTCACAAGTAACAAACCCCTTTAAAATTGATAACCGAGTATTTAAACCTCGGGTCGTCTTCTCAAGGAATTGCAGGAAAGTATGTTCTTATTATTGGTTATGAAGATTGTAAATTGGGGTTGTGAAAATGAGGAACATGTAATTTAAATTGCAATTGAAATAAGTGAAAGACTGTAGAGTAAATAAATAACTGTAAAATAAAATTTTGGCAAGGTATGAGAAATTAGAAATCCTATCCTAGTTATCCTTATCAATGATGATGAAGATTGAATCTTAATTCCACTTAGTTAGCCTTTACTTAAAGTAAAGAAAAGTCAAGTGACTAATTAGTTTGATCTTCAAATCCTAGTTAATCCCTAAGGAAAGATTGGGATTATTGAAGTTCAATTCAATTAGCAAAGATAACAATTATCAATCATGTTGAGTTTGATAACTCCTGAGTTACTGATTTCTTAACCAAGACCAAAAGGGAAAAGTAAATCTACTGGAATAAAAATGTCTTCAGATTGAAAGCAACAGTAACATGAATAAAAGAAAGCAATAATAAACTGAAATACCTCAAATAACATTAATTCAAAGAAATCAAATCTAACATGGAAGTTCATAAATTAAATTAGAAAAATAAATAAAAGAAACATTGAACCTATGATCGCAAAAGATGAAATAATCATAAAGTGAAAAGAATCCTAATTCTAAATCCTAAGAGAGAGGAGAGAACCTCTCTCTCTAAAACTACATCTAATCCTAAAATTGTGAATATGAAAGCATGATTATGAATGGATGCATTCCCCCACTTTATAGCCTCTTATCTGTGTGTTCTGGGCTGAAAACTGGGTCAAAAGCAGCCCAGAAATCGCTCCCTGCGATTTCTGTTACGTTCAGGTCGCGGGCAAGTGACGCGAAGGTGTCGTCCACGCGTCCGCGCGGATTGAAGTTCGCAGATGCGACGCGGGCGCGTCATTCACGCGTTCACGTCACCTAACTTCGGAGCAACTATGGCAAATTATATATCAAATCGAAACCCCGGGCGTTAGCTGTCCGACGCAACTAGAACCGCGTCATTTGGACCTCTGTAGCTAAAGTTATAGCTATTTGAGTGTGAAGAGGTCAGGCTGGACAGCTTAGCAGTTTCTCCAACTTCTTGTATTCCTTCCACTTTTGCATGCTTCCTTTCTATCCTCCGAGCCATTCCTGTCCTATAATCTCTGAAATCACTTAACACACATATCAAGGCATCTAATGGTAATAAGAGAAGATTTAAACATAGGGAACTTAAGGCCAAAGAAGCATGTTTTCAATCAAAGCACATAATTAGGAAGGCAAATGTAAAACCATGCAAATAGTATGAATAAGTGGGTAAAGAGTTGATAAAATTCACTCAATTGAGCACAAGATAAACCATAAAATAGTGGTTTATCAACCTCCCCACACTTAAATATTAGCATGTCCTCATGCTAAACTCAAGAGAAGCTATAAAAGAAGTGAAGAGGAATGGTAGAATGTATGAAATGCAACCTATCTTATATGAATGCAACTACATGCAAAATGTTTCTACCTACTTGGTTAAAAGCAAACAAATTCTCCAAGACAAATACAAACCAATTTTCACTAATTCAAATTATACAATAAAAGACAAGTAAACTTGTAAGAAGATAGCTCATGAAAGCAGGGAACATAGAATCAAGCATTGAACCCTTACTGGTAATGTATATCACTCTAATCTCTCAAGTGTCTAGGGTTAATCACTCTATTATTCTCTAATCATGCCTTCTAAACTTTGTTCTTCATCTAACCAATCAACAAATATTTAGCATACTAATGCAAACATCATGAGGTCTTTTCAAGGTTGTAATGGGGCTAAGGTAAGGGTGAGGATATATGTATGACCAAGTGAGCTATAATATGAATCTTTAATTAGCCTAAGCTCTTACCTAATATACATATACTCTATATACTTTTAAATTCATGCCTAGCTACCCATAATTCCCACTTTTATATGATTTCCATACTTATGTACCAAAATTTTGATATTTCTTTACTTTTATCACATGTGCATTGATCTTTTTATTAACTTAGCATTGGGGTAATTTTGTCCCCTTATTTATTTACTTATTTATTGAATATTTTTGAATTTTTCTCTCTCTCTCTTTTTTTTTTTTGTAGAGAAATAAACATAACTTATCAATGCACATGGATTTTCCATTATTTTTCTATTTTGGTTTTTTTTCATGAGTAGGTTCCCAAATTCTCAATATTTTAGAAACATGATACATTCCCTTATTAACCCATGTTCCCACAATTTCCTCACACTTAGTTGATGCACACTCTCTATCTTAAGCTAACTAAAGATTCAATTGGGGTATTTAATTTGTTTTTCTGCTTAAGGCTAGTGATGTGATAAAATATAGAATGAATGGGATTAAAAGGCTCAAGGTGGCTAACAAGGGTGATGTAAAGGGTAGGCTTATTTGGGATAAGTGAGTTAAAATCAAACAATGGCCTCAATCATATGCAAACATGTAAATACACTAAATATTGGACATATAGAATGGAACAAAGCAAAGATTGCAATCATAGTGAAGAAAACACACAAGAATAAAAATTTATGGTTAAATAATGTAACCATGTAAATAAGCTCAAAATCTCACAGGTTGTGTGTTCTTTGGCTCAAAAACCATGTTCCAAATACAACTTCAAACAAATTTTAACATAAAATTTTTTTCAATTTAAATTAGTGAAAATTTTCAAAGATAGGGTCTTAAAAGAATTTTATTACTTTAACCAAGTAGTAACTAGATGCATAAAATCAAACAAATATGCAAATGCAACAACTAATTTAACAAAGAAAATTAAACATTGGTGCTAAAATATGAAGTGACTAACCCCTGGAAGTCGGTATCGACCTCCCCACACTTAAAGATTGCACCATCCTCGGTGCATGCTAAGATGTGCAGGTGGACGGGCTATTCCAACTGGCGCTTTTCTCCGAAGATTTTACAGATGGACTTGTCTGTCTCCCCATGTAAACGTCTTCTGGTTCTCTTCCTGGTGGCCATCCTGAAAGAAAAAGGGAAGAAAGGTAACCCAATAATAAAGATAAGAAAATAAATGAAGTATGGTTGGGTTAATGCCAAATGATAAGGGTCTCATTTACATGGAAGCTTCAACATGTACGTGAGAAAACAATATAAGCACATTGCATACTAGTGGTACAAAATTTGCAACAAAGGAGAGGAAAATGTGGGTAATGCAAGATAGTATAAATTCATATCAATGCAAGAGAAGTACAAGTATCATAAAAGATTAGCATTGATTTAAATAATGTTACCCAATCAGAATAAAACAAGTCATAAGCACTAAGATAATACCAGAAAAGATATAACAGTTGAATAAGAACATTTGAACACCAATGGTAAAATAATAAATTTAGAAAAGAAAATAAAAATATACAAAATTAAAATACAATGAATGAAAGTATGCAAATAAATAAAATAAAAGATAAGAAGAATGAGAAGGGAAAGAAATAAAGTAAGAAAGAAAGAAGAAATGAGAAAAGATAGAAGAAATTAGGATTGGGAAAGAAAAGATAAGATAATTGGCTGATTTGGATAAGCTGTGCGGCGCAAGCGACGCGGACGCGTGGGGACGCGGTCGCGCGACTTGCGCTTAAATTAATCGACCCGGTCGCGTCGGTCACGCGGACGCGTGACGGATTTTGTGCTACTGGCGCGAGGGCAGCCTCGCGCTCGCACAACTCTCTGTTCAAAATGCATTATTGCCAAATATCAGGGTGATGCGGTCGCGTGGTCGACGCGATCGCGTGAGTGATCATGATAGGGACGTGACGCGGACGCGTGAGCCATGCGTCCGCATGGTAAGGCTGGGCGTTCAGCACCAGTCCAGCACCACTCCAGCATAACTTTCGGCTATGCACCTTTTTCACGTCGATTTTCATGTCACGCGGCTGCGTGAGTGACGCGGTCGCGTGGGAGGCCAAAGTTCCCACATGACGCGGACGCGTCAGCGACACAGTCACGTGGATCAATTTGTGCCAAAGGCACGCCTCCAGTCACGCGATGTTCGATTTTTTTCTTCCCAATGCACTGGCGACGCGGACGCGTCAGTGACGCTGCCGCGTCGCGTGCATGCTTTTTTTTTTTATAATGCAATATGCAGAATGCAATGCTAATATGAATGTTATGCAAAACTCCAGGTTCAATAAAATAAAATAAAACTCGAAAACAAATAAAACTAAATAAAAATGAAAAAGGAACGATCATACCATGGTGGGTTGTCTCCCACCTAGCACTTTTAGTTAAAGTCCTTAAGTTGGACATTTGGTGAGCTCCCTGTTCTGGTGGCTTGTGCTTGAACTCATCCAGGAATCTCCACCAATGTTTGTATCTCCAGTAACCTCCAGAGTCCCAAACTAGGCATGTAAAGCCTTTAAGAAGCTTCAAATAGATTCTTAGGCTCTCTGGGTGACAAATGTCAGAGCAGATTCCAGGATCCCAAATCTTGCTTTTACACCCATTTTTGTCGGGATCTGTATTTTTCCAGCCGGGTGATAAGTAATTTGAATTCTCACTGCAGCTACCAAACAGCTTCCTAGATCCATTCAATTGAGCTTTACACCAACCTTTGCATTTAAACTTAAAGCTTCCAACCATAATGAACCTTGCAGGACAATTCTTACTACTGACCATTTTCCTCTTACTCTTAATGCCACAAAGAGCTCTAAGTTGACCATCCGTCTCCAGTAGCCCATATTCAAGTGGAATTAGAAAGCTAAGGGATATGAATTTTACCCACTTGAATATTGTGAAGGATGATGGCAACTTATGGGGAGGAGTCTCCAATAACTTTGGCAAGGTGATTTCAAGCTCCATTCCCTTGTGCTCTTTGACAACTTCCACCTCCTTGTAAGCTTCTTCAATTTCAACCTCTTCCTCTTGGTAGCTTTCTTCCAATTCAATCTTCTCTTCTTCATTGCTTACCAAGGGCATGGGAGGTTGTGCTTCTGCTTTTTTAGTCTCCATCTCTTGATCAACCTCTTCCAAGTCTTCAACTATGATATGCCTTAGAGGTTGTACACCCTCCTCAGCATCAACATCAAACATCGTGGAAGGAGGCTCTGTGACTGGACTTTCCAATGGAGGTACAACATCTCTTAAGTTTGCAACCACTTCTTCCTTTTTAATAATTGCTGCTTTGTCCAGTTGTTTAAGTATAAAATCGTACTCATCCTCGATGATTTTCTTTCTATGACAACTCCTTTTAACTACTCTTTCATCTTCAAGGGTCTCTCCTACCTTTACCCATAGGGCCTCCTCTAGCTCCTTATGAAGTATGGATTCGCGAAAATGATTCCTTCTTTCCTGTTTCATATCAATAGCATAATTGGGATCATCTTGCTCTTGGATTGATGGATGTCGGTGCTCTCCCATGGAGGGTGGTGATGAAATGAAAAGATCATTATGTGGTTGAAAAGGAAGTGCACTAGAGCTTGAGGGTTGAATATTGGAGGTAGAAGGTTGGTTCATGCGGGATATAAGATTTTGGAGTGTAGAAGTGAGACCAATGATGTTAGAGATGAGTGTATTGTTATCCAATGGAGGTTGGGGTGGATCTATGTATGGTTCATTTGGCTCATAATGTAGTTGGTATGGTGGATATGATTTAGGGTCATATGGAGGTGATTGGTGGAAAGGGGCTTGTGAGTATGGTGGTCCAAAGTCATGTTGAGAAAAGGGTTCATAGGCATATGGTGGTGGTTGTTGATAGTCCATTGGAGGTGGTTGTCGCCAAGAGGGTTGATCAAATCCTTGTGGCTCCTCCTATCTTTGATTGTTCCAATCTTGATGCCTGTTCTCATTGTAATTTCTTCTTCCTACAACATAATTGTAACCAGGCTCATAGCGATGGGGGTGAGAGTTCATAGTAACAGATAAAAATTAAAAACGAAAATAAAAACAAATTCAAATTAAAAGGTTATTTAAATTTTGAATTTGAAAATTAAATTTTGAAATTTAAATTTTTGAAATTTGAATTTTAAAATTTGAATTTTGAAAAAGTCAACAATATAAGATAAAGTTTTGAAAAAGATTTAAATTTTGAAAAGGTTTGATTTTTAAAATTTTAAATTTGAATTTTGAAATTTAAATTTTGGAATTTAAATATTGAAATTTGAAATTTGATTTTGAAATAAGATAAGATAAAAAAAATTTAAAAAAATCTGAATTTTTAAAAGAAAAATTCGAAAATCCAATTAAAAACAATAAAATGATACCAAACTTAAAATTTTTAGATCAAAACGAAGAAAACAACTAAGAACAACTCGAAGGTCAAGATGAACACGAAGAACAAATTTTAAAAAAAAAATTTTAATAACTAAATAAAAACCAATAACCTCTTAATTTAAAAAAAAAAGCAAAAAAACAAAAACAAAAATAAAAACAAATAAACAAGCAAAAAGCAAATATTTACAATAACCAATAATAAGGCACACGTTTGCAATTCCCCGGCAACGGCGCCATTTTGAAAGAGCTGGAAGATTGATGGTTTAGAGGTTATAGTAAACTCTCGTTGCAAGTATAGTTACTAAACCAAACAATCAACCTTTCTTACAAACGTTTTGGTTGTCACAAGTAACAAACCCCTTTAAAATTGATAACCGAGTATTTAAACCTCAGGTCGTCTTCTCAAGGAATTGCAGGGAAGTATGTTCTTATTATTGGTTATGAGGATTGTAAATTGGGGTTGTGAAGATGAGGAACAAGTAATTTAAATTGCAATTGAAATAAGTGAGACTGTAGAGTAAATAAATAACTGTAAAATAAACTTTTGGCAAGGTATGAGAAATTAGAAATCCTATCCTAGTTATCCTTATCAATGATGATGAAGATTGAATCTTAATTCCACTTAGTTAGCCTTTACTTAAAGTAAAGAAAAGTCAAGTGACTAATTAGTTTGATCTTCAAATCCTAGTTAATCCCTAAGGAAAGATTGGGATTATTGAAGTTCAATTCAATTAGCAAAGATAACAATTATCAATCATGTTGAGTTTGATAACTCCTGAGTTACTGATTTCTTAACCAAGACCAAAAGGGAAAAGTAAATCTACTGGAATAAAAATGTCTTCAAATTGGAAGCAACAGTAACATGAATAAATGAAAGCAATAATAAACTGAAAATACCTCAAATAACATTAATTCAAAGAAATCAAATCTAACATGGAAGTTCATAAATTAAATTAGAAAAATAAATAAAAGGAACATTGAACCTGTGATCGCAAAAAATAAAATAATCATAAAGTGAAAAGAATCCTAATTCTAAATCCTAAGAGAGAGGAGAGAACCTCTCTCTCTAAAACTACATCTAATCCTAAAATTGTGAATATGAAAGCATGATTATGAATGGATGCATTCCCCCACTTTATAGCCTCTAATCTGTGTTTTCTGGGCTGAAAACGGGGTCAAAAGCAGCCCAGAAATCGCTCCCTGCGATTTCTGTTACGTTCAGGTCGTGGGCAAGTGACGCGAAGGCGTCGTCCACGCGTCCGCGCGGATTGAAGTTCGCAGATGCGACACGGGCGCGTCATTCACGCGTTCGTGTCGCCTAACTTCAAGGTAGCTATGTCAAATTATATATCAAATCGAAACTCCGGACGTTAGCTTTTCAACGCAACTAGAACCGCGTTGTTTGGACCTCTGTAGCTAAAGTTATAGCCGTTTGAGTGCGAAGAGGTCAGGCTGGACAGCTTAGCAGTTTCTCCAACTTCTTGTATTCCTTCCACTTTTACATGCTTTCTTTCTATCCTCTGAGCCATTCCTGTCCTGTAATCTCTGAAATCACTTAACACACATATCAAGGCATCTAATGGTAATAAGAGAGGATTTAAACATAGGGAACTTAAGGCCAAATAAGCATGTTTTCAATCAAAGCACATAATTAGGAAGGCAAATATAAAACCATGCAAATAGTATGAATAAGTGGGTAAAGAGTTGATAAAATCCACTCAATTGAGCACAAGATAAACCATAAAATAGTGGTTTATCAGTGATACATGTCAATAACAGCCCACGTCATCATGCTATGTTATCACTCTATTAACAAAAAATTGGTCAGAAATTAACGTAATGTATTTTTGTCAATCTCAAAGACATAATTGATACAATTAAAATCTCAGAAATGATTTTAGTGACGAGCCAATCTCAAAGGCCATTTTGAGTTTAACTCGAGATACAACGCATATATATGTGAGAAGATCACTAAGAAATTTTATGATCCAATATTAAATTTATTCCAATTTAATAAGTTTTAATATTATCCATTAAAGAGGACTCAAACATCCATTCTTTAGCATGAAAATTTGAGTCTCATCCTCTCATGTGTCTACCGTGTTTATCTCCCAACACACATTAAAGTTGTTTCGAAAAAATATAATTGTATTTGAATAATATTAATTTAATTTATTGTGAATTGAATTTTATTGTAAATTTACTTTTAGTAGAAACAATAATTTTTTTTACTTTTTTATTCTTGAGAATTATATTGAAACAGTAATAAGATGTTAATTAGTTACTTGTTCTAAGCTTTTGTATTAAGGAGTGGTATATTAATTGAGTTATTATTATTTTTTTTATAAAATTAAGAGTGAGACTTAGATTCATGATCTTTTAGATGAGTATGGAAAGATTATAGTTTAGTTTAGTAAAGTTTTTTGAAGAGGTATTTGTATTTTTTAAAAGCTCAAACTTTTCATTTTGTATTTAATAAATCAAAAAGACCTTGTGCTTGTATTTGTAACTTTTAAAAGATCGAGTACTTTTAAAAGCATCTAAGATAAAGTTTTTTAAAGTTGGCTTGTACTTTTCAAAATTTAAAATTCTAATATAACCTTATATATTAACTAATTTTCAAATTTAATACTTGTATTTATGTCTATTATAGTATTTTTAAATTTTAAAAACTATTTTACCAAACGCTTGTTGCTTGTGTATGTTTATTGAAAGCTATTTTTAATTTAATTTACCAAACATAAATACTACAACTTCTTTTGGGTATGTCTAAAGATGAGCATATAATTAGATGCGCCACATTTATATAGATCATTAGATTTAATTAGATAAAAATTAAAGGCTAATATGAAAGAAGAGCATTAATGAACTCTAATAAATATAGAATATCCTAGTACATAAATAAATGTTTTAAATGACAATACTTTAATACGCAATATTTTAAATGGCAACAGAATTTTTTATTCTTAAATAATTAAATATAAAACATATAAATACAAAAATATAAATATTTTTTATTCAATAAGATTAATTATTATACAATAAATTTTTATAATATTAAAAAATTATATTAAAATAAAATTTTAAACGGTAACATAAAAATATAAAATAATTAAAATTTTATTTTATATTATTTGACAAATAATTAAATTATTATATTCAAAAATTTATTAATTAACTAATTTTGTTAAAGATATTATTATATAAAATAATTTTTCATCAAAATATTTTGAAAATATAATTTATTTAAAATATTATATATAATACATGAAAATATTAACCTTTTTTATTTTTTTCAATTTTTTAAAAAAAAAAAATAAAAATAATATAATTCTAAATACATACCTATCACATTATATATTTACTTATATTAATAAGATCTAAACTAATCAAACTCACATAATTAAAAATATAAAATATATAAATACAAAAAAATAAATATTTTTTATTTATTAAAATTACCATTTAAAGTTTCATATATATAATATTTAAAATTATATATTTATAATAAGATATTTTTTATTTTTATTATTTTCAAGTATTTTTTTATTGTTTTAGTTAAATTTTTTATTCTCTAACTCGACCATACATATATATATATATATATATATATATATATATATATATATATATATAGTGTAAATGTCATAATATTTCTAAAATAATTTTATTTTTTTGTATTTATATGTTTTATATTTTTCTAAAATAATTTTATTTTTTTGTATTTATATGTTTTATATTTTTAATTATATAAGTTTGATTAATTTAGGTCTTACTAATATAAATAAATATGTAATATGATAGGCATGTTTTTAGAATTATATTATTTATTCTGTTTTAAAAAAAATTGAAAAAATAAAAAAGTTAATATTTTCATATATTATATATAATATTTTAAGTAAATTATATTTTTAAAATATTTTGATGAAAAATTATATTATATAATAATATCTTTAATAAAATTAGTTAGTTAATAAATTTTAAATATAATAATCTAATTATTTCTCAAGTAATATAAAATAAAATTTTAATTATTTTATATTTTTATGTTATAGTTTAAAATTTTATTTTAATATAATTTTTTAATATCATAAAATATTTTTGCATAATAATTAATCTTATTGAATAAAGAATATTCATTTTTTTGTATTTATATGTTTTATATTTAATTATTTAAGAATAAAAGATTTTGTTATCCTTTAAAGTATTGTGTATTAAAGTATTGCTATTTAAAATATTTATTTATGTACTAGAATATTCTATATTTATTAGAATCCATATCAATGGTCTATATAAATGTGGCGTATCCAATAAACACATAATTATTGTACTCGTTTTAGACATACTCCTTTTAAAAAGTCATCTTTTAAAAATTAATTTTTATAAATTATTTTTAAAAAATAAAAATTTTACCAAATTAAACCTATGTCATTTGAATTATAGTTTGTTGGTAATTAAATTTTCACTTTCTTTTTAAAAATTTTGTATTTTAATATAATTTTGGATAATATCATTCAAATAATATTTATTTTTTTATAATTATATTTGACAAAAGATATCTAAACACAAACTATATTAACATTGACATCCAATTTTAATGAAAATTAATTTTAATAAAATATCATATCAATATTCATTTACAAATATTAATCGGATCAAAATACATACTAAATTAAATAAATAAATCTTTCTTTCTCTTTTAATCTTATGGATAAAGATAGGATTCATTTCAATGGTAACTCATGAAAGAGGTCAAAACACGTATACTATTGACGATAAGAACAAATTTAATAGTGATAATTATAACATAATAGTCCCAAATAAAAAGTATATTTAATAGTTCACTTTGTGCGCTCACCAGTTACCTCATATCATCACGGCTCCTTATAAAAACTAAAAAGCATTTAATAACAATAATAATTATATGGAAACAAATCAGAAAATTTATTTGTACCATTATTATGTGATACGTTACCATATGTTACCACATTAGTCAAACATTCTATAAAACTTTCTCACCAAATAGTTGAATACGCTAAAGAAGTTTTATATTGGATGGTCATACTATAAATACTAAAGGTTTACAGAGAAAAGAAATTGTGCACATAAAAAAAAAAAAAAAAAAAGAACAAAGTTGAGAGAAAAGAGAATTTTCAAGTGAAAATGGCGAGAAAAGAAGCTTTGGTTTTCGCTTTCTTATGCCTCATAATCATGGCATCTGTGGCAGCCAGAACTATTCCAGAAGCAAATGTCGATAATACAGATGCTACAACAACAAATAAGCATGCAGAATTTCTTGATAACAATAATAAAATTGATGGTAAAGTCCTCATATTATAATTTCTGTTTATAATATTTGTGATTTTTTTTAATATATTTTATATTTAATTTTATTAAATTTTATTCTTAATATTTTTTATTTATATCAAAGTTATTATTGAACATTTTTTGTTTTATTCTTAATGTTCTAAACGTAGTTAAAGTTTAGTATAATTTTGACATAAATAAAAAATATTAAAAATAAATTAAATAAAATTAACGTTAAAATATTTTTAAAAAAATTTATAAACATCAAAGATAAAAAATATACCTAAACCTTTATTTATAATCACAATTGAAAACTATGACCATAACCAGTTTAATGTGGTAGTTCTTAAATGTGAAATAAAAATGTCATTTACTCTTTCTTTTTGCTGGCAATCAACTAACATTTATTAAGTAGTGTTTATTTTAGTGATTAAAATTGAATTGGGAGATTAAAATTTAGTATTGTGTTTGATAATAAAAAATTGTAATTAAAACTTTAGTTTTTGAACAAAAATTTTCACTCACTTTAATACTTTTAAAAAATGAAGACATAAAATACTAAAATTTTTAAAGATAAAAACTAAAATTTTTAATAACATTTTTTTTAATAACAAAAATTATTTTAATAACTATTTTTATTTCATCTTCATATTTTTTTTTGAACCAACAAAATATAAAAATATAATTTAATTATATATATTTTATACTAAACATATAATATAAAAATTTAATTTAATTTTACTATTTCAGTCTTTATCTTTCCATCTTAATCTTAATCTCGATCTCCTTTCGAGATGCAGTCTTAGTTAGCCATACGTTTGTTCTTTACTTATGTATGTTTGTGTCGGTGGTGTGCTACATTGCATGACAAGTGTAGAAGTGCCACTATTCTTTGGTTGTATATCTTTCTTCCTTCATACCAAGGAGATAGGTATTTACGTGTCTTTTATATTTTGTTTAGTTTATTTTTTATATTGTGTTTTATATCTGCCACTCGGGAAGATAGTTAGCCGTATCCATGACTAGTATTTACCCAACTTGACTCCAGATAAATTTTTGAATGCTTGATATTGTTTGTTGGATTCTATTTATATAAGCCAAATATTAATAAAATTATAATTCAGTGGAGTAAAATAGGAGTAGAATAGATTAAATTGCAGGTATGGTTAGATTAGAATAATAGTAGTGAACAATATTAAATAACTAACAAAATTTATTATCTTTTATTAATATTTTACTGACATTCTAAATTTTAATAGTATAAAAATAAAATATTAATTGATATTAATAAAAAATATTAGCACCTTTTTTTTTCTCTTTTTCTTTTGATCCTATGTAATTTGGCAGCGTTGCTTACTAAATTTTGGATATGTTTTGTCACTTTACAGGTAAAGTTCGGACGTGTTGCATCTCAAATCCGTTAATTGGGGGCTGCTTGTGGTATTGCAAAGCGAAGCACACATAGTCACCATACAGCCGCATGGATTATACAAGACACACGATGCACTACCATGGGCTATGCAGGATTTGAATAATAAACGTGTCCTTCATCCTAAAATCGTCGTGTTGTAACAAATTAATGTGAAATAAATATCACATGAATATCTTTAGTAGTTAAGTCTTATGGTTTGTGAGTGATATCTTAATAGTTATTTTGATAATACTTAAGCAATTTATCTAATCATATTTTGTGCCACAACATAATCAAGTAATTTTAATAATCAAATATAATAAAATTGGTCCAATAATACATTGGTTTAAAATCATTCGAACAAAAAGTTATTTATAACATATATGCGTGAATCATGCATACTTTTTAATGTATGCAGTTTCTTCCTCGTTTGAACTTCTGGTATCATATTTTCTAAATAATTAAGGTAGATATTTTTACGAATATATAAAAAAAATTATTCAATTTATATTTTTGTTAAAATTTTTTAAGTGTATTTTTTATTAATTCATTTAGTTTGTGTATATCTTATTTTATTGTATAAATATTATTGAATAACTATTTGGTATATATATATATATATTTTATTTTTTTTACAAATATTTTTAAATAATTATTAAACATATATTATGTTTCTATTATAAATATTTTTCAATAATTATTTAAAAAATATAAATTTATGTTAAAACTTCCTATATAACTAACAAAAATTACCATACTACAATTAATACAATAGCATAATTATGAATGAAATGATTAATTATAATATAAAAATGTTGAATACCATTGAATTTTTCGTTGGATTTAGCGTTGCGCTTTAGCGATAATTTTACCGGCGGATTCACTTTTCTAACAGTAAATTTACTGATAAAGTTGGAAGGAAAAAGGAAAAAATTGACGCAATTTTTACCGTCGTATTTACTGATGAATTTAGCTCAATTAGTAAAATACTGCATTTTGGGTCACGTATAATACGTTACCATCGGATTTATTCACTGGTATATTCGACGGTAGAGATTCTCTAAATTCGAATGCCATACTCTCTCTCTCTCTCTCTCTCTCTCTCTCTCTCTCTCTCTCTCTCTCTCTCTCTCTCTCTCTCTCTCTCTCTCTCTCTCTCTCTCTATATATATATATATATATATATATATATATATATATATATATATATATATATATATATATATATATATACCACCTCCAGGGCTGGCCACCACCAACAACCTCCAAGGATTCTGTGGACTCGACTAGAACTCGTTGCATTCCTTGAGGAGCTGTGTCGCCGTCGATTGCGCTGCTGCCACCACCTCTGCTCCCTCCTTCAAGTAGGTTATTCTCCTCCCTTTCTTTATTATTTTTTTTTACAATTTTAATTAAAGAAAACCCTAAATGCAGCCCTGTTAGTCAATCACTACTAGCTTGCCATTTGTCCTACCACCACGTTGAAGAAGTCCTCCGTGCCCTCATTGTCTTCAGGTAAACCCTAACTTTATCTTATTTTACCTACAATTTCTTATTTTCAGTACTTTAAATTTTAAATTTAATTTTATATTTAAATGAGTACTCCGTCAATCTAATATTGATAATTTAGTACTTAAATAAAAAAAATAAATGTACACATAATTAAATATGAATATTATTTGACATCATGTCTTAAAATGTCTTTTTTCTTAAATTTTACAGTATTTTTTGAAATTTTTTTAGAAGTGAATGATGTGTTTATTGCTTTTGGACTAAATTATCAATGTTATATAATCTTTTGATTTCTAAATAATAGTTTATTGATGAGCGAAAATTAATGCTCACGGATACTGACAAGTACACCAGATCGTTCAAATAATACCACGATGAGTGGATATTGTAAAACCAAGATAAATAATAAATAATTAATTAATAAATTAATTGTGAGAAAAAAGGGTTAAAAAATTTAAAATTTAGAAAATTATTGGTGAAAATATAATTAATTACAAAAAATACGTATCGACGTTAAAATTAACTGTACCAACTTAAATCTATCCGATATTGTGTATAAAAAAATAAAAATGTAGGACTAACCAGAAAAATGTTTAGAATAAAAACTAGAATATTTATCTTAAAGATTTTGGTCCTCGGTGGGTCCTATGGGCTGAAATTACAAAGGGCCTTCACTTAAAGCCCAAGCCTATGACTCTTAACACCACCGTAACAAAAATTTAGAGAGAGAGCCACGAGTTTAAGAGAAAGAGAGAACCAAAAACCCTAACTTCACCGTTTACATTTCCATTCAAATCCATATATCTCACAAATCGTAGCTCCGATCAAAGATCCGTTTGTGGCCACGCGACCACCTCGTTACCCTCTTCAATTCTATACCACTTTTGTAGTGAGTATTCGCGAGAACCTTTGACCATTCCCCTATTTTCTATCAAATTTGTATTTTGGTTGTGAAGTGTTGAAATATTGTGATTTTGAAAGTTCAAGTACAATCTCTAGCAGGATTTTGATCCAAGAGTAAGTGGTACGAGGTAAGAAAACTCAACCTTTCCATCATCCCTAATTTTGAGTAAAAATTCTAGTGTAAATTTTTGAATAATTGATGTAATTAGATTATATGGAGTAGCTTGGATTGCTTGATTGGTTTGGTGCGAGTTTGAGGCTTGGGTTGATTGTGGAGCTCTTGATTGGAGGAGGATTGATTAAAGCTTGGGTTCGATCAGAGAGAAAATCCAAATTGTTGGAAACCGCCGTCAACGAAGGTGTGTCTGTGCGTGTGTGTGCGTGCGCGTGTGCGTGTGCGCGTGTGCGTGTGTGGGTGCACATTTGTGCGTGCGTGCGTGTGTGTATGCGTGTGTGTGTGTGTGAATTTGGATACAAATTATGGTTTGATAGTCTATCATGGCTATTGATATGAAATTTGGATCGGAGGCTGTGATTAGGTAAGGTACACTCTTTTGGTAACTTATTAGCCTCAATTGAGGCATTGAAAAGGTTAAATTGATGTGTTGCATTTGTTGTTGTGAATGAACAATCGTAATGAATTATGAAAGTGAGTTGGAAATAGTTAATTGTATTGAAATTGGTTGATTGAATTTTGAATGGTTAGGATATGGTTGAGAATTGATGATTGGGTAAAAAGGGTGCCGCGGATTGGTTTAAGTTGGTTTTGAAAGAGACAAAATTTGAAATTTTGTAAAATTGACACTTATGCAGAATTTTGGTAAAAATCGATTTTTGACTAGCTTTGATGGGGCATAACTTAGCGGTCGAAGCTTGAAATTTTATGAAATTTATCTTGAATTAAATCCAATGATGAGAAATTTAAAACCATCAAAGAACAAGGAAAAATGAATTTTGTAGCAAAAGTTACGCAAGATTAAAAATTGGTGGTAAAACTAAAATTTCAAAATTCTGCAGCATACCAGATTTTGGCTGGTGTGCGCGCGCATAGAGGCGTACGTGCGCACTAGATAAAGACTTTGTTTAACCTAGTGTGTACGCACACTATAGAGAATTTACAAGCTGTGCGTGCGTACGCACCAGACGGGAATTGTTGTCTAATCTGTGCATGTGCACAGAGGTGTATGTACGCACACATTCTGATTTTTCTCCAAAATGTTGTTTTGACTGTTTAGCCTTCCTGACAAGCTTGTAACCTGATGTAATCCCCATATGATGTCTGATAACTAAATTTTATGCTTTGAAAAGAGTGTGGGTAAATTCAATGAATTAAATTGATTTATTCCCGAATAAACCCTTGGTTAGCCGGATGAAAGAGTGTGGGAACGGAGGTTTATCCCATCCACGGTGAGGATGGTGGCGATGTCCCGCTCACGAGATAATGAAATTGATAAATTGATAAAGAAATTGTGGTTAACAAATCTAATAAGTTATGAAATTAATTAAAGTCAATGATTATGACTGATTGTGGTCTGAATGACTGAATTGGCAAGGACGGAGGTTTGTCCCGCTTCCGTGGCAAGGTCGTGGGTTTTGCCCCGCTTGTGTATTGGTTTAACACTTGTTCTGGGTAAGGACGGTGGTCTCATCCCGCTTGTTCGTGGTTGTTGATGTAATACTTGTTCTGAGCAAGGATGGAGATTCCATCGCGCTTGTTCGTGGTTGTGGTGTGATATGGGAATGGTGATTTTATCCCTCCTGCATTCCACTTTCTCTGGATTGCAAGGTGAGACAACACCCCCCGTTGAAGTGAGACAACACTTTCCATTATTTTGGCACGGTTTGTACCTCCAGGAGAAGGTGAGATAGAAATCTCTGTTGAGATAATGGTACCATGACTTGTTTAATTCCTCCTGGGGATATGCACCGAGAAATTGATCTAGGTGTTGCCAATCGAATTTTGTGTCGGGTTTGGGAAAATATCTGACATGTAAGCTCGTGTCTAATAGAACATGCATGTATCATGTGCATCTATATGTTATTGTTTGAGTGTGCATATTGCATTTGGTTTGCCTATCTGAGGATTCTGTTAATTGCTAAATGTATTACTTGCTATACTTGTTTTCTAATTGTGTTTGATTTACATTGATTATTAATTGTGTTTGACACTACTGAATTGGATACCAAATTGAATAACTGGGATATTGAGAATAAAGATGACCTTGTGTTAGAAAGAATTAAGGCTAGAGACAATTGATAAGGGCTGAGACTTAGCATATTAACCCTATTAGGATTAGTTAAACCTTAGGCTTGAACCTTGTGTGTTGGAGATTAGGATTGCCTTGCGGGTTCATGTTTCTTAATATAGTCTTTATTTGGAACTATTACCCTACTGGGAACTTTTGGGTTCTCACCGGCTGTGTAAATTTTTTGTTTTTCAGATACAGAGCGTGATGCACCTCGCTGACTATGCAGGATTCCTTTTGGGCAAGCGAAGAAGATTTCCCTTTTGTTGAGATTTAATTTTACTTAGTATCTTTCTCCATTTTTAAAAATATTATTGTATAGTCCTCTTAGAGGTTAAATTTTGGAGAAACGGGATGTTATTTTATACAATGTCTGGTTTGTAATATTCTAGCCAGCCTTTTTTTTTGCAGGTCAAAACTAGTTCTTATTACATATTCTATTCAGAATCTTACATATATATCTATATATCTCTTTTGATTATGTATAAAATGCTGCTTATCTTTAATGCTTGATGTGTGATAACAGTCGTCATTTTATTTATCCTTTCTTCACAGGCTCCTAGTTATATTATTATCCTTCAAATACTGTGTATGTATTTTGCTTTTCGGTATCGTAATGCCTCACAACCTCTAATTTTACGACTATATTGTAAGGCTTTTTGTGGTAGGGTGTTATAGATATTGTTCCCACGAGGATTAAGGGATTGAGAAAATAAATATCGGATCGCTAATTAAATCAATTAAACCTGGATTAATGAGGGTAGGAACCATGTCTTGCTTGGAACTTTGATTATGAGAAAGAAGTGGTTGAGAATGTCAAGGGTTTCAGAGATGTTTATTTTCTAGGAAGCTTAAACCTTATGTTTATTTATTTTAATTCATGCAAAGATCTTTCCATGACAAAGCATAGATAATTAAATTCCAATTCCTTGGCAATTCAATTGATCTTTAATTAATCAATCACCAATTCCTTAGTCAGAAGGGGTGGTTCTTGGCCACAAAATCTCTAAAAGAGGCATAGAGAAGGACAGAGCTAAGGTGGAAGTAATTGAGAAATTACCCCCCACCTTGCAATGTCAAAGCAATTAGAAGTTTCTTGGGGGCATGCTGGGTTTTATAGGAGATTCATTAGAGACTTTTCAAAGATAGCCAAATCTTTAAGTAACTTTCTTGTCTCTAATATACCTTTTATCTTTGATAGAGAATGCATGCAAGCCTTTGATGAGCTTAAAAGTAGACTCTCCTCTGCACCTATTATAGCACCACCTAGCTGGAATTTGCCTTTTGAATTGATGTGTGATGCATCAGACTTTGCTATTGGTGCTGTTCTAGGACAAAAGAGAGACAAGCTAGTACATGTCATCTATTATGCTAGCAAGGTTCTTAATGAGAATCAAAGGAACTACACCACCACAGAGAAGGAACTCCTTGCTATAGTCTTTGCATTTGATAAGTTTAGATAATATCTTATTGGTTCTAAAGTCATTGTATTTACTGACCATGCAACTCTTAAATATTTGCTGACCAAGCAAGAGTCCAAGCCTAGATTGATAAGATGGATCTTGCTGCTCCAAGAATTTAACATTGAAATTAAGGATAGAAGTGGAGCAAAGAATAAAGTGGCTGACCACCTGTCAAGAATCCCACATGAGGAGAATGAAGCACATAACCCTGCAGTGAATGAGAGCTTTCCGGATGAACAGTTGACGATGATCCAAGAAGCCCCCTGGTTTGCAGATATAGCTAATTTCAAAGCCATTGGAGAACTACCTTCCAACATCAACAAGCACTTGAAAAGGAAACTCATCAATGATGCCAAGCATTACATTTGGGATGAGCCTTACCTCTTCAAGAGGTGTGCTGATGGGATTTTAAGGAGATGCATCTCTCATGATGAAGGACAAGAGCTCCTTTGGCACTGCCATGGATCCACATATGGAGGACATTTTAGTGGAAAAAGGACTGCATCCAAGGTATTGCAATGTGGATTCTTTTGGCTTACAATATTCAAAGATGCAAAAGAATTTGTGACAAGATGCAATGAATGTCAAAGAGCTGGCAACCTACCCAAGAAAAATGAAATGCCACAGAGATTCATCATAGAGTTGGAGTTGTTTGATGTTTGGGGGATTGATTTCATGGGACCATTCCCATCCTCATACTCAAACAACTACATATTGGTGGCTGTGGATTATGTGTCAAAATGGGTAGAAGCCATAGCTACTCCAACAAATGATAACAAAGTGGTGATTAATTTCTTGAGGAAGAATATATTCAGCCGGTTTGGGATTCCAAGAGCTCTTATAAGTGATGGGAGAACTCATTTTTGCAACAAACAACTTGAGACACTCCTCCTAAATTATGGTGTCAAGCACAAGGTAGCAACCCCATACCATCCACAAACCAATGGTCAAGCTAAAATTTCAAATAGAGAGCTCAAGAGAATCCTTGAGAAGACTGTTGAAAACTCAAGAAAGGATTGGTCCAAGAAGCTAGATGATGCATTATGGGCTTATAGGACAGCTTTTAAGACACCCATTGGCGTGTCTCCATACCAATTGGTGTTTAGAAAGTCTTGTCATCTACCAGTGGAGCTTGAACATAGAGCATTTTAGGCTCTAAAGATGTTGAACTTTGATAATCAAGCTGCTGGAGAAAGAAGACTGCTGCAGCTCAATGAGCTAGAAGAATTTAGAATTCAAGCCTATGAAAATGCCAAGATCTACAAGGAGAAAACAAAGAAATGGCATGATCAAAAGTTGGCAAAAAGAGAGTTTGTAGAAGGTCAAAAGGCGCTATTGTACAACTCAAGGCTCAAGTTTTTCCCAGGAAAGTTAAAATCAAGATGGTCTGGACCCTTCACCATAGTCAAGGCCTCTCCTTACGGTCATGTGGAGCTTATGGATGAGAAAACTCAAAGGACTTTCACTGTCAATGGCCACAGACTTAAGCACTACTTGGGAGACTCACTAGAGGTGCAAAGAGTGAACTATAACCTCAGCTGAAGAGGGAGAACTGTCAAACTAGTGACGTTAAAGAAGCGCTAGTTGGGAGGCACCCCAACACCCATATCCTTTCAAGCTAGTGACGTTAAAAAAGTGCTAGTTTTATAGAGTATCTTATGTTTAATCACTTGCTTGATTATTTTTCAATTTCAGTGGTTAGTTATTTAGTTGATAGTTTCTTTGATTTGAACTCTAAAAGTTTTTCTAGTTGCTGGAAGTGCAACCTTGCATGTTACATTATCTGATGATGTTAATTGGATTGAGAAGCTGGCTGAGGAACTAAGTTTGACGTGGCCACCAACCCACTTAATTTTTGAACTTACAACAATTTGTTTAAATTTTAAGAGTAAGCCAAAAATTTAAGTTTGGTGTGGCCACCATCATGAGCCAGTTACTAGATGCAAAGAAAGTTTAGTGTCCAAGAGACACACAAAATGAATGCCATTTAGGAGGCTAAGCTTTTGGAAGCTAAAGTACATCCCAGCACAAGAAGAAGCCTCCAGGAAGAAGGATGGTGATCTGTCATCTAAGAAGAAGGATAAAGGAGCAGGGACCTATGCATTGAAGATGCACCATAATGAGAAAAGGTTGTTGATTTTCATGTTAAAAATATACTCTCTAAGTTTACTGCTTAGTGCTCCTTTTGCTTTGATATGTCTGCTGATAATTTTAGAGTCCTTCTATGAGTCCTTTGATTTCCAATTTTCATTTTGAGAAAGAAAATGTCTCTTGTTAAGTTTTCACCGCATCAATTAAATTAGTTTGTTTCCATAAAGAGTCAATGATGAGTTGTTGCAAAAGAAGAATAAGAGACTAAGACCCAAGCGAGCTGGATTCAAAATAAGAAGATGAGTGATGAGCGGATAATTTATACGCTTTTTGGCATTATTTTTAGTATGTTTTTAGTATATTTTAGTTAGTTTTTATTATGTTTTTATTAGTTTTTAAATAAAAATTACATTTCTGGACTTTACTATGAGTTTGTGTGTTTTTCTGTGATTTCAGGTATTTTCTGGCTGAAATTGAGGGACCTGAGCAAAAATCTGATTCAGAGGCTGAAAAAGGACTGCAGATGCTGTTGGATTCTGACCTCCCTGCACTCGAAGTAGATTTTCTGGAGCTACAAAAGCCCAATTGGTGCGCTCTCAATTGCGTTGGAAAGTAAATATCCTGGGCTTTCCAGCAATATATAATAGTCCATACTTTGCCCAAGATTTGATGGCCCAAACCGGCATTCAAAGTCAGCATAGAAATTCTGGCGTCAAAATGCCAGAACTGGCATAAAAGCTGGAGTTAAACGCCCAAACTGGCACAAAAGCTGGCGTTTAACTCCAAGAAAAGTCTCTACACGTGAAAACTTCAATGCTCAGCCCAAGCACACACCAAGTGAGCCCCGGAAGTGGATTTCTGCATCATTTACTTATTTCTGTAATCCTAGGCTACTAGTTCTCTATAAATAGGACCTTTTGCTATTGTATTTTCATCTTGGTTCTTCTGGTTCCCTCTCTGGGGCCGAAGCCAATGATCACTATTATCACTTTTGTATTTTCAACAGTGGAGTTTCTACACACCATAGATTAAGGTGTGGAGCTCTGCTGTTCCTCATGAATTAATGCAAAGTACTATTGTTTTTCTATTCAATTCAATCCTATTTCTTCTCTAAGATATACACTCGTTCTTCAACCTGACGAAGGTGATGATCCGTGACACTCATCATCATTCTCACCTATGAACATGTGCCTGACAACCACCTCTGTTCTACTTGCAATAGCTTGAATGTGTATCTCTTGGGTTTCTAATCTAAGATTAGAACCTTTGTGGTATAGGCTAGAATTATTGTCGGCCATTCCTGAGATTCGGAAAGTCTAAACCTTGTCTGTGGTATTCCGAGTAGGATCTGGGAAGGGATGACTGTGACGAGCTTCAAACTCACGAGTGTTGGGCGTGTGACAGATGCAAAAGGATCAATGGATCCTATTCCAACATGATTGAGAACCGACAGATGATTAGCCGTGCGGTGACAGCGCATTTGGAACATTTTCACTGAGAGGACGGGAAGTAGCCATTGACAACGGTGATGCCTAACATAAAGCTTGCCATGGAAAGGAGTATGAATGATTGGAAGAAGGCAATAGGAAAGCAGAGGTTCATAAGGAACAAAGCATCTTCATACACTTATCTGAAATTCTCACCAATGAATTGCATAAGTATCTCTATCTTTATTTTATGTTTTATTCATATTTTAATTATAAATTCTCCATAACCATTTGAATCTGCCTGACTGAGATTTACAAGATGACCATAGCTTGCTTCAAGCCGACAATCTCCATGGGATCGACCCTTACTCACGTAAGGTTTATTACTTGGACGACCCAGTGCACTTGCTGGTTAGTTGTGCGGAGCTGTGACAAAGAGTTGAGATTACAATTGTGCATACCAAGATGTTGGCGCCATTGATGATCACAATTTCGTGCACCAAGTTTTTGGCGCCGTTGCTGGGGATTGTTCGAGTTTGGACAACTGACGGTTCATCTTGTTGCTTAGATTAGGTAATTTCATTTTATGTTTAAGTTTTGCTTTTTATTTTTCGAAAAATCACAAAAAAAGTATTTCTATTTTGTTCTTCAGAGTTTTTAAGAATGAATTCTAGAGTTTCATGATGATTTGTTGAAGTCTGGCTGGCTGTGAAGCCATGTCTAATCTTTTGGACCGAGGTTTCAACTTATCATCACAAGGGCTTGTTAATTTCTATCAATCTTGCTGTTGAACGTAATGATTTGCTAAAGCTTGGCTGGCCATTGGCCATGTCTAGTGTTTTGGACCGAAGCTTTCACTGAAAGCTTGGCTGGCTAGTAAGCCATGTCTAATTCCTGGACCGGAGTTTTAGACTAGCATTGTATGATTCCTGGAATTCTCATTAAGAATTTTAAAGTCCTTTTTCTCTTTTTCCATATAATTTTTGAAAAACCACAAAAAAATTTTTTTATAAAATCATAAAAACCAAGAATATTTTGTGTTTCTTGTTTGAGTCAAGTGTCAATTTTTAAGTTTGATGTCAATTGCATGTCTTTATTCTTCTTGCATTTTTCGAATATATGCATTATGTTCTTCATTGATCTTCAAGTTGTTCTTGATGATTTCATTGCTCTGATCTTTAATTTCTCTTATTTTGTGTCTTTTGTTGTTTCTTACATGCATTTTCAAATTGTTATAGTCCTTAGTATACAAACTTCTAAGTTTGGTGTCTTGCATGCATTGTTTATTTGATCTTAGTTGCATTTTTTTTATTGTTTCTCATCATTAAAATTCAAAAATTTTTTAAAATTGTGTCTTTTCAAGTCAATAACATAGAGAATTGAAGATTCAGAACATTCAGCAGAGGACTTACAGAGAAAAAGCTGGGCGTTCAAAACGCCCAATGAAGAAGGAAAATTGGCGTTTAAACGCCAGCCACGGTAACTGGCTGGGCATTAAATGCCCAAAAAGGTAGAATTTTGGGCGTTAAACGCCAGAATGGATACCATTCTGGGCGTTTAACGCCAGGAAGACATTAGAGGGAAGATTTTGTTTTTAATTCAAATCTTTTTCAAATTTTCATAATTTTTCAAAATAAAATCTTTTTCAAATCATATCTTTTCAATCATATCTTTTCAAAATCAATTTCTTTCCATTTTTTTATTTATTACTATTTTTGAAAATCGTTGCTACAATTAATGATTTAATTCAAAATTTTCAAGTTGTTACTTGCCTATTAAGAAATGATCAAATTTTAATTCTAGAATCATATCTTTTAATTTCTTGTTAGTCAAGTAATCAACTTTAATTTTAAAAATTTTCTTCTTTTTAATTTGATTTTCAATCATATCTTCTCAATCATATCTTTTCAATCACATCTTTTTCAAAATTGATTTTCAATCATATCTTTTTTATTTCTAATTTCAAAATCTTTTTCAAAAATCACTTAATTTCTTTCCCAATCTTAGTTTTCAAAAATTATTTACCAAATTTTCAAAATTTCTTTTAATTATTTCAAAATCTTTTTAATTGATTTTCGAAAATTCTTTCCCCCTTTCCCACCTCCTTCTATTTATAGACTAACACTCCTCTTCAATGTACAATTCAAACTCTATCCCTCTTGATAAGTTCGAATTCTCTTCTCTACCTCATCCTTCGATTCTTATTTTCCTCTGACACCTCAAGAAATTTCTATATTGTGACATAGAGGATTCCATATTTTCTTCTCCTCTCTTTTCATATGAGCAAGAGCAAGGACAAGGGCATTCTTGTTGAAGCTGATCATGAACCTGAAAGGACCTTGAAGAGAAAGCTAAGAGAAGCTAAGGTACAACTCTCTATAGATGACTTAACAGAACTTTTCAAACAAGAAGAAGACATGGCAGCCGAAAACAACAACAATGCCAACAATGCAAGAAAGGTGCTTGGTGACTTTACTGTACCTACTCCCGACTTCTATGGGAGAAGCATCTCAATCCCTGCCATTGGAGCAAACAACTTTGAGCTTAAGACTCAATTAGTTTCTCTAATGCAACAGAATTGCAAGTTTCATGGACTTCCATTGGAAGATCCTCATCAGTTCTTTGCTGAATTCTTGCAAATTTGTGACACTGTCAAGACCAATGGGGTTGATCCCAAGGTCTATAGACTTATGCTTTTTTCCTTTGCTGTAAGAGACAGAGCTAGAACATGGTTGGATTCACAACCTAAAGAAAGTCTGAACTCTTGGGAAAAGCTAGTCAATGCCTTCTTGGCAAAGTTCTTTCCACCTCAAAAATTAAGCAAGCTTAGAGTGGAAGTCCAAACCTTCAGACAGAAGGAAGGTGAATCCCTCTATGAAGCTTGAAAAGATACAAGCAATTGATCAGAAGGTGTCCTTCTGACATGCTTTCAGAATGGAGTATCATAGGTATTTTCTATGATGGTCTGTCTGAACTGTCCAAAATGTCATTGGACAGCTCTGCTGGAGGATCTCTTCATCTGAAGAAGACGCCTGCAGAAGCTCAGGAACTCATTGAAATGGTTGCAAATAACCAATTCATGTACACCTCTGAAAGGAATCCTGTGAATATGGGACAAATAAGAAGAAAGGAGTTCTTGAGATTGATACTCTAAATGCCATATTGGCTCAGAACAAAATATTGACTCAACAAGTCAATATGATTTCTCAGAGTCTGTCTGGAATACAAGCAGCAACAGGCAGTACCAAACAAGCTTCATCTGAAGAAGAAGCTTATGATCTTGAGAACCCAGCAATGGAAGAGGTGAATTACATGGGAGAACCCTATAGAAATACCTATAATCCTTCATGGAGAAATCATCCTAATCTCTCAAGGAAGGACCAACAGAAGCCTCAACAAGGCTTCAACAATAATGGTGAAAGAAATAGGTTTAGCAATAGCAAGCCTTTTCCATCATCTTCTCAGCAACAGACAGAAAACTCTAAGCAGAGCCACTCTGACTTAGCAACTGTAGTCTCTGATCTAATTAAAATCACTCAAAATTTCATGACTGAAACAAGGTCCTCCATTAGAAATTTGGAGGCACAAGTGGGTCAGCTGAGTAAGAAAATTACTGAACTCCCTCTTAGTACTCTTCCAAACAATACAGAAGAGAATCTAAAAAGAGAGTGCAAGGCCATCAACATAACCCACACGGCTGAATGCATAGAGGAGGGAAAGGCAGTGATTTCCACTGAGAAAGACCTCAATGGATGTCCACTGGCCTCCAAGGAGTTCACTAATGAGGAACCATGGGAATCTGAGGCTCACACTGAGACCATAGAGATTCTATTGAATTTACTTTTGCCATTCATGAGCTCTTATGAGTGTTCTTCCTCTGAAGAGGATGAAGATGTTACTGAAGAACAAGTTGCTAAGTACCTTGGAGCAATCATGAAGCTAAATGCCAAGCTATTTGGTAATGAGACTTGGGAGGATGAATTCCCCTTGCTCACTAAAGAACTGGATGACTTGACTAGGCAAAGATTACCTCAAAAGAGATAAGATCCTGGAAAGTTCTCAATACCTTGTACCATAGGCACCATAACCTTTGAGAATTCACTTTTATGAGCCTCCTTCAAGATATTTTGTCGCAAGTCTCTGACATTTGGCACAATAATCCAGTCCTTGAACCTCTATAAACCATCCTTATCTTCTAACACTCTCCACTGCTTTCCCTGTTCAATTGCTGGTAGTACCTTATATAATTCCTTGTCGTCTTGATGAGCATTTAGGAGTTTAGCTTTAAAATCACTTGAAATTTGTAGCTGACTTAAGCACAGAGTCCTAAATTCTTTGTTGACTCCTAGTTTCAAACCTTGAAATGCTCATAATAACTCTTCCTCTTGCAGCATCATCCAGGCAGCACATAGAGACTTCCGACTCAAGGCATCCGCCACAACATTCGCCTTTCCAGGATGATAGTTCAACTCGAAGTCATAGTCTTCAGAAGCTCCATCCACCTCCTTTGACGCATATTCAACTCTTTCTGCTCAAAGAGGTACTTCAAGCTCTTGTGGTCTGAGAAAACTTGAAACTTGACACCATAGAGATAATGCCTCCAAATCTTTAAAGCAAAAACAACGGCAGCAAGCTCTAAATCATGAGTTGGATAATTCATTTCATGCACCCTTAACTACCGTGAGGCATATGCCACGACCTTACGGTGCTACATCAGTACGCACCCTAAACCCTTCAGTGATGCATCGCAGTTCACTTCAAACAGTTCACTCGGCTCAGGCAACACCAACACGGGCGCGGTAATCAATCTCTGCTTCAATGCTAGAAAACTCTTCTCACGCTTAGGAGTCCAGACAAAAGGTACATCCTTCCTAGTCAGCTTGGTTAAAGGTAAGGCAAGCTGTGAAAATTTCTTAATGAATCTTCGATAATAACCCACCAAACCGAGAAAACTCCTGATCTCCGTCACTGAAGTTGGTCGCTCCCAATTCATCACAGCTTCAACCTTAGCAGGATCTACTGCTATTCCCTGCCTGCTCACCGCGTGACCAAGAAACTTCACTTTATTCTTCCAGAATTCGCACTTAGATAGCTTAGCATACAACTTCCTATCCTTTAAGATTTGCAGCACAGTCCATAAGTGATCTGCATGCTCATCTTTTGTCTTGGAGTAAATAAGAATGTCATCGATGAATACAACAACAAACTTATCCAGATACAGATGGAAGATTCTATTCATGTAATCTATGAATATTGCTGGAGCATTAGTCAACCCGAACGACATTACTGTGTACTCATAATGACAATAGCACGTCCTGAAAGTAGTTTTGGGGATATCCTCATCTCTAACGCTTATCTGGTGGTACCCGGATCGCAGATCAATCTTAGAAAACACACCGACTCCTTGTAACTGATCCATTAGGTCACAATCCTTGGCAACAGATATTTATTCTTCAGTAACCTTATTCAACTACCGATAATCGACACATAAGCGCATACTCCTGTCTTTCTTCTTCACTAGTTATACTGGCGCTCCCCATGGAGAAACACTCGGTCGAATAAAGTGTTTTTCCAACAAATCTTCTAGTTGAACCTTAAGCTCGACCATTTCCATCGGTGACATCCTATAAGGAGCACTCGAGATTGGACCGGCTCCAGACACCAACTCAATAGAGAATTCAACCTCTTGGTTAGGTGAAAATTCATCAATATCATCCGAAAACACCTCTGGGAACTCACACACAACCGGATTTTGCTCCAAGGTTTGATCGTCACCCAAAACACCTTCCGTTAGCAGCATAATACCCTGGCATTCAATCCCATAACAGTTCACTATCATAGAGTTCAAATACTAGCTATTTACCACAACCGGCCTTTCCATATCCTCCGGTATAAAGTACACTGATTTCTCAGAACAGTCGAACAGAACATGGTTCTTAGATAACCAGTCCAACCCCAGAATGAGATCAAGACTAGTCATCGGCAGAAAAATCAGATCATGTATAAATTCACGTTGTTGTACTCGAAACGGGACTTGTGGACATCCTTACCTAGTCACCATAGCTTCATGGGTAGCGTTATACACCTTTAAATCATAACCCAAGACCACTATTTTCATCCCTAATTCATTAGCCTTCTCAAACGCAGTGAATGAATGTGTTGCTCCAGAATCAAATAAAGCACTTAAAACTTTACCAGCTATTTCACAGTTACCCCGGATCAAAGTCTCAGATCCCTCGGCGCCTGCTGCAGAAGTAGTATACACTCTCCCTGCCTACTGTACTCAACCAGACTCATACTTCTTCTTTTCTGGGTAGCCCCAAGCCAGGTGCCCGGGTTGTCCGCAGAAATAGCACACTCCCATACCCAGTCTGCATAGAACTCCTGGATGATGCTTCCCGCACCTTTGACAATTCAAGTCCTGCTGTGGCTGTTTTCCAAATCTTCTGCTCTGATTAGTATTGTGAGTCGTCCTCCTGAAGTTTCCTTGCCCCTGATTATTTTGAGGGACAAAGCCTCCACGTTTGAAATTCCTGCCCCTCAGTGCAAAGTTTCTCCCCCGATTCCTCGGAAAAGGCATTCTTATGCTTCCTTTCTCTGCTGCCGCCTTCCTCACACATTCTTCAGTCACCCTACTCTTGTTTACAAGTTCAGAGAACACTCTGGTCTCTATTGGTGCAACAGAGTTCAGAATTTCACTCCGAAGGCCTCCCTCATACTTGATGCACTTCCATTAAGCAAAATCCTCTGGAGCGCCTTGACAAATGTGAGAAAATTGACACAGCTCTTCAAACTTATTGGTATACTTAGTAATAGTCATCTGACCTTGCTTCAGTTGTATCAACTCAAGTTCCTTGGCATTTTTGACCGAAGTGAGGAAATATTTCTTATAAAATTCTGTCTGGAACACCTCCCATGAGATCATTATACCATCTGGCTGCATGATACGTCGTGTTCCCTACCACCAGTACTGAGTCTCACCTTGAAGCTGATAAGTCCCAAACTCAACCCACTGCTCCTCGGGAACTTGCTGAGCCTGCAATGCCCGCTCCATAGCTTGAACCCAATTATCCGCCTCAGTGGGGTTTGAAGTTCTCCTAAAGATCAGAGGGTAAACCTTCAGGAATGTGGAAGTGTCATATGTCCATCTTCACCATTATTATTTCTGTGATTACCATTGTTTATCTGGTTCCCCAGAGCTTCGGCTGTCGCCTGCATAGCTGCAGCTATGTTTTCCAGGGCAACCATAAAGTCTACAGGATCATTCCCTGTCGGGCCAAGATTAGCATTGCTTATTCTACCTTTGCCTCACCTGCGACCGCGTCCAGGAGTCGACATCTGGTTCCTATACACACCAAACAAGTGATATCAAGTTGACCAGTCTCAATATCGCAAGTCTAGTGCTTCAAGTCTCAAATGTATGCTCAGGAATGTTTATGCCACGTATATCGGTTAGATATCCTATTAGCACATAGACACATACACAGAGAATGCACATAATCATAGTCAGTCCATCCTTCAGGCTCTATAGGAACGAACTGCTCTGATATCATAACATAACATCCTACCACACAGAGCTTTATCCTTAAGCCGTAAAACAGAGGTACTATGGTGTTACGAACCTCTAAAATAAAATATATACATATAATAGCAGAAAAATATAATATACTAGGAGCCTTGAAAAATGGGTAAAACAAAATCACAAAATAAAAAGCGCAACGCTCAGGAAACGGAATTACTTGCGTGCTAAGAAACCTAAAGATCATAGATGTAATAAAGCAAAAGAGTGGATAGATAGCCAAGAATACAGAATAACTAGCTCCTAACTCAGCCTGCAAAGCCAAGGCTGGTCAGAGAATATTTACATATATATATATACGTATCCCAAGATACCCAAAATACAAAGATAAAACCTTAACTCTCCTTAAACCTCTAAGAGGGACAAAATAAACAAGTTTCTTAGAGAGAAAGCTAAGTACATATGTACATAAACTAAATATCAAAAGAACCCAGGAACCATTCTGCCTCAAAAGTCTAGACGCCTAGTGAGGAGCCTCTTGACCTGCATCTGAAAATAACAACACATTATGGGGTGAGAACCGGAGGTTCTCAACATGGTAAAGGTGCCACGCATATAAGATGTAAGGCCCTGAGAATGCCAGAGACAATCCTAGAACGCCGACACTCAGATTATAAAACTTAAAAGTATTTAACATAAAACAATAGAAGGTGGTATCTCAGTACTCTCTTATTCTAACTTAACTTAACCTTAACTCTATATCTTTCACCCTCTCCTCCGTTCTTCCATCTTCAATGGCATATCACAGATAGTTAATCAGATACAGACAAACACAAGTAGAGTACAAATACTGCAGATAACAATTACGTATTTAGTATAGAAAATACATTTAGGCACACTGAGATAATGCACAATAAGTAATTCAAGTAATATGCACATGATGCATGCCTGTCCTATGGCTGATGAGGCTCATCTGTCGGTTATCAAGTCAACCTGACAAGTCCGGTTTGCTAAACCATGGACTGTTCCCTGACGCGCATCCCCAAGAGTCTATGCATAGATTTTTATCATGCTATAAATTGCTCAGTGGGGGTCAACCTTCCCGAGAATTTAGAGTGCTCGGTCATATTTTACGTCGCAGGGTCAACAGAGTATTGAGTCTCAACCTGGAACACGTGGTGGCAAGCCATAGTACTTTACCCAAGAAACTCGTATCTCAGATCAATTGAGTATATAATGCCAAAACAATATTCATAATCATTGTAATCTTTGCAAAATCATATCATACATGCCATAATATCATATATACTCCAATTATACTCATTTCCATACTTGCTTTACCACTTTTTCTACTTTACTTCACCCTCAAGTTATCTCAATTTCCTATCTCCATCTTAATACTAGATTTCATACTATGATTTGAATCTAAAAGAATGAAAATAGAAGTTTAGAAGTTGAAAATTTGGTTTAAAAACTCAAAATCTAGTTTTGTAGAAAAACAAGGCCACGCATATGTGTGGGTCATTAGTACGCGTCGGTACGCGTTTAGGCCAAGGCACGTACGCATCCTCTGATTACGCGTACGTTTATGCGCCAAGCAGAAGCACATAGTCGTGTATGAGAAACTTGCGTACGCATAAACCCCATGGCACGCGAACGCGTCGGCCACGCGTACGCGTGGATATGCAAATTTAGCTCATTATGCGTACGCATGGGCTTATTCACATACGCAAAAGTCTCATGTCACGCGTACGCGTGGGTGACGCATACGCGTGAGTGTACTTTTTTCCAAAAATTTTTACTAAGTCTGAATCCTGCAGATTTTCCACTTTAAACCGCAAACTTTCGACGAGCATAACTTTTTTGTTTTAAAACATTTTTCATCCGTTATTCGAACGGCGTAAACTTCACGGAATCAATTTTCATACAAAACAAGTTTGAAATCATTTGGAGGTTCGAAAAGCCAAGTTATGGGTCACCAAATTCAGCCAAAAACCTAATTTCACAAAAGCTTCAAAACCTCATTTTCATTAAAACCACTCTCAATTCAATACCAAACCTGCAATTCATTGACAAGCACATCTTCCTCAACACCACAACAGTCACCATAATATACCATACCTCAAATCAACAATATCATACATAACTTCCCAAATACACCAACAAAATCATAATTCTCCAATTCAAAACTTATATATATATATATATATATATATATATATATATATATATATATATATATATTCATGTCCTCAAGTCTTTAATCATCAATGCATCAGTTATCATCCAGTCAACAAGCACCAAACCAAAACATACCTCTTATCAAGGGCACTAAGCAATAAATATACACATACGTTCCAATTTATCCTATGGTCATCTATCTTAAGTTTTCACAGAACATTACATATTAAATACGTGAAACCTAAACCATACATTGGTCGCTTTTCATGTATTGATCAAGGTAAAACACCAAAGGCACACACACACAGCCCCACTAGTCCAAATTCAACAAAGCCTTAGCACTACTCTTTTATCAAGCTTTCAATGCCCATGATTCAAGTTCCAATATACATATGTACACCTAGTTCACATATACCATACATACATATCCAATTTCAATATCTAATTCACTAAATCAAGAAATTGACTAGGGTTAGTGGTCCTTACCATACCCACAAACAAAACAATCCAAGCCCGATAAGCTCCGCAAGCTAAATCGAACCTAGAATACCAAAATTCAACAAAACTCAACATAGATGCTCACAATTTTGGAAATAAAAGGGGGATGGAGATACTGAGATGAGATTGTAACTTACCTATGAAATTGATCCAAAAGAATCGTAGAACTCGACGCGGTGGTTGCGTGACCGCGAACAGTGCGGCGATTGGAGCTCGGTGGGGCAAGATATGATAACTAGAAGGGAGCAAGGGTTGGGAAGCTCTCTCCTTCCTTCCCTAATGTTTTGAAGAGTGAACGAGGAAGAGAAGGGAAAGAGAAAGCTGTGTTATTACTTAATGGATGGGTTCGGTTGGGTTTTGGGCCCATTTTGGTCCTGGTTCAACCAGTTTTGCCCGTTCGGCCCAATCTTGGGCTAAATTATTCGAAATTAGTGTCAAAATTCTCGTTTTAAAGAGCTCTATCCTATTTTAATATAATATTTTTATTTCTAATTTTCCTTATTAAAATTCAATTTATTGACTAATTATTTACTAATTTAGCGGGGTTTACAACTAACATAAGCATCAGAGTATTTTGCAGGTTTCCATCCCGACCTAGTTCTAACTCGACGTCGATCAGGATCCCTATTACTCAAGTTCAGAAACCTTCCTTCAGGTATGAACAATTCATATCAATATTCATTTACAAACATTAATCCAAACACATGTTGTAACAACCTTACTACCAAAATGTCACGCTTCCGGCTGCGCCACTCTAATAGTGAGGGCATTATGACAACAATCATATGTTTAATAATAAGATATGAGCCTTTCAAACTTGAAACTGTATCACTATTTTTTTTACTTCATACAAACATGCATATACATATATACAAAACTTCTTACACAAGTAACTTACAAATATTATACACATACATATCATTATAATCACGACTCCTATCCCTGCTTCAAGAATATAATAATGCAGGCAAGGGAAAACTATAACTTATATATACAAATAAAAACAGCATAGCTAAGAACTTAGCAAAAACTTCGGTGAGCTTCCTCATCTGTCCTGAAAAGAGAAGTCTGTAGAGGGTGAAAACCTAACTACACGGTCTCACAACAAATAATTATCCGACAATTCAAATTCATCTTTCACTTATAAGAATTTCAATCTCAATAACATGAACAATACATACCTCACTTACCAATCAGTGCCTCAAGCCCAAACCCAACCAACAACAGCTCTAGCCCAAACATAACCAACCACACTATCATCAATTCATTACCAATACTCAGTCTCAAAACAGAATCAATCACAGGCATCAAACAGTGCAAGGTAAACACAATCAAAAAATAACTACAGCAAGTACTACAATTAACAGTTAGATAGAATTTATCAGATAGGAAAACCAAAACACTTAAGCACACCCAAACAGTAGCAAAGAAATACAGTATGATGCATGCCTGTCCTACTGGTCATGTGCTCACGTGTCGGTTAAATTGCCAGAACTTGACACATTTGGTAGCTAACCCGGACATGGTCTCTCTGTTGTGCATCCCCAGGAGGAAAAATATTCCGGTCTCAGAGGGAGAGTGCCCTGTCACATTGCAATCAGAGAGAACATGGGTGGAACGACCCACCACATCTCCAAGAGGAACATTTCAAGCTTATCACAAGCTGGTCTCAGAGGGAAAGTGCCTTGTTACCTTCTCTTGGGATGTCAATCACGCAAGCAGGATAAGACCACTGTCCTTGCTAATCAATAATAATTTTCAATCTCAAACACGCAAGCGGGATAAGACCACTGTCCTTGCCAAACAAAAATCAAATTCCAAAAATGTTCCCGATCATATTCAAAACCATAATCCTTTAAAATCTTAACCCGGAGCAATTTGGACTAAGCCACAACCCTTACATCTTACCCAAGTATTTCAAATCTCAAATCTCGTTAAAAAAGCAAGTTAAATCCATCTTTCTTTCATAAAACTCATTTTCACCAAATCAAAAGTCCCAAATTAACTTCAATAATTCATTTATTCAATTTCATTTGAAAGACCCAAAAGCATAACTCTTAAATCACTTTTGATTTTAACCAAGTATCCAAAATTACTTTTAACTTCCTTCCTAAGTTTAAAACATTCTGTTGCGCCAAATCAAATTCATTGTTTTGAAAAGCAAGTTAAATCCTCATGTTTGCTAAACCAAAAATTCCAAACTAATTTCAAAACCTTTTTAAGTTTAAAACTCCTTCAAAGGACTCAAAAATCATCCTATTTGCAATTCAAAATCTTTAACTGAAACAACATAACCATTTGTTCTTTAATAATCACTTTAAAGTTTGCTAAAACACCCCAAATCATACTTTTTTTCTTTAGTTAAATCAAATTCAAATAAAATAATTCTTCATACAAATTAACCAAAATAAAACTTTTAAATTCTCATAAAAATTTCAGTAGCATCTCCTCTAAAATTTAAACTTTACCACCCTTCTCGAGTCCTATCCAAACATCCCTCAAGCCCTTCTCAACCATTATCAAATATCAAATTATTTTCAATAATCAAACCATTCCCAAATATCAAATCATTTTCAATAATTAAATAGTTCTCAAATATCAAATCATTTTCAATCCAATACCCAAAGCAAAGAAATTAACATAACTAAATTTACAGCAAACATTTGGTCTCAATAATCAGAAATAACTACAACCAACCATTATCATAACAACTTCAAACCAAGCACAAAATCCAACTAAATCATTTCAATCGATCAATAAATCAACCAGGCAAGCAATTACATTCATTCAAAGCAACTCAGTTCAATCCATAAGACTTACGAAATCATAAAAATATATTTTTTGTATTAATATGGACTTGTAACAATTCTTGAAAGTAAAATGATGAGTTTAAGAAAAATTCCCTACCTCGAATTGTCAAAATTCAAAAGTCATAAAATGCGTCAAAACCCCTCTTTCAACTGGCTCGCAACAGCGGTAGTCATAACCACAGCTCCATAACGCTTCTGCAATAACAACAGCAACTCTAAACGCGACATGCAAGAACCGAAACTCAACTCTATTGTGATAACGTCACAAAAATCTCAGCAATATATATCGGAATAACGACTAAAAGAGTCTTCTGAGCAAAATAACTTACCACACAAAAAGGGACCAAGAATAGAGCAGCGGCAGCTCCAGGGGACTCCAACGGTGGCTGCTTTGACTATCGCGACCCAAACAGCGGCGACGGCACATGGCAGCATGAGCGCTCTTTCTCTCTCGCTCTTTCCTCGCACATCTTCTCTCTCTTCACAAACCTCCATGCCTCCAGCCACAATGACGGCGATGATGGCGTTCAGCTCGCGACGGCGACGCGAGCTCGTGGCTCCGTGGATTGGACGGCGAGGATGGCGCACACAGTGGCAGCCCGCGGGGATGACGATGACAGTGGCTCCTCGTGGCGGTCATGCTCCTCCTCCTCTCGATAACGTCAACGGTGACGGCGAGCTCCAGTGCCGCCGGTGTGGGCTCCTTCTCCCTCCTCCTCTTCTTCCTTAGCTTCTCTGTTCCTTCACTCTCTCGAGCTCTCCCTCTCTTTTCTTTCTTTCCGTATGTGGGTGTGTATGGTGAGGGGATGGCGACTGTGTGTGAATGGGAGTGAGAGCGTGAGTGTGTAGTTAGGATTAGGGTTTGTAATAGAAGTTAGAGTTTGTTTTGGAAATTTTAAGATTAAATTAAAGTAGTATAGTAATTTTAATAGAAATAAAAAGATGAAATAATAATTAAAAATTAAATTAAATATAAAAATAATTATCTTTAAAATATTATTTTATTATTAATTTATAAATTTAATTTTAAATAAATATTAATTTAATAAAACCTGTAGATAATTAAATTAATTTTTTTAATTATAAATAAACATCATAATCTAGTTTCTAAAATCTGAGTCTTACACATACTAAATCAAATAGATAAATTTTTCTTTCTCTTCTAATATGATGAATAAAGATAGAATTCATTTGAATTTGAATGGTGAATCATGGTGACGTCAATCCGTATGAGAAGGATAAATTTAATAGCAATAATGATAATATATGGACTCAAATAAAAAGCATTTAATAGTTCTCTTTGTGCTCACCACACCGCTCCATATAAAAAGCATTTAATAACAATAATGATTATATAGAAACAAATTAAATCAAAAAAATTATTTGGACCATCATTTTATGTGCTATGTTACCATATGTTGTTACCATACATTAGTTAAACATTCTATAAAAATTTCTCACCAAATAGTTGAATACACTATAAAGTTTTATATTAGATAGTCATATTATAAATACTAAAGGTTTACAAAGAAAAGAAATCATGCGAATAAAAAACACAAGGAACAAAGTTGAGAGAAAAAGAAAAATTTCAAGTGAAAATGGCTAGAAAAGAAGCTTTGGTTTTTGCTTTCTCATGCCTCATACTCGTGGCATCTGTGATATCCAGAACTATTCCAGAAGCAAATGCCAATAATACAGATGCTACACCAACGAATAAGCATGCCAAATTTCATGATAACAGTAATAAAATTGATGGTAAAGTCCTAATATCACATATGCACACATTCATATATTTTAAATCGGTTCCGCTACGTTACCAATAGCATATTGCCAACTTCTGCCAACTCTTATTTATAATTGTGTTTCATGGAAATGTGTTAGTGGATGTGTCTAATAAAAATATCTTTTTTATAGCTGAATTTAATAGAAGTGTCTTTATAGATATATTTTCTGGATGTGTCTCTTTATATATGTATTTAAAATATATTAATTATTAGACACATCCACGAACACACTTCTATAAAACACAATTATAAATAAGAGTTGGCAGAAGTTAGCAGATAATATATTGGTACCCTATACTTTTCCATTTTAAATTGATGTTCTCATTACTAGCATGCATGGTAGCTAGCTAGCAGGATCATGAGTTTCCTTTTGAGATCGTCCTATTTTACAGTTTCTTTTCTCTTTTTTAGTCATCGTTGTCATAAATGGGTCACAAAATATATTTTATGTTCCTAACATTTATAATTTTTTAATTTTATTTAATTTTGTTTTTGATATTTTTTTATGTGTCAAATTTATCATTAAACGTTTTTAATTTTGTTTTTAATGTTCTAGATGGAATTAATATCCAGTATAATTCTAACACATAAAAATATAAAAAATAA
Source organism: Arachis ipaensis (assembly GCF_059453495.1). Taxonomy (NCBI): domain Eukaryota; kingdom Viridiplantae; phylum Streptophyta; class Magnoliopsida; order Fabales; family Fabaceae; genus Arachis; species Arachis ipaensis. Next base: position 95,857,324 of record NC_142437.1, on the reverse strand, counting down.
AATTAAATAAAAATAAACATTATAATATTTTTAAAAAATTATAAACTTTAAAACAAAAAACATATTTTAATTATTTGAGTTTTTATTTATAGTCACAACTGAAAACTAGCTAGGAATATAGCCAGTTTAAAGTGGCGGTTCTCAAATGTGAAATAAAAATATAAAAATAAAATATTGATTAATATTAATAAAAAGTATTGGTTCTTTTAATTTTTTTTTTGTCCTATATAACTTGGCAACGTTGCTCACTAGTTTCTAATGCCGTTAATAATGATATGACCAATTTTATGGTACTTGTTATTTAGTGTTTAAATTTTGTATAATTTTATTAATTTTTATATTTTTAAAATAAATATTAATCATTTTATTTTTTAGTAATTAAATACTATACTTTTAGACGCCATAGCATACAATAATGATGTTGGTGAGACTAAATCTTGGATATGTTTTGACACTTCACAGGTAAAGTTCGGAACTGTTGCTTGGTAATTCCGTTCTATCCCGGCTGCTATTTATGGTGCAAACCGAAGCACACATAGTTGCCGTACAACCGCATGGAGTATACTACCATGCACTATGCAGGATTTGAATAATATGTGTCCTCCATCTTAATATCGTGCTGTTGTAATAAATTAACGTGAAACAAATATCATGCATGAATATCTATTAGAACTCAAGTCTTATTGTTTTCTAAGTGATATCTTAATATAGTTATTTTGGTAATTCTTAACCAATTTATCTAATTATATTCTGTACCATAACATAATCAAGTAATTTTGATAATCAAGTAAAATGAAATTGGTCCAATAAACCATTGGTTTAAAATCATTCTAACAAAAATTTATTTACAACATAAATGCATGAATCATGCACACTTTTTAATTCTTTCCTCGTTTGAATCTCTGCTATCATGTTTGCTAAATAATTAGGGTAGATATTCTTACGAATATATGAAAACTTTCTTATTCAATTTATATTTTTGTTATAATTTTTTAAGTTTATTTTTCACTAATTCATCTGGTTTGTGTATATCTTATTTTATTGATACAATTATCATGCTACAATTAATACACTAGCATAATTATGAGTGAAATGACTAAAATATGAGCTTTTCTGAATTGGATAAGGCAAACACCTATATTATATATTATTCCTTTATTAGATGACATAATTATAATACAATAACAGAATATAGATAAGAAATTAAAATTGAAGAAGCTATGTGTTTTTGTATGGATGAACTTTTGAAGTATAATTCGTTTCTTGCATTGCTATAATACGTCTTTTTTTTAATGGAGTGAAAAGAATTCGGACGTCAAAAAATACAGTGGGTAGATACCTGCAAAAGGTATTACGACGCTCAAGTCAGTAAGTATTTAAGAGGTATAAGAATTTTATGATTATAGAATGTTAAACATGAAATAGAACTTATCATATGTGTCCTTTTTGAGATATAGAAATGGGTACTTTTTATAGGCATAGGGTTGATGAATAGAGTTGATATTATGACCGTTGGTCATTAAGTCAGAATAATGGTTATTAAATCATCCATTATAAACTTAGAACAAAAGCAAATAAAGTCAATGTATGTTTCATAATGCACATTAAAGACCGAGTTATAAGGTGACATATCACAGCCCCCAGCAAGCTTTTGTCTGTCGATCATATAATCCAAACTAAGCTTAGAAAATTAAATGAGTTATAACTCGGTAAAAATATAAGTGAATAATGATATGGTGAGCCCCCAATCTTAATCGGGTTATTATGTCGGCACTTATTCAAAAAATAATTGAGTGGCAAGAGTTATTCATTGAAGATAATTGTGTGGGGATACTTTTTCACTTAAGAACAATTTTTCATGACATGCATATAGCATTTGATTGTATGTGAACTGAAAAGTTCAGAAATAGATATCCATTGGCGGAATCGATTGTATGATCTGAGGATATAATGGTTAATTGTCTTGGGAATTTTTCCAGCCCTCAAGCTTATTGATGAATTTTGCGCTCAAAGCAATTAGTTATTGAATATTTACAATTTATAGTGAAGATCAAATGACATGAATAAGATAAATTAAGAAAATGAATATGTACAAAGTCGCAACATATATTGATATATATTGTAAAAGTAAAAGAGTTCAAAGTAGAAAAATATACCTTGAAAGTTGATAATTGTAGAAAAAAAGATGGCATATATGAATGTCATATATGTCAAATGTGAATTATTTAATTTTATTTGTTAGTATTTGAATTTTATTTCGTAGAATCTGCATTAACTTGTTAATAAAGCAATAAAATAATTAGTCATTTAATGATATAATAAATTTTGTTTAACTATGAAGTATATTTCTTATGCAAAAATAACAAATTTGCATGTTTGTAACTATTTTTTGCTTAACTTTCTGCATTGAACAAATAGTAACATAAAATTTAATAGCATAAAGTATAGAACATATATTGAAGTTTGAATATAACTAATAAATTAGTAAATATTAGTCACACAAAATATAAATGCAAAAGTATGTTGAATAAAATATATAATTTTACTTGTGTAAATAGAGAACTTTAAAAAAGTAAACAAAATTGATAAGTAAGTTTGTGCTCGAATTGATTGAAAACCGACTTTCTTCTCGGATTGGTTCATTCATCGATTATGAGATGTTAAATATTATGATACGTAAAAGTGAAGTAATTCGAATGTATAAAATACACACTTTATAAAAAGTTACGATAGATTAAAATTAAGAGGTATTAAACAAAATCTTAAACAAGATTGTTGAGATTGGTTCAAAATTTTGAATGTAAATCAAATTTTATGAACCTAAGGGGAGTAGGAATTATTTTACTCGTCCCCACAGACAGCGCCAATTGTTCTTGTGTGGATGAACTTCTGAGATATAGCTCGTCTCTTGCACTGTTGTAATACGTCTTTTCTTTAATGGAGTGAGAATAACTCGGACGTCAAAGAACACAGTGGGTAGATACCTGCAAAAGACACTTTGACGCTCAAGTCTATAAGTGTTTAAGAGATATAAGAATTCTATGATTATAAAATGTTAAATATGAAATAGAATTTATCATGTGTGTCTCTTTTTGAGATTTAGAAATCGGTGCCTTTTATAGGCATAGAGTTGATGAATATAGTTGATGTTATGACCGTTGGTCATTAAGTCACAATAATGATTATTAAGATCATCCGTTACAAACTTAAAATGAAAGCAAATAAAATCGAGTTATGACTCATAATGCACATTAAAGACCGAATTATAAGGTGACAGATCATTATGTTTATACTCTTTGACGACAAATTAAATATATATGATTATACGAATAAGAAAAATAAAAAAATATTTAACAAATTTAAAAGTATGAAAGAGTTAAAATAACATCATAAAATAACATAATTCAAACATAAATCGAACAAAAAAGGGGGAGCATTTGATTTCATATTATATGAAACAACAAAATAATAATAAAATAAAAAAATAGATTAAAATGTGCAAAGTAGAATTGAGTGCAAAGAAAAAAAATTATTTTGAGAAATTAAAAACAAAATCTAATGATAGTGAATAATTAATAAAGCCAAAATAAAACTACAAAGAAAGAAAAGAAGGATGGATACAGAAAAAAAAAAATCGTACCAAAATTTCAGGCGTTATTTACCTCTAAACCTTCTTATTATATACTATCTTTATTTAATATTGAGTCTTCATGAATACGAACCGAATCTTTAATTAACGAAACAAAATAGTTTTTACTTTTACTTACTTAATCACAAAGATATATATATCCACATAGCATTATATACATAAACTTAATCAATGATCCTCAACTACAAATCCTACCCCTCTAAAAACCAAAACAATAAACGACAAGGGGAAAATAAAATCTAATGCAGCAGAATTGCAAGTTTCATGGACTTCCATTGGAAGATCCTCATCAGTTCTTAGGTGAATTCTTGTAAATCTGTGACACTGTTAAGACCAATGGGGTTAATTCCGAAGTCTACAGACTTATGCTTTTCCCCTTTGCTGTAAGAGACAGAGTTAGGATATGGTTGGACTCACAACCTAAAGAAAGCCTGAACTCTTGGGAAAAGTTGGTCAATGCTTTCTTGGCCAAATTCTTTCCACCTCAAAAGTTGAGCAAGCTTAGAGTGGAATTTCAAACCTTTAGACAGAAGGAAGGTGAATCCCTCTATGAAGCTTGGAAAAGATACAAGCAATTGATCAGAAGGTGTCCTTCTGACATGCTTTCAGAATGGAGCATCTTATGTATATTCTATGATGGTCTGTCTGAATTGTCCAAGATGTCATTGGACCACTCTGCTGGTGGATCTCTTCATCTGAAGAAAATCCCACCAGAAGCCCAGGAACTCATTGAAATGGTTGCAAATAACCAGTTCATGTACACTTCTGAAAGAAATCCTGTGAATAATGGGATGGCTCAGAAGAAAGGAGTTCTTGAGATTGATACTCTGAATGCCATATTGGCTCAGAATAAAATATTGACTCAGTAAGTCAATATGATTTCTCAGAATCTGACTGGAATGCAAGCTGCATCTGGCAGTACCAAAGAAGCTTCCTCTGAAGGAGAAGCTTATGACCATGAGAATCCTGCAATGGAAGAGGTAAATTACATGGGAGAATCCTATGGAAACACCTATAATCCTTCATAGAGGAATCATCCTAATTTTTCATGGAAGGATCAACAGAAGACTAATCAAGGCTTCAATAATAATAATGGTGGGAGAAATAGGTTTGGCAATAGCAAGCCTTTTCCATCATCTTCTGAGCAACAGATAGAGAATTTTAAGCAGAGCCTCTCTGACTTAGCAACCATAGTCTCTGATCTATCTAAGACCACTCTCAGTTTTATGACTGAAACAAGGTCCTCCATCAGAAATTTGGAGGCACAAGTGGGTTAGCTGAGTAAAAGAGTTACTGAAATCCCTCCTAGTACTCTACCAATCAATACAGAAGAGAATCCCAAGAGAGAGTGCAAGGCCATAACTATAACCAAAGTGGCCGAACCTGGAGAGAGCAAAAAGGCAGTGGTTTCCAGTGAGGAAGACCTTGTTGGACGTCCACTGACCACTAAGGAGTTCCCTAATGAGGAACCAAAGGAATCTGAGACTCATACAGAGACCATAGAGATTCCACTGAACTTACTGTTGCCATTCATGAGCTCTGATGAGTATTTCTCCTCTGATGAGGATGAAGATATTATTGAAGAGCAAGTTGCTCAATATCTAGGAGCAATCATGAAGCTGAATGCCAAGATATTTGGTAATGAGACTTGGGAGGATGAACCTCCATTGCTCATCAATGAACTGAATGCTTTGGTTCAACTGAAATTACCTCAGAAGAAACCGGATCCCGAAAAGTTCTTAATATCCTGTAACATAGGCACCATGACCTTTGAGAAGGCTCTGTGTGACTTGGGATCAGGAATAAACCTCATGCCACTCTCTGTAATGGAGAAACTAGGGATCTTTGAGGTACAAGCTGCAAGAATCTCACTAGAGATGGCAGACAAATCAATGAAACAGGCTTATGGACTGGTAGAGGATGCCTTAGTGAAGGTTGAAGGCTTTTACATCCCTGCTAATTTCATAATCCTAGACACTGGAAAGGAAGAGGATGAATCCATTATCCTTGGAAGACCCTTCCTAGCCACAGCAAGAGCTATGATTGATATGGACAGAGGAGAGTTAGTCCTTCAATTGAATGAGGACTACCTTGTGTTTAAGGCTCAAGGATCTTCTTCTGTAACCATGGAAAGGAAGCATGGAAAGCTTCTCTCACTACAGAGTCAAACAGAGCCCCACACTCAACTTCTAAGTTTGGTGTTGGGAGGCCACCATTAAGCTCTGAGTCTTTGTGAAGCTCTCTAAGAGCTCACTGTCAAGCTATTGACATTAAAGAAGCGCTTATTGGGAGGCAACCCAATCTTATTTATCTATGTTAATTACTTTCCCATTTAATTTTCCATTGTTAGTTTATGTTTTCTTTAGGTTGATGATCATGTGAAGTCATAAAAACAACTGCAAAATTAAAGCGAAATAAAAAACATCATCAAAAATAGCACACCTTGGAGGACAGGCTTACTGGCGTTTAAACGCCAACAAGGATAGCAGAATGGGCGTTTAACGCCTAGTCTGGCAGCATTCTAGGCGTTAAATGCCAGAATTGGTAGATAGACTTGCGTTTAACGCCAGAAATGGCAGACAGACTGGTGTTTAATGCCAGAAAAGGGTGTCTGGCTGGCGTTAAATGCCAGAAAGGGGCATCAACTTGGCGTTTAATGCCAGAAAAGGTAGCAGCGTTGGCGTTAAACGCTAGAAATGGCACACAGAGGGCGTTTAAATGCCAGAAAGGTGCAGGGAGCAGAATTCCTTGAAACCTCAGGATCTGTGGACCCCATAGGATCCCCACCTACCCCACCTCTCCCTCTCCTCTTCACACCTTTTCATAACACTCTTCTCCAAACACCATTCACCTATCAAATCCTACCCTCTTCCCATAATCTCTTCACCACTCACATCCATCCACTCTTCCCAAAAAAAAAAAAACCCATCATAAAACTCCACCTACCTCACCATTCAAATTCAAACTATTTTCCTCCCAAACCCAACCCCTTCACACACGAATTCCCTCTCTCTTTTACCCTATAAATACTCCTCCTTACCACCTTCATTTCACACATTATATACACTTAAACCCACCCCTCTATCTCCTCCATTTCTTCTTCTTCTACTCCTTTCTTTCTTCTTTTTCTCGAGGATGAGCAAACCTTTTAAGTTTGGTGTGGGAAAAAACTCTGCTTTTTGTTTTTCCATAACCATTAATGGCACCTAAGGCCGAAGAAACCTCTAGAAAGAGGAAAGGGAAGGCAATTGCTTCCACTTCCAAGTCATGGGAGATGGAGAGATTCATCTCAAAAGTCTATCAAGACCACTTCTATGAAGTTGTGGCCAAGAAAAATATGATTTCCAAGGTCCCCTTCATGCTCAAAAAGAGTGAATATCCGGAGATCCGACGTGAGATTTGAAGAAGAGGTTGGGAAGCTCTCACCAACCCAATCCAACAAGTCAGAATCTTAATGGTTCAAGAGTTCTATACTAATGCATGGATCACTAAGAACTATGATCAAAGTATGAACCCGAACCTAAAGAATTGGCTCACAATGGTTCAGGGGAAATACTTGGATTTCAGTCCGGAAACTGTGAGGTTGGCATTCAACTTGCCAATAATGAGAGAAGATTCTCATCCTTTTCACTAGAAAAGTTAACTTTGATCAAAGGTTGAACCAAGTCCTCACAGAAATTTGTGTAGAAGGAGCACAATGGAAGAGAGACTCAAGAGGCAAGTCGGTTCAATTGAGAAGGCCTGACCTCAAACCCGTGGCTAGGGGATGGTTGGAGTTCATCCAACGCTCTATTATTTCTACTAGCAACCGGTTTGAAGTTACTATGGACCGAGCTATCATGATCCATAGTATCATGAATGGAGAGGAAGTAGAAGTTCATGAGATCATATCTCTATAACTATACAAGGTGGCTGACAAACCCTCCACTTTGGCAAGGTTAGCCTTTCCTTCTCTCATCTGTCACCTATGCAATTCAGCCGGAATTGTCATAAAGGAAGACATCCTCATTGAAGGAGACAAGCCCATCACTAAGAAGAGGATGGAGCAAACAAGAGAGCCCACTCATGGACCTCAATAAAAACATGCGGAAGTCCCTTATCAAGAAATCCCTCAGATGTCTCAAGGGATGCATTTTCCTCCACACAACTATTGGGGGCTGATGGTGGTGGAAATTGACCAGTTAAGAATTTAATAAATGAAATGCGTTGCAAGTACAGTTCTTGACCAGCTAAAATCTGCTTATCAATTTAAAAAGGGTTGTCACAAAAATTAGAATTAAAAATACTGGAAGTATGAATCCCAGGTCGTCTCCCAACGAGTTGTAGGAAAGAGTGCTAATTTATTAATCAGAAATTTTTAAGAAAGTTGAGTTGGATAATGAGTAATTAAAATAATTATAAATTAAAGCAATAAAACTAAGAATTATTATTAATGGAAGTTCTATCCTTGTTGGGATCTTCTCAAGTGTAGTGTAAAGAGGTTGTTGTTTTCACTTAGTTAACCCTTACTAAATAAAGGAAAGTCAAGTGATTAAGCTAACTCTTACCCGCAAATCCTAGTCCTCTCCCTTGGGAAGGTCTAGCGTTAGTAGGTACAGAATTAGCCAACAACGTCCAATTCGACTAAGCATTTGAGCATTCCAACTCAAGTGTCTCCTCTTAATCAACCCCCATGTCAAGTAGAAAATATACTCCATTGACATGGATTTAATACTCATAAAAATATAAGAAGACATAAATAAATGAAATAAAATATAGATTTAAAATTAATTAAAAATAAAAGTAACTCTATATATTAATAAATCCAAAATGTAACATAGTTATTTGAATATGATTAATGAACAACTGAAAAGAGTAAAGGAATAAGGAAACAAACTAAAGTAGTGACTTCAACGGAGGTGATTACTCTTCAACATCCAAAATCCAAAGCAAAAGCATAAACTATGAATGTAAGGTGAATCTAGATTCAGATCTAAAACTAAAAGTAATCCTAATATCATGTATGTGACTGCGTCTGAATGTGAGTGGATACGTGTTGAGTTTCTGCATGTTCCTTGGCTTTAATATGTGTTTCTGGGCCAAAACCTGGGTTAAAACGCGGCCTAAAATTGTCTCCAGCGTATTCTGTTATTTCTGCAGATCGCGCAGGTCACACATACGCGTCGTCCATGCGTTCGCGTCATTCAGCGATTTTCCTTGTCACGCGTTCGCGTCGTCCACGCGTTCACGTCAATAATGCAGACTCTAATCCACGAGTTCGCGTCAGGCACGCGCTCGCGTCGCTGCGATTTTCTCCATTCTGTGCGTTCGCGTGAGGCACGCGCTCGCGTCAATGTTCGCTGGTCATCTCCTTAGTTTCTTGTGTTCCTTCCATTTTTGCAAGATTCCTCTTCATTCTCTAAGTCATTCCTACCCTATGAAGCCTGAAACACTTAACACACGGATCACGACATCGAATGGTATAATGGAGAATTAAAATACATAATTAAAAGATCTCTAGAAAGCAAGTTTTCAACTTTGGAACAATTTTGGGAAGGAATTGTAATATCATGCTAATCATATGAATAAGTGGGTAAAGACTTAATAAAACCACTCAATTAAACACAATATAAATCATAAAACAATGGTTTATCAACCTCCCCATACTTAAACATTAGCATGTCCTCATGCTTAGCTTAAGGAGATAAAGTAAATGAGTAGGAAAATGTAAGACTCATGCAATGCAATGCAACCTATATATATGAATGCAACTATATGATTCTTGTCTACTTGGTTAAAAGTAAATAAGTTCTGCAAGACAAACATAAATCAAATTCCTACTAATTCAAATTATATAGTAAAAACAGGTAAAATTGTAAGAAGACAGCTCACGAAAGCAGGGAACATAGAATTAAGCATTGAACCCTCACTGATAGTGTATGTGCACTCTAGTCACTCTAGTGTATAGGGTAATCACTCTACTCTTCTCTAATCATGCTTTCTAAATTTTGTTCTTCACCTAACCAATCAACAATATTTAATGTCCCAATGCAAACATCATGAGGTCTTTTCAAGGTTGTAATGGGGCTAAGGTAAGGGTAAGGGTATATATATATGGCTAAGTGAGCTATAAATTGAATCTTTGACTAACCTAAACTCTCACCCAACATACAGACACTCTATATAACTCTAGAATCATGCCTAGTTACCCAAAATTTTTCCACTTTTGCATTACATACTCATGCATCAACTTTCTTTTAATTTTTATCACATATGCATTGGAGCTTTTCTTGACTTAGCATTGGGGTAATTTTGTCCCCTTATTCAATTACTTAATTACTTATATATATATATATATATATATATATATATTTTATATTTTTATATTTTTATATTTATTTTTTAAGCATAAAAATAAACATAACATTGCCAATGTACATGGATTTTCAATTTTTCTAGTTTCACATGAGTAGGTACCCAAATTTCCATTATTTTATCATGATACATTTCCTTATTAACCCATGTTCCCACAATCTGCCCATACTCAATTAACACACAATTTCTATCTTAAGCTAACCAAAGATTCAATTTGGGGTGTTTAATTATTTTTCCGCTTAAGGCTAGTAATGTGGTAAAATATAGAACAAATAGGATTTAAAAGGCTCAAAATGGCTAACAAAGGTGATTGAAAGGGTAGGCTTATTTGGGATAAGTGAGCTAAATAAGTAATGGCCTCAATCATATGCATGCATATAACACATTAAACATTAGACATATAGGATGGAACACAATAAAGATTACAATCATAGAGAAGTAAACACACAAGAATAATATTTATGTTTAAATAGTGTAACCATGTTATTAGGCTCAAGTCTTACGGGTTGTGTGTTCTTAGCTTTTAACTATGTTCCAAATACAACTTCTAACAATTTTAACACAAAAGTTTTGATTTAAATTAGTGAAATTTTTCAAAAATAGGGTCTTAAAAAGAAACTTATTATTTTTCAATCAAGTAAAACATGTATGCAATTAACCTATTACTATGCAATTTATCCTATCCTAAACAAAAGAAAAATTAATAAAATATCCTTTTTTATTGGTGTCAGGGAAGAGAAATTACCTCCGGAAGTCAGGTACTGACCGACCTCCCCACACTTAAAGCTTTGCACCGTCCTCGGTGCCATCTGTCAGGAACAAAGGGGGGCTGGTAGCAGCATCTCCACCATCGGGACCGTCATGGCTCCCTATGCTGGTAAATAAAGTGGAGTCCAGGGTGTCTGGGTCTTCTTTAGGTGGGTGGTTACCAACAAGTAGCTCCTTGAGGTATGTAAATCTGCGCTTGTTACGGCGTTCTCTTTGCTTTCTTTTCCGGTCAAGCCGGTCTAGCCTCTCAAGTATTTGATGGAGCAGTTGGTTTGTTGAAGGTGCTTGTGATGTGGAAGAAGAAGGGATATCTTCTGCTGGTTCTGTGCTCCGGTTGATAGTAGTTGCTGGAGGTCTGATATACTTCCCGTTAGGAACGTATTGATCATCTCGTGGAATCATGGCCTTGGTGTCCCCAGCTCTATAGGAGACTCCGGCTGCTGAGACTAGATCTGAAACCAAGACGGGGAAAGGTAAGTTACCCGCAATTTGTACGTGTCCCATAGCATGCCGAATGTGTCTTGGTAAATTGAGGTGCTGGTCTGTAAGGATACACCAGAGTAAAACAGCCATGTCTGCAGTGAAGGAGGACTCGTGAGTGCTCGAAAAGACGTAATGGGACATAATTTGTGCCCATACTCGAGCCTCCAAGGTGAGTGCGGAAGCCAATATGCCCTTAGGTCGGGATCGATGGTATCCGTAGATCCATCTGCTGCCAGGTTGTGCTATAACTCTGAGAACGGCGTCCCAGTCAAATTGGTATGTCTGGCGTTTGAATGAGGCTTCTTGGAATGCATCCAATCCTTCTGGAGCAGGGGGAAGATCTAAAACTCGTTGAATGGCCTCTTCAGTTATGGGGACTTTCTTCTGACGGACATAGACAGACTGCATGGTAGGCATGTGAAAATTAGAGTAGAATTCAACTACCCATGAAAGATTAACCTGCCGTGGCTGTCTCTGTAGGAATTTCCATTGTCTTCGCTCAATGCGGGGCTCAACAAATTCAGCAATGTTGGTCGGGAGGATAAGGAGGTACTCATTGTTATAATTCCTCTCTGCTAGGATGGGGAACATCTGCTCACAGTAGCGATTAATGAACCGCGCAGTGTCTTTTGCTGGAAAGGCTTTCTCTTTTTTATCGACCTTGATGATCCTCTTGGTTCGTTTTGTTGAGGGTTTCACCGCTGTTGAAGATGGCTCTGCCACTAATGCTCTTTTTGTTCCTCTCCTTGATGGTGGTTTGGGAGTAGCTTTCTCCTTGCCTTTCTTGGTGACCATCCTGAAAAGGGAAAAAGAAAGTAATATGTAAAGCTAAGGGTTCGAGCAAGGGAGTGGATAATATAGGTGATAATCAATGCACGATAAAGAAGAATATCGTTAACACATGGTCTAGACTACATGTGAAAAGTTCATCAATGGAAATATAGCAAGTGCATGTGATGGCAATTAAATGCAAGATGTTTATTGGCATGCTGGCAAAGGCATGAGTAGCATAGATCAAGCATTCAATATCCAAGTTAGATTACCAATCCTTTCAAACTAACAATCTGTTTGTATTGACAATTATATTTAATCAATAAAATATAAAAGAGATTTTGTGAAAAGCAGGCATTAGAGTAGTAGAATAGAGGAATATAAAAATAATGCACAATGCCATACGGGTTTTTTCACAAACACTTAGCATGCATGGTAAATATGTTATGGAAAGTATAAAATAGAACATGCAAGCAACCCTTGAAGGAGTAATATTAATTGTCAAACAATTCCATAATAATTCACAAGCAAAATATAAAAGTAAATAATCACCCAATTAAATTGCTAACACCAATTAAAGGAATAAAAAAAATATAGATAATGAAAGTAAAAAGAAAAATAAATGAGAAATCATGAATAAAATAAAAATAATAATGAAAAAGTAAAGAAGGAAGAAGAAAAGAACCTTGATAATGGATGTGAAAAATAGGGGATGGGGGAAGTAAAAAGTGAGTAAGAGTAAAGAGGTAAGAAGGGAGAAGAAAGAAATAAGAAAGGATAAGAAAAATTAGGATTTGGGGAAGAAAAGATAAGATATTTGGCTAATCTGGATAAGCTGTGCGCCGCATGTGACGCGAATGCGTGGGTGACGCGGTCGCGTGGTGTGTAATAATTAACAGGTGATGCGGACGCGTGGGTCACGCGGTTGCGTGACCTGATTTTTGTGCTATTGGCGCGAGTGCAGCCTCGCATACGCACAACTCTCTGTTTAAATGCATTTTTCCAAAATTTAAGGTGACGCGTTCGCGTGGTTGACGCGATCGCGTGAATGGCCATATTTTAAAAATGACGCGGACGCGTGCACGGCACGCGTTCGCGTGAGGCACGCGTTCGCGTGATAGAGCTTGTGCTTCTAGCATCATTCTAGCCCAACTCCATCATAACTCTCTGCCATACACCTCTTTACGTCGATTTTTTTGGGGCCACGCGTTCGCGTGGGTGACGCGGACGCATGGGAGGCTCTTTTTCAGAATGACGCGGATGCGTGGGTGACGCGGTCGCGTGGGCATGTTTGTGCCTAAGGCACGCCTCCAGCCACACTTTCGCGTGACTTTCTGTTCAATTTTATTTTCTTCCCAACGCAACTATGACGCGGACGCGTCGCGTGCATTTTTTTTATATGCTGAATGCGAATGCAAATGTGAATGCAGACTATATGCAGAAATTATAAGAAGAGTCATTAACACCATAAAAATAAAATAAAGTAAAATAAATCTAAGACTGAAACGGAACGATCATACCATGGTGGGTTGTCTCCCACCTAGCACTTTGCTTTTACGTCCTTAGTTGGATGCTCTTTAGGCTCATTCTTCTTCTGTTGGTGGGTCTTCCAAGAGGAAAACCTCTAGTTCTTTGTGATCCTTCATCTTCTCACCATGATAAAGCTTTAGGCGATGTCCATTGACCTTGATGAATTTGGAGCTAGAAGGATGACGCAGGTGGAAAATTCTGTATGGCTCTGCCTTTTCTACTCTGTAGGGACCTTCCCATCTTAATCTTAGTTTGTCTGGCATAAGCCTCAGTCTGGAGTTATATAGAAGAACTAACTCCCCTGGTCTGAATTCTCTCCTTTTTATGTGCTTGTCATGGACAGCCTTCATCTTCTCTTTGTATCGCTTGGAGTTGTCATATGCTTCTAGATAAAGATTCTCCAATTCTACTAGTTGCAGCTTTCTTTCAGCACCAGCTTCCTCAAAATTCATGTTGCACTCCATCATGACCCAGAAAGCCTTGTGTTCCACCTGTACTGGAAGGTGGCAAGCTTTTCCGTATACTAAGCAGAAGGGGCTCATCCCAATGGGTGTCTTGTACGCTGTTCTATATGCCCAAAGTGCATCTTGTAGCCTGGCACTCCAGTCCTTTCTATGAGGTTTTACTATCTTCTCCAGAATCCGCTTAATTTCTCTGTTAGAGACTTATGCTTGCCCATTGGTCTAGGGATGATAAGCTGTTGCTACTTTGTGAATTATCCCATGCCGCTTCAGTAATCCTGTTAGTCTCCTGTTACAAAAGTGGGTGCCTTGATCGCTCACGATTGCTCGTGGTAATCCAAAGCGACAAATAATATGGTTTCTAACAAAGGAAACAACAGTGTTAGCGTCATCAGTACGGGTAGGAATTGCTTCCACCCATTTGGAAACATAATCTACAGCTAACAGTATATAAAAGTAACCATTAGAATTTGGAAATGGACCCATGAAGTCAATGCCCCAAACATCAAAAATTTTACAGAAAAGCATAATCTGTTGAGGCATCTCATCCCTCTTGGATATATTACCAAACCTTTGGCAAGGGGAACAAGATTTACAAAATTCAACAGCATCTTTAAAAAGAGTAGGCCACTAGAATCCACAGTCTAGAATTTTTCTAGCTGTTCTTTGAGGGCCAAAATGTCCTCCACTCTCAGATGAGTGGCAGGCCTCTAAAATGGACTGGAATTCTAATTGAGGCACACACCGTCTAATTACCTGGTCAGCTCCACACCTCCATAAATATGGGTCATCCCATATATAATATTTGGATTCGCTTTTCAGCTTGTCTCTTTGATGCTTAGTAAAATTTGGAGGAAAAGTGTGGCTAACTAGATAATTAGCTACAGGTGCATACCAAGGAACTACTTCAGATACTGCATGTAAGCTATCAAATGGGAAAGTATTATTTATAGGAGTGGAGTCATCCTTAATGTGCTCAAGACGACACAAGTGGTCTGCCACTAGATTCTGGTTACCACTCATATCCTTAATTTCTAAATCAAATTCTTGCAGCAGCATTATCCAATGTATTAGCCTTGGTTTGGACTCCTTTTTAGCTAACAAATATTTTAGAGCTACATGGTCTGAGTACACTACTACCTTAGTACCAAGTAAATAGGCTCGGAATTTATCCAGAGCAAAAACAATAGCAAGAAGCTCTTTTTCAGTAGTAGTGTAATTAGATTGAGCAGCGTCTAAAGTCTTAGACGCATAAGCAATTACAAAAGAATCCTTACCTTCGCGCTGAGTCAGCGCCGCTCCTACTGCATGGTTGGAAGCATCACACATAATTTCAAATGGCTGGCTCCAGTCTAGTCCTCTCACAATTGGAGCTTGAGTCAGGGCGATCTTCAGTTTATCAAACGCTTGCATATAATCCTCACTGAACTCGAACTCAATATCTTTCTGCAACAATCTGGATAAAGGCAATGCTACCTTACTGAAGTCCTTAATAAATCTCCTGTAAAAACCTGCATGGGCAAGGAACTAAAGGACTTCCCTCACGGAGGAAGGGTAAGGTAAACTAGAAATGACATTGACTTTTGCTGGATCTACAGATAATGCCAGTATTAGACACAACATGTCCTAGAATAATCCCTTGTTTTACCATAAAGGGACATTTTTCAAAATTCAATACAAGGTTTGTACTAATACACCTGTCCAATACTCTAGTTAAATTATCCAAGCAAAGGATAAACAAATCACCATATATGCTAAAATCATCGATAAAAACTTCCATACAATTCTCAATAAGATCTGAAAAGATACTCATCATGCATCTTTGGAAAGTAGCTGGTGCATTACATAAGCCAAAAGGCATCCTTTTGTATGCATACGTTCCAAAGGGAGATGTAAAAGTAGTCTTCTCCTGATCTTCAGGAGCTATATGAATTTGAAAGTAGCCTGTGTAACCATCTAAAAAATAGTAATGGGATTTACCTGATAGGCGATCAAGCATCTGATCAATGAATGGCAAGGGGTAATGATCCTTGGGTGTGGCTTGGTTGAGACGCCTATAGTCAATGCAAACTCTCCATGAATTTTACCCTCTAGTTGTCAGGAGCTCTTCATGCTCATTCTTTATTGTTGTGACTCCAGACTTCTTGGGCACTACTTGTACTGAACTAACCCATTCACTATCTGAGATGTGGTAAATGATATCTGCTTCAAGTAGCCTGGTCACTTCTTTCTTGACAACTTCTAAGATGCTGGGATTCAATCTTCTTTGAGGCTGACGCACAGGCTTTGCTCCTCTTCTAAGAATATTCTGTGCTCACAAACTTGAGGGCTGATGCCTACTATATCCGCCAAGCTCCATCCGATTGCTTTCTTATATTTTCTCAGCACACTGAGTAGCTGTTCTTCTTGTTGAGAAGTGAGTTTCTTTGCAATGATAACTGGAAACTTCTGATTATCCTTAAGGTAAGCATACTTGAGGTATGGAGGGAGGGGCTTTAATTCTAATTTCTGCTCATAGCTAGGCTCTGGAACATCCGGGGCTGGTGATAATGGCAAAGTGTTCTCATTGTTTTCAGAAAGTGTCCCCACACTTGGACCTTGCTCCATGTGCTTCCCTTCTATTTCTTCTTGGTGAACTTTAGCTACAGTTTAATCAATAATGTCGCACTGGAAGATAGAATGATCTTCCGGAAGGTGCTTCATAGCTTCATTTAAACTGAAACTCACTGTTCTGCCATCTATCTCAAAGGAGTAAGTTCCTGAGAATGTATCCAGCTTGAACTTCGAAGTCTTCAGGAATGATCTTCCAAGCAGGATTGATGATGGTCTTCCTGAGTTATTAGGGGGCATTTCCAGAATATAGAAGTCAATAGGAAATGTGAGCCCCTTAATGCTCACTAATACATCTTCAACAATTCCAACTACTATAATAATGCTTTTATCTACTAACACAAAACGAGCTGCCGACCTTTTTAAGGGAGGGAGCCTCAAAGTATCATATATAGACAATGGCATTATACTAACACACGCTCCTAAATCACACATGCAGTCAGAAAATATTACACCTCTTATGGTACAGTTAACCATACATGGACCTGGATCACTACATTTTTCAGGTATACCTCCCATTAGAGCAGATATAGAACTACCTAAAGGAATAGTTTCTAATTTATTAATTTTATCTTTATGTATGCACAAATCTTTTAAAAACTTTGCGTATTTAGGTACCTACTGAATAACATCAAAAAGGGGAACAGTTACCTCAACCTTTTTGAATATTTCTATCATTTTGGGGTCAAGTTCCATCTGCTTTCTGGGCTTCCTTGCAAGTTGTGAAAATGGGATAGGAAGGGCATTACTTGCAGTTTTTGCATCCTTTGGTATTTCATTCTGTGGTTGAATGGCTTCTTCTTCAACTATGTCTTGTACGTCCTCTTCCTCTTCAGCATCTTCCACTTCCATCACATCCTCTGCTGGGACGTGTCCTGGTGAGCTTGGCTCCTCATGGTTCCTCTCCTGCAATGTGGTTCCAGACCTCGAAGTGATGGCATTGATGCCGCCTTTGGGATTAGGTAGGGGTTGAGAAGGAATTCCGCTGGAGCTTGAAGGTTGATGTATGAGATTAGGTAATGAATCTATCCGGGAGGTGAGAGCTTGTAAAGTGGCAGTCAGACCATTTAAAGTAGAGTTCAGCTGCGTCTGCATGTCTTGTTGTCCTTGTGCAAGAGAATGGAGCATCTCGTCATTTGATGAAGAATTAGAATAAGTGATCTGAGGAACTTGTTGTTGGTTGTGATGGGCTCCTCGGGACTGTCTTAGGTGAGGTGCTCGGTAAGGTTGGTTCTGATTCTGCTGTCTGTTGTTGTTGTTGTTCCACCTCTGGTTTCCATTATTATCGCTGCCTCCTCTATTATAGTTGTCTCTCCAACTTTGGTTGGAGTTGTCTTGCCATCCTTGGTTATAGTTTCTACCTTGGTTGTAGTTGCCGCCTTGTTGATTGTATCCTTGATTTGGGCGGTCATAGAAGTTATGAGTGGCTGCCACAGTGTTGTCTTCCTGTTGGAGCTGCAGACATTCATCAGTATAATGACTATAATCAGCACAGATCCTGCATACTCTTTGTGGAACCAACTGTTGGCTTTGTTGTGGTGGGGGAGGCTGAGCTTTATGTGCTTGTTGTTGATTTAACTGCATCCTGTTTCAGTATGTTGGTCATTTCACATATACTCTGTGTAAGAGCAGTAGTTTCAGCGCTAGAGGAAACTTCGGCAACAGCCTTGGGATGGTTGTTCCTATGCTTGTGGTTCCGAGCAGACTCAGCCAGGTCGGCAATCAGTTGCCATGCTTTATCTGTAGTCTTGTACTTTTTCAGGGAACCATTACTCGCACCATCCAATGTGGTCTTATCCTGAGGCTTCATGCCTTGTGTGAAGTAGCTGATCAACACCAACTTGTCAATCATGTGGTGGGGCATGCGTCTAGGAGATTGTTGAAGCGCTCCCAATATTCATAGAGAGTCTCAGATTCACCTTGAATAATCATTGAAATCTCTTTCCTCAATCTATCAGTAACTTCAGATGGAAAGTATTTTTCCAAGAATTCTCTTCTAAGCGTATCACATTTAGTAACAGTTGCTTCAGGTTGAGTATAATACCATTCCCTCTCCTTTCCCTCAAGAGAAAACGGAAAAGCGGTTAACAGAATAGAGGTTTCATCTGCACCATGACGCCTAACAGTAGAACAGGCTGTCTAAAAATCCCTAAGGTGCTTGATAGGCTCCTGAGCAGGTAAGCCATGAAATTTGGGCATCAAGTTGATTAGTGCAGTCTTCAGTTCAAAATCTGCAGCCAGATTTGGATGACGCACTTGATACGTTTGCAGGGTAAAATCTGGGGCTCCTGCCTCCTGGAGAGTAATCCTCCTAAGTGCTGCCATGTTACCTGCACGTAAATCAACTGAATCAGTAGTAAGGAAGCTTGTCTCGCTCTCAGATGGCGGTTCAGATTCGCCCTCAGATGAGACTGGTGAATCGATAACAATCACTTCACCACCCTCAGAGGCTAACCGACGTCGAGCTCGCCTAATATGTGAAAGAGTTCTTTCAATTTTAGGATCAAATGGGGCTAAGCTCGGATCAGGCAATGAACGCGTCATTCAATGAGAAAGACATATAGCTCATGGTAACAAAATAAAAATAAAATATGCAAATAAAGAATAAAAATATGTACACCAATTAATAATCTAGCAAACTATTGCAACTCCCCGGCAACGGCGCCAATAATTGATGGTGGCAGAAATTGACCAGTTAAGAATTTAATAAACGAAATGCGTTGCAAGTACAGTTCTTGACCAGCTAAAATCTGCTTATCAATTTAAAAAGGGTTGTCACAAAAATTAGAATTAAAAATACTGGGAGTATGAATCCCAGGTCGTCTCCCAACGAGTTGCAGGAAAGGGTGCTAATTTATTAATCAGGAATTTTCAAGAAAGTTGAGTTGGATAATGAGTAATTAAAATAATTGTAAATTAAAGCGATAAAACTAAGAATTATTATTAATATAAAAAGCGTTGACTGGGGGAATGATTAATTGGAAGTTCTATCCTTGTTGGGATCTTCTCAAGTGTAGTGTAAAGAGGTTGTTATTTTCACTTAGTTAACCCTTACTAAATAAAAGAAAGTCAAGTGATTAAGCTAACTCTTACCCGCAAATCCTAGTCCTCTCTCTTGGGAAGGTCTAGCATTAGTAGGTACAGAATTAGCCAACAACGTCCAATTCGACTAAGCACTTGAGCATTCCAACTCAAGTGTCTCCTCTTAATCAACCCCCATGTCAAGTAGAAAATCTACTCCATTGACATGGATTTAATACTCATAAAAATATAAGAAGACATAATTAAATGAAATAAAATATAGATTTAAAATTAATTAAAAATAAAAGTAACTCTATATATTAATAAATCCAAAATGCAACATAGTTATCTGAATAGGATTAATGAACAAATGAAAAGAGTAAAGGAATAAGGAAACAAACTAAAGTAGTGACTTCAACGGAGGTGATTACTCTTCAACATCCAAAATCCAAAGCAAAAGCATAAACTATGAATGTAAAGCGAATCTAGATTCATATCTAAAACTAAAAGTAATCCTAATATCATGTATGTGACTGCATCTGAATGTGAGTGGATGCGTGTTGAGTTTCTGCATGTTCCCTGGCTTTAATCTGTGTTTCTGGGCCGAAAATTGGGTTAAAACGCGGTCTGAAATTGTCTCCAGTGTATTCTGTTATTTCTGCAGATCGCGCAGGTCACGCGTACGCGTCGTTCACGCGTTCGTGTCATTCAGCGATTTTTCTTGTCACGCGTTCGTGTCGTCCACGCGTTCGCATCATTTGTGCAGACTCCAATCCACGCGTTCGCGTCAGGCACGCGCTCGCGTCAATGTTCGCTGGTCATCTCCTTAGTTTCTTGTGTTCCTTCCATTTTTGCAAGATTCCTCTCCATTCTCTAAGCCATTCCTACCCTATGAAGCCTGAAACACTTAACACACGGATCACGGCATCAAATGGTATAAAGGAGAATTAAAATACATAATTAAAAGATCTCTAGGAAGCAAGTTTTCAACCATGGAACAATTTTGGGAAGGAATTATAATATCATGCTAATCATATGAATAAGTGGGTAAAGACTTGATAAAACCACTCAATTAAACACAATATAAATCATAAAATAATGGTTTATCAGGGGTAAATCAACACCTCTTTAGGAGAATTGAGTTCCAACATGGAGCAACTAAAGATGGAGCACCAAGAGCACTCCATCATCCTCCATGAAATCAGAGAGGACCAAAAGGCCATGAGAGAGGAGCAACAAAGGCAAGGAAGAGACATAGAGGAGCTCAAGCACTCCATAAGATCTTCAAGAGGAAGAACTAGCCGCCATCACTAAGGTGGACCCGTTCTTTAATTTCCTTGTTCTTATTTTTCTATTTTTTCGATTTTTATGCTTCATGTTTTGTCTATGTTTGTGTCTTTATTACATGATCATTAGTGTTTAGTGTCTATGTCTTAAAGCTATGAATGATTCCATGAATTCTTCACCTTTCTTAAATGAAAAATGTTTTTATTTGCAAAAGAACAAGAAGTACATGAATTTTGAAAATTATCTTGAAAATAGTTTAATTATTTTGATGTGGTGGCAATACTTTTTGTCTTCTGAATGAATGCTTGAACAGTGCATATTTTTTATATTGTTGTTTATGAATGTTAAAATTGTTGGCTCTTGAAAGAATAATGAAAAAAGAGAAATGTTATTGATAATCTAAAAAATCATAAAATTGATTCTTGAAGCAAGAAAAAGCAGTGAACAACACAAAGCTTGCGAAAAAAAAGTGGCGAAAAAAATAAAATAAAATAAAGAAAAAAGAAAGAAAAAAAAAAGCAAGCAAAGAAAGCCAATAACCCTTTAAACCAAAAGGCAAGGGTAAAAAGGATCCAAGGCTTTGAGTATTAATGGATAGGAGGGCCCAAAGGAATAAAATCCTGGCCTAAGCGGCTAATCAAGCTGTCCCTAACCATGTGCTTGTGGCGTGAAGGTGTCAAGTGAAAAGCTTGAGACTGAGCGGTTAAAGTCGTGGTCCAAAGCAAAAAGAGTGCGCTTAAGAGCTCTGGGCACCTCTAACTGGGGACTCTAGCAAAGCTGAGTCACAATCTGAAAAGATTTACCCAGTTATGTGTCTGTGGCATTTGTGTATCCGGTGGTAATACTGGAAAACAAAATACTTAGGGTCACAGCCAAAACTCATAAAGTAGCTGTGTTCAAGAATCAACATACTGAACTAGGACAATCAATAACACTATCTGAATTCTGAGTTCCTATGGATGCCAATCATTCTGAACTTCAAAGGATAAAGTGAGATGCCAAAACTGTTCAGAAGCAAAAAGCTACTAGTCCCGCTCATCTAATTGAAACTAATCTTCATTGATAGTTTTGATATTTATTGTATATTCTCTTCTTTTTATCCTATTTTGTTTTTAGTTGCTTGGGGATAAGAAACAATTTAAGTTTGGTGTTGTGATGAGCGGATAATTTATACCCTTTTTGGCATTGTTTTTACATAGTTTTTAATATGTTTTAGTTACTTTTTATTATATTTTTATTAGTTTTTATGCAAAAATCACATTTCTGGACTTTACTATGAGTTTGTGTGTTTTTCTGTAATTTCAGGTATTTTCTGGCTGAAATTGAGGGACGTGAGCAAAAATATGATTCAGAGGCTGAGAAAGGACTGCAGATGCTGTTGGATTCTGACCCTCCTATACTCGAAGTGGATTTTCTGGAGCTACAGAAGTCCAATTGGCACGCTATCAATTGCGTTGGAAAGTAGACATCTTGGCCTTTCCAAAATATATAATAGTCCATACTTTTTCCGAGATTTGATGGCCCAAACTGGCGTTCAAACGCCCACCTAAGACCCTTTTCTGGAGTAAAACGCCAGAATTGGCACCAGAACTGGAGTTAAACGCCCAAACTGGCACCCAAGCTGGCGTTTAACTCCAAGAATGGCCTATGCACATGAAAGCTTCAATGCTCAGCCCAAGCACACACTAAGTGGGCCTCGGAAGTGGATTTCTGCACTATCTACACTTAGTTACTTATTTTCTGTAATCCCTAGTAACTAGTTTAGTATAAATAGCACTTTTTACTATTGTATTCGCATCACTTGGAGACCTTTTATCAGTTTATGTTACATTTGGGAGGCTGGCCATTCGGCCATGCCTAGACCTTTTTCTCTTATGTATTTTCTAGGTGGAGTTTCTACACCTCATAGATTAAGGTGTGGAGCTCTGTTGTTCTTCATGAATTAATGCAAGTACTATTGTTTTTTCTTTCAATTCACGCTTAATTCTTCTCCAAGATATACTCTCGTACTTAATTAAGTTAAGTCAGAATGAAGGGGTGACCCGTGACAATCACCCATTATCTTGGTTACTCGCTTAGCCAAGATCTGCGTGCCTGACAACCACAAGCGGTCTACATGATGTTCAACATAGTCATTGGACGACAGCCGGAGTATATTCTCTTGGGTCTCTAATTCACGGTTTGCATCGTCTCTCCTGACAACAGAGCATTCAAATTCGTGATTAGAACCTTCGTGGTATAGGCTAGAACCATTGGCAGCATTCCTGAGATCCGGAAAGTCTAAACCTTGTCTGTGGTATTCCGAGTAGGATCTGGGAAGGAATGACTGTGACGAGCTTCAAACTTGCGAATGTTGGGCGCAGTGACAGTGTGCAAAATGATAGAGAGATCCTATTCCGATGCTAGTGAGAATCGACAGATGATTAGTCGTGCGGTAGCTGTGCCTGGTATTTTTCATCCGAGATGAGAAATCTGACAGTTGATTAGCCGTGCAGAGACTGTACCTGGTATTTTTTATCTGAGAGGATCATACAGCTTGCCATGGAAGGGAGCACGCATGATTGGAAGAAGACAATAGGAAAGCAGAGGTTTAGAAGCAACAAAGCATCTCTAAACACTTATCTGAAATTCCCACCAATAAATTACATAAGTATCTTTATCTTATTTTATGTTTTATTTATCTTTTAATTATCAAAACCCCAAAACCATTTGAATCCGCCTGACTAAGATTTACAAGATGACCATAGCTTGCTTCAACCTGACAATCTCCGTGGGATCGACCCTTACTCACGTAAGGTATTACTTGGACGACCCAGTGCACTTGCTGGTTAGTTGTGCGGAGTTGTGAAAAGTGTGATCACAATTCCGTGCACCAAAACATAAGAGCCTCTATAGGCAAGTTCAAAAGAGTTCAATACATAATATAAGTTATTTTCAAAATATAGGTGGAGATATTCTAAGAAAAATATAAAGTAGAGAATATAAAGATCTTCGCCACCTCTCAGATGAACCACAGCTCACTTCTGAGCACCTGGACCTGTATCCAAAAAACAAGAGATATATACGGAATGAGAACCCCCGACCCATGGATTTCCAGTATGGTAAAAGTGCCAAATAAATACAATGCACTGCAATAAAAACTCACTAAGCATCCTAAACTTC
Organism: Arachis ipaensis; assembly: GCF_059453495.1. Lineage (NCBI taxonomy): Eukaryota > Viridiplantae > Streptophyta > Magnoliopsida > Fabales > Fabaceae > Arachis > Arachis ipaensis. The sequence continues at coordinate 95,833,228 of NC_142437.1, read as the reverse complement.
TTTCACGAAATATCCATCCTAGGTTCTCGCTAATCCTTGAATAGGCAACTATCATAGGGGAAGGCTAAATCTAATTCACATTTCTCATGCTTCCTAACTTTCTAACTCTCACACGAATCAGAATAAGAATCATAAACAAAACCATCACCAGTTGTTATGTCTCAGCAATTCTATATCAATACATCATATCCTCACCTGGAGCAAGTGAATTCACTTCACTGCGTCTACCCAGGGAGCTTAAATTATCTCATTCAATAGTCATCATTATTGGATCACATCATTAACTCATCTCATCAAGAACAGCCCTCAGCGTCCACCGACACCAGCATGAGGGACCTCTCAGTTATACAAACACAAGTAATATAGGCAAGTAATACACAATTAAAGTACAAGTAGAGCAAGTAGCACATAATCAGGTAACATAGCACATATGATATAGCAATCCAAAACAAGTAGGAAAACCCAAACAATTCAAATATATGCACATGATGAATGCCTACCCTATGGCTGATGAGTCTCATCTGTCGGTTATAAAGCCAACCCGACAAGTCCTGGTAGCTAACCATTGGACTGTCCCTCTGTCGTGCATCCCCAACTCGAGTTATTTACAATCATAATCATAATCACACAACACCCACACTGGTGTTTATTCACTGAGGTGAGCTCATCCGGAACTTTCACAGTGTCTGGCCATACTTATGACATAGGGTCAACAGAATCTCGAATCTCAACCTGGAGCAAGTGGAGCCGACCCACTGCGTCTACCCAAGGAAATCTGAGACTCAGATAGTTTCAATCTCAAATCATACTCGACTGGGAGCAAGTGGGGGCTAACCACTGCATCTACCCCAGGAGTCTCAAAACCAAACCCGGAGCAAGTGGAATCACTCCACTGCATCTACCCAAGCAGGTATGTCTCACCACATCCCGGAGCAAGTGGAGTGATGAGTGAATTCCTTGATGGTCTAGAATTTCTCAATGAAATCTCGTTGCAAGTATAGTTCTAAACTAACAAAGAATCCTCACATGCAAAAATATTGGTTGTCACAAATAACAAACCCCAAATAAGAATTAACCGAAGTATTTGAACTACGGGTCGTCTCACAAGGAATTGTAATGAAGTGATCAATTATTGGCTATGAAGATGCAAAGGGGTTTGATTTGGTAATTAGCAAGAAAATAAATGACAAGAAAGTAAAATAACAAGAATTAATAAAATAAAGGAAAAGTACTCTTGGCTAGACATAGGTAATTGAGATCATCATCCTTGTCTACAAACCATACATTGATAATTATGAGGGACCAACCTATTAAGTCTACCTCTAAAAGCTTTAAGTACGTTTAACGTCTACTCCTAAGCTTGAAGTATGTCAAATAGGCTTGATCACATCAACCCATAAGTCCCAACCTATCTACTAATTAAATTAGTAGTGGGTTAGTGTCAATGGGTATCAAATTGATCACCAAAGGTTCTCAAATCACTAATTCAATGAGACCCAATGACTCAAGGTCACTCAATTCCCTTAGCCTAGGCCAAGAGTAAGAAAAAATACTCAAAAACTAGATAAAACATTTCATCAAACACCTAGAATGCAAGAAAAGTAAACATCACCAAATGTAAGAATTAAAGAAACCCACAACTAACATAAGCAAGAAATCAATAATAATAATCAAGATCAACATAAAAGAGACATGGAAACATAAAATTGCATTAAAAGAAATCAAGATCCAACCATTGTTCATCAACATAAGAGAGAGCAAAATAAGAAATTAACAAGATAAACTAAGAAGATTGAAACAATAGAACAATAAAATGTAAAGAGAATTGAAATCAAAACAAGGATTGAAACATAAATTTGAGAGAGATTAACCTAACTTCACCCTAATTTCTATCCTAAATCTAGAGAGAGGAGAGAGCCTTTCTCTCTAGAATTCTACCTTAAAACATGATGAAAACTAAACTATGGCTACTTGGTTCATTCTCCCTTCAATCCTTGGGTTCAATAGCATCAGAAATGAGTTAGATTGGGCCTAAAATGCTTCAGAAATCGCTGGCCACGAGTTGCTAAAATGGACCCACGCTGATCCTGCGATGCGTGTGTGTGATGCACGCGTGAGCGTCCCTTAAATGCAAGGCAACTATGGCAAATTTTATATCATTTTGAAGCTCCAGATGTTATCTTTCCAACGCAATTGGAACCGCCTCATTTGGACCTCGGTAGCTCAAGTTATGATCGATTAAATGCGAAGAGGTCAGGATTGACAGCTTTGTGATTCCTTCATTTCTTCATGAGTTCTCCTACTTTGCATGCTTTTTCTTCATTCCTTCAATCCAATCTTTGCCTTCTAAACCTGAAATCACTTAACAAACATATTAAGGCATCGAATGGAATTAAAGTGAATTAAAATTGGTAAATTTAAGGCCTAAAAAGCATGTTTTCACACTTAAGTACAAATTTAGGGAGAATTACAAAACCATGCTATTTCATTGAATAAATGTGAGAAAAGTTGATAAAATCTCCCAAATTAAACACAAGATAAACCACAAAATTGGAGTTTATCATGGAGCAAAACCACAACCCTTGCGTCTACCCGGGGAGCCTCTATACTAACCAACCTGGAGCAAGTGGGGAGCAACCACAACCCTTGCATCTAGTCAGGAGATACGTTCTCATATGCTCAGGAAGAACCAAGGAGGGGATCCTAACCTCCCACCATCTCACTGGGGGCAATTTTACAATACCAGAAAGAACAAGGAAGGGGATCCTCACCTTCCTTTATTTCTCTAGGGTCGCATTTTCGAGAAAGAGAGCTCAAGATAAAACAATCATTTAAAATCATATTTACATTTCCAGCCATACTTCAATATTTATCATAGCCATCTGGCTCATAACATAACCCATAACCAGCCAATAATCATCTTTAAATATAGCCCTTCGGCTTACGGCATACACCGCATTTTCATCATCACCCTCAGTAACTCATACAATCATCAATATTCATCATTAATCATTGATTCTCACTTTACTTCATCCACAAGTTACCACATATCCTAACTTCTTTTCATTACTAGGCATACTATAAAGATTTAAGACTTAGAGGATGAGAATGGAGCCTTAAAAGTCTGAAATTCAGCTTTAAAGACTCAAAAATCAACTTTTGCTGAAAACAGGGTCACACGTGCACGTCACCCATGCGCACGCGTGGAAGTCAGAAAAACAAAGCGACGCGTACGCGTCCCTCCACGCGCACGCGTGGATGGGAGAAAAGTCAATCGCGCTTGCTTAGTGTGTTATTATTTTGTGGGTATGGTGATTTTATTCGGCCTACGATGAGGGTGGTCGTTATGTCCCGATCACGGCTTGACTTTGATTATGGATATGTTTGATTGTCGTTATGATTGAAAAGTGTGTCGGACACTATATTCCAAGAGTGTGCTGGGCACTATATCCCTGATAGTATCATTCTCTATGTTTGTAAAGTGTGGCGGACACTATATCTCAAGAGTATGGGAGCACTATACACCAGAAAGTGTGGTGGGAACTATATCTCAAGAGTGTGGCAGACACTATATCCCAAGAGTGTGGCAGACACTATATTCCAAGAGTGTGGGAGTACTATATCCTGAGAGTGTGGATGTATAACAGAGAGACAACGTCCAGGTTAGCTACCGAATGTGTCAGATTCTGGCAGTTTAACCAACACGTGAGCTCATGGCTAGTAGGACAGGCATACATCATATGCATCTATGTGACATTGTTTGGGTGTGCATATTATATTTGGTTTGCCTTTGTGAATATTTTTGGTTAACTGCTAATTGTTATACCTGTTGTAATTGCTCTTGATTGTGTTTGAACTTCATTACTTGTGATTGTGACTAGTTGGTTTGGGTTATCATGATTTGATTATGATTTGGACCGGAGGCCGTGATTTGATTTTGTGTTGAGCCAGAGGCCATGATTTGATTATGTTTTGGCTCAGAGACCGTGATTTCATTTTGTGTTGGGTCGGAGGCCATGATTTGATTTTGTGTTAGGCTGGAGGCCATGATTTAATTATGCTTTGGGCTGGAGGCCGTCATTTGATTATGTTTGGGCTGGAAGTCATGATTGGATGAATCAGTAGTAAGTTTGGTTAGTATGGTCCTTTGGTAAGTGGTAAAATATTATAGAATGTTATGTTTGATTGGAATTTTTTTTATAAGTAAAATATGGATTTGGAGTTTAGATACTTAATTATTGATTTTTTTTAAAAGATTCATAAGATGAGCGATGATCACTGTGGTTGAAAACAACTTTCTTTTTATATATCCTCTTATAACAATTTTAAAACTCCTTTGGTGAGACTGTGTGGTTAGGTTCTCACCCCTTGCAGCCCTATGTTTTTCAGAAAATGGACAAAGAAGACTATAAAGATTTTGTTAAGCTTCTAGCTGTGCTGTATCTGTTTTAGATATCTTAGTTATTGTTTTTCCTTACCATTATTAATATATATTTTTGTAAAGATGAAATAGGAATCGTGATTGTAATGATATGTAATATTTGTAAGTTACCTGTTTAAAGGATCTTGGTATTTATATATATACATGTGAAGTGTTGTGATTGAAATTATATATATGCATCTTTGTACAAAGAAAGAAAAAGTATTTTTAGTTTTTCAAAGAAAAGTCGATACGGGTTCAAGTTAAATGCTCTTATTTTATTACTAAATATATGTATGTTGTCGTAATATCCGTGCTATCAGAGTGGTGCAACCGAAAGTATGATATTCTGGTTGTAAGGGTGTTATATTATGGTATCAGAGCAGTCTTTCCTGTAGAGCCTGAGGAATCGACTAACTATGCTTCAATTGCATAGTTTGAGCATCTGTCATGTTGTAGGTCTTGTCCAGATGATGAGAGTCAGAGCTTTAAGCACATGACTGTCTATGGATTAATGCCGTTAGTCTATCATTGCATACTTTATGGTATTAAGTTTGGAAAACTTAACACCAATGCTTTATGTATATGAGAATGCTAATGGGTTATGATAGATGAAATAGAAGTAATACGTAACACATAATGCGGGGTTTGGGAAACGATAGATGTTGCTTCTCGAGGTTACTCGGTTACTTATCTTATTCTTTCATGGTTTGTCTTGAAGTTCTTATTTGAGATTTCTTTCTTAGAAAGTAATTTGAATTATTTTCCAACCATATTCTTTTGTTCGTAAGCATTCTCATTTGATCTTAATTATATATGTCTACCTAAATTCCTTGGGGTATCTGCCTTTATCTGTTTAAACTCTTCTTCTTGACTCATATACTCTTTGATGTAATTTTGAAATATTTGATGCATCAAAGTGATCCTTAAAATGTTTGAGAGTTCGCTATTGGATTGAGTTATCTTTCTTTATTAGCTTTGTATTTTTTTTGGATCAGTTGAAAACATATTTGATTTGACGTGCTTTGTGATTCCTATCCGAATTCCTTTGATTTAAGCTTCTTTCGCGAAATCTGAATTGATTTCCTTCTTTAGCATATCTCAATATTCTTGAATATCTTTATAAGGTTATGATTTCAAGTATCCTTTCGGAGTTTTGTTTTAAAACCCTTTTTAAAGAAGTTTTGGTGTAACTGAACCATATTGCAGTTTTAAATACATGTTTTTGTTTGATTATGCACCTAAAGATCTTTCAAGATACTTGAGGAAATATTTTTGCTCTTAGCCAAACTAGTTTTTATTTTCAAACCTTGCATAATCTATTTTTTCAACTTGCACTTGTTCTAACATGTCACAACATTTATGCTTTTGTCATTCTTTTGCAAAATGTTTGTTGCATACCTTTTCTTTCGGAACGTGAAATAATTTCCCTTAAACTTTTCATTCTTTATATACAATGTATTCAAAGGTGTTTTTAATCATACTCTTAGAAATTATGAGCGTTACCATTGGCTTTAGTCACTATTCTCCTGTAAATCTCATACTTCTTTGACTAAGCTTGAATTCATTTGGAACTAATGCACTATTTTTTTCTTATTGTTTCTATCAGATTTCTTGGATTCGGGAGTTATTCTTAATATTGAAAATTGATTTTTTTTTCCGGCACACCTCATTGCTTGTACGTCTTTGTTTACTTGTTATTTCAACAATTCTTTCAAATTCTTATGAGTACTGTCCCTGTCTCTTGTCCTTCTTTTCTAAGGTCTTGAGTCCTTTTGAGTAAACTCGAGATTTGTTTTGGTGTCACGTACGACCTTTAGGTATAGCAAGCGATACATTAGTTATTTAGGACACGATTGGTGGACGCAGAAGGTTAAACTAGTAAGTGTGTGATGTCACAGGATATTGTGGAGCTTTGTTTCTTGCGAAAGAGTTTTGTGAATGTTAGATTTATGACCGGTAATAGCTTTGCAAAGTGATTGGTGAGGTTGAGAACCCTCGGATGAGTTGTTTGATAAAGTACGGTTGGGAATGGTGAAGATAAGTCATGTTAAATTTCGGAAAGTTGAAGCTCTGAAGGTTGGCATGAGACCAGTGTATGAACGTTAAACACGTCGATTTAACACCAACCATGCATTTGCAATCTTTCGCGACAGTACACTACCATCGCATGTTTAAGCCATGCAATCTTTTACATCAGCCTATCTTGTAGCTTCTGCTTTGCACCATACTTTTTTCCTTATATTTTATGTCATATAAATATCCTGGTATTTGGAATTTTGTATATATAAGCTGAGACTTTTTGCTTTTTCCCTAAAGTGTTCAAAAGTAAAGTGTTAGAACTATGTGATCTTTTGTATATTATGTTAATTTTTTAGGATAAAAATCTTTGCAAGTGGGGTAGGATGTAAGACTCCAGATTTTTAGAAAATTAAATTATGAGCTTGTTAAGATTTATGATATTTATTATTTTATTTTCAGAAAATTATCTTATAAAAAGGTAATTAAAACTAGGTTACGATGTTTTAAGTTTTAAATCAATTAGAACTCATATATTTTTTATAAAAATTTGAGTATTTTCTTATTTAAAATTTAAAGCTTTAATAATTGAAAAACAATAAAAATTTTATATGCTTCAATTTGAATATTTAGATTTTGAACCTTATTTTATGAATAAAGAAAAAATTTATCTGGTTATCTCTAATTTTAAATTGGAGCATTTATTTGAAAAATAATTTGTAAGTGAAAATAAGTAGTATTCTGAAAAATAATTATATTGAACTATATTTGGTTTTCAATTATTACTCTATACCTTAATTTTATTATTTGTTCCCAAAAGAAACTCTAATTTCATTACCCACACTCACTCACCCTCATAGCTGCCGTCATCCCCCTCACACTCTCATCTATCACTCAACGCACAACACACCCACATACTCAGCCCCTCACCACACACATGGCACCCACACGTAGAGGAAGAAGAAGAAGAAGAAAAAGGGGAAAGAGGGAGGAGAGGAGACAGCGCCGGCAGGGCTGGGTGCCACCACCTCCATCATCGTCGAGCTGGAGGAAGAGAGAGACGTGACGCGAGGAAAGAGAGGGAGCTCGCGCTGTCTCCTCGTCTCCGCCGCCATAGAGTTCGGCGTCGTCATCATGGCTGGAGGCATGGAGGTTCGTGAGGAGAGAGAAAGGGGGGTGAAAGAGGCGTTGCCGTCGGTTCGTCACTGCCGCTGCTGCTTGCTGTTCTGAGCTGCTCCGTCGCCATCGAGGGTCCCTTCTGTCGTCACCGTTGGGTCTGCCATGGAGAAGAAGCGGTGGAAGAGGGGTCGTTGCTCTGCTACTGCTGCTGCCGCTGCCAAAGTTTCCAGCCATCGGGTATGGCTCTGTTTTTGCTGGAACCACCGCTGGAGCTATGACTGCTCTGTTCTTAGTTCCTTTTGTGCAGTAAGTTATTTTACTCCAAAACTTCTTTTAGTCTCTGTTTTGTTGTATGTTTCTGAAGATTTTGTGGCATTATTGCCATAGGGTTGAGTTCCGGTTGGGCGGTTGATGCATGTCACGATTAAAGTTTCTATTGTTACTGTGAAAGTAGTATAGAGTTGTGGTTGCGGCTACTGGTGTTGCGGGCTGGAAGAAAAAGTGTGTTGACGCATTTTGTGGCTTACGGGTTTCAAATTTTCGAGGTAGGGCCTTTTTCTTAAAACCGTTTTATTATCAAGAATTGTTACAAGTCGATATTGATATGGAAAAATATATTTTTATGATTACGTTAGTCTTAATGATTGAACTAAGTTGATTTGAACGAATGTAATTATTTGCTTGATTGATTTATTGACTGTTTGAGAAGGCTGGGTATTCTGGTTTGTTGGTTGACTTTATTGAATTAATTTTCTTGATTTATTGAATATAATTTGATATTGAAAATGATTTGATATTGAAAATGATTTGATATCAGAATTGGTTTGATATTGGAATGATTTGATATTGAAAATGATTTTAACTATTTCTATACATGAGCAGGTTACAGACATTTTAGCTAAGCTACTAGAACCAGGTCCTTTCCATTACATCCATGGTAAGCTTGGGTTGCTGAACATCTTCGCGGGTGTTACCTAACATATGAGTTGCTGATTGTTAGTTAGGAACTAGCGTAAGCTAATTAGAATAGTTAGATATTTATACTAATCAGTAGTTAGTTAGTTGTGTATAAATACAGGAAGGTTAGTTATGTGAGAACTGTGATTCATCATTTAATATAAGTTCATACTTCTACTCATTCTCCTCTCTGATTTCGTATCCTCTGCACTTTTTTCCTATTCTCATGTGCAACCGTCAACACATTATACCTTTTATAGTAAAAATAATCCACAAAAATTATTATATGCAATACATATATTTTTAATAAATTTAATAAAAACTTTACTTTTTATCTAATTCTATTATTTATCCAAAAAATCTCCTTAAATGACACATGCTCTTTAAAAAAAATTAAGGTAATGGATTATTGGTTATAACTTGTGTTCCGAGGGTTACCTGAAACTGTAGGTCGATCTCGGATGAGATCTGCGATGGTGGCCGAAGCTGGTGTGTCCGACTTGTTGGACTTGGTGGTGCTGCTGATCCTTCATCTCCGGAGGGTGGTGGTACCTGCAAGGGACTCCGATGCTTAAGTTAGCATGGGCTTTAAGCAGGTTTTTAGTAGAATCAGAGTATGAGTTATACCTGGGTGCTCCAGTGTATTTATAGTAGTGTAGGCTGACCTCTCTGGATAAGATAAGTTAGTTATCTTTTCTTATCTTCTGAGCGAAGTTATCTTATCTTTAAGGGGAACCGCCCTTATCTTTCTAGGCTTTAGTTGCCTTTAGATTGGGCTATATCCCTTTATTTGAGCCTGCTTGGGCTCCCTGTAGTGATTCGGCCGAACTCTTTGAGAAGAGGTCGGGAACTCCAGACCTAAGGAGGTCGGTCGACTTGTCTTTAATCAGCCCGGGTCGTACAGCTCGACCCAGGGCATGAACAGTGCCCCTGCTTGAGCACGGTCTTCTTTTTGGAGTCGTGTCCTTTTTTAGACTTCGATCTCTTTGTTGGGAAAGCCGGGCTCGAGCATCTTGATCTTGTTGTAGAATTTCCATTTAGTGGCTTGAATGCGGAGCGTTTTTACTCACCCTTTTTAATTGCAACGTGCGTTTTGCATTTTTCTTGGGAACGTGCGAGAGTAAAAACCCATTAACTCCTTTGCAGTTTCCTTTGTTTCCCTCTTTGTCTCTTCATTTGAATTTCAAAGCCTCTTCCTTCAGTTTCTTCTTTCACTTTTCTCTTAGATTCCTTGCTTAGCGCTTTGTTCTTTTGTTCTTTCCATTCTTCGCGCTTCCTTTTTCTTTGCTCGGACAGCGATTGTTTGGCGTGGTTTCGTCGTTTGCTTCAGTTTCTGAGGGTTTTTCGTTTCCTCTCCACTGCAGGTTGGTTTTTCATGTTCTCTCTCTCTTTTACTTTTCACGCCGTTCTTTTTGTTGTTTGTTTAGGGATGAAGAAGTTTTTATCTTTGTTTGGATTTGGAAAGTTGGAATCTTGTCTGCGTCGTTGTGCCTGTAATGCGCGCCTGAAGGGTTTATTTGACTTGTTGCTTGTTTCTGCCCCTTTTGCTTGATTTCTTTATGCGTAGATCTTCTTCTATCTGTATCTTAGAATAATGGACTGTGAATTTGAATAAAGTTTGCATCTTTTTTATGATTTTTGCATGCTCGTTGTTCTCTATTTTTGTATAAATTTTCTTTGTCAGAGAAGGATTGATCTTTTTGTGCTTTTAGGGCTTAGATTGTAAGATTTTTCCCGAATTTTTACTTTGTTACTGCCTCCAAAGGATGCCCCTGGACCTTGATGTGAGTCCTGGGGTTTCCTTTTACTGCTGTTTCTGAGTCTTTTAACATTCGCATGCTTTTGTCCGAGTTATCTCCATATTTTGTCCGAGATGTCTCCTTATTTTGTCCGAACTGTTTGATTAGCAACCCATTTTTCCTTTTTCTCACTGTAGGACTTAGTTGACCCATGTCTTCTCGCAAAAATATTGTTGAGATATCTACCAAGGTCCCAGATGGCATGTCCGACTGGCTGGATTCTCTTGTCTTGATGTGTGTTTCCGTGGTCGATTCCGAGTACTGTGTGCGGCTTAGGAGGCATCATAGGATTTGTAGTAGTAGAGAGCAGGAGAAAAACTACGAGTTGGTAGTGCCTAACCTTGAGGAGAGAGTTTGTTTTCCTTCTCTGACTCGGGGGGGAACCTCTCTTCTTTTATGCATATGATTACTTTTTTTAGCCAAATGAATATCACCATTCCTTTTACTTCCTTTGAGACCGACTTGTTGTGGTCCTGCAATGTATCTCCTTCTCAACTTCACCCGAACTCGTGGGGTTTCATAAAAATCTTCCAATTGTTGTGCCAAGAGTTGGATGTCCGACCTTCTCAAACTCTCTTTCTTTACCTTTTTGTTTTGACGAAGCCTGGGGCAGCTAAGAAGAAGGCTTCCTGGATTTCTTTTCGAGTTGCCCAGGGAAAGAAAGTTTTTGCTATGTGCGACGAGTCTTTTAGGGATTTTAAGAATTTCTATTTCAAGGTCCGAGCTGTTGAAGAAGCTCGGCCTTTCTTCTTGGACCAAAATAATGAACCTGCTTTCCCCTTATGCTGGCAAAAGAATGTGGTAGTGTCTAGGTATACTTAGAAAATGTTGGATGAGGTCGAGCAGGCTTTTGTACATGTGCTAGAGAAGAATTGGGGGGAGCCTCTCCATCTTGACACGAAGAGGTTCTTGGGGGATCCCTCCCTTCTTCGAACTGATTTGGGTAGCTGCCGCTTTCTTTTTTAGTCCTGTCTTTATTATTTTATTGGTTTTGTCAATCCACCTCTTTCTTATTTGCAACTTCGGTTTTGCTGCTTTATTTTTCAGAGATGGTGAAGACCACTAATTCCATGAAAGCTTTTAAGAGGGCGAGGAAGGCGACCGCGGCTCAGAACATCTCGGCCAAAGGTTCTGGGGAGGAATCTTCAAAGGCTGCTCAGAAGAAGTTGACCTCGGATACTTCTGGGTCGAGAAAGGTCATACCGACTCCCTAGGTTTGCCTGCCTTCTTCTAATCCTCCCCAGTCAACCTCTAGTGCTGCTTCTCCTTCTGCTGTTGGTCTTCCTCCCAAGAAGCAGAAGACTGTTGAGCCCTATGACCTGGACGCCCCTGATTTTGATGCGGTGGGGTTTGTTGATAACCAGATTGCCCTCTTTGGTGGACTTCCCATGGACGATGTGTCCATTCTTCGTCATTTGAATTTTATTACCAGTAGTAGCATTCGGATGGCCCATATGGGTGCGGCCTTGTCTCGAACTATCCAGGGATCCCCAGTTCATGCAACTAAGGAGTTTTTGGAGGATGCGAAGTCGGAGTTTGATAGGATCAAAGGTCTGAAGGATGAGCTTGATGCTAGAGTTATTAAGCTGGAGTTGGATTTGGAGAAGGAAAAGTCTCAGGCTACCCGAGTTGAGGCGGCTGCGAATTTAGCCGAGGAGATGGCCAAGAAGGCAAAGGAAAGTTATACTCGAACCTATGGTGAGCTGTTGGAGACCAGGGAGAGGCTGGAGTTTGCTCATGTTGATTATGCTGAGCTCCAGGGTTATCTTGTGGGCAGTGTGACTAATGCCTATGAAAATTTGAAGGCTCAGGTTCGAGTTTTTGCTCCCGAGCTTGACCTGACTCTCTTCAGTTTGGACAACATTGTGGAGGATGGAAAAATTGTCCCTGCCTCGGATGAGGATGAAGGAGAGGATCCTCCCCCTGTGCCGCCAGTTAAAGTCTCTGCAGCCGTGACTTATTCAAATCCTTCTGCCGAGGTCGACCATTCCCAACCCGATCCGGATTGTGAGATACTCAATCGTGAGGATGGGACCGTGGACGATGTCCCTGTGAATATCGTTCTTCCTGCTTCTACTACTGACGCTGCTACTGGGGAGTCTTTGCACCCTTTATGATTTATGTGTTTTTGTCTTCCCCAACCCGACTTGTGGGCTTTTGAACTCTATTTTTGTAATTTTGGTTATAACTTGTTTCCTCTGACTGTTAGTTGCTTCTATGCAACTTAGTAGATAAACAAAGTACTTTTGAATTCTTGAGGTTGATCTTTAGGTGGCCTTTTGAGCTTTTAATGCGTTTTAGAATAGGCTTATTTTCTTTGACGTGCTGGCTGTCTTTTTGGAATTTCTGTAGATCTTTTGTAAGGTATTGAGATTCGGTTGTCCGACCTCTTTTTTGTCGATATGATGACTTATCTGAAGACCTTTTTTTTTAGCATTCTCATAGAACACCTTTTAAAACAAGGTTGGTTGCCCTGGGTCGTGAGGTCGTGGCTTTTTGGGCTGAGCTGTGTCCCTTTTAGCGCACACCTTTCATTGGTCCGACTTCTCGCGTTGATTCGAGCTGTAGCTTTCGTTGGTCGACTTTGCTTGTCGGTCCAATCTGCAGCTTTCATTAGTTTGGTCCGACTTCTTTTTTGTCGAATCTTCTTAAGTTATTTTTAGCAATCCATTTTTAGTAAGACCTGGCTAGGGCCCCTTTTTATGGATTACTTTTTTATAACTTTGTCGCTTTGATCCGTCTGGTCCGACTTCTTCTAGTTGGTCCTTTCTAAGTTATTTTTAGCAATTCATTTTTACTCAGACCTCGTCAGGCCTCTTTCTATGGATTACTTTTTATGACTTTTGTCGCTTTTTTGTCGATTGGTCCGACTTCTTTATGTCAATCCATCCTAAGTTATTTTTAGTAATCTATTTTTTCTCAGACCTCATCAGGCCTCTTTCTATGGATTACTTTTTATAAATTTTGTCGCTTTTATGTCGCTTTTCCATCTTGCCGATTTTGTCGATGTCGGGCGGTGAATTCGGTTTTTACCTTGCCGACCTTTGTAGAAATTCGGACGATGAATTCGATTTTCATCGTGGTTGGGCGGTGAATTTGGTTTTCACCTTGCCAACCTGTAGTTTTGTAATCGGACGATGGATTTTTGCATTCAGATTAATGTGTCTTGGTAGAGAAACTTTGTAGGGAATCTGAAAAGTTTTATTCCAATAGAAAGTAGACATATAGGCAAATAAAATATATACATGTGGGTGTTTACCCTTCTAAGTCAGGCAATTTTATAAATCTTGGCTTGGTTCCTCATTAAAAAACATTTTCAGGAAAAAAAGTGCACCTTGACCTAAGATCTTTATTACCTCCTAATTATAATACCTTCTTAGGTTGCAGGCGTGCCATGTCCTTGGTAGCTCTCGCCCTTCGAGTTCGGACAGCCTGTAGTAGCCTTTTCCCAGTACCTCTGTGACTCGGTAGGGTCCTTTCCAGTTAGCTGCTAGCTTCCCCTCTCCGGGTCGACTTGGTCCGATATCATTTCGGATTAGGATGAGGTCATTGTTGGCAAAACTTCACTGTACTACCTTCTGATTGTATCTTGAGGCCATTCGACGTTTTAATGCTTCCTCCTTGATCCGAGCTCTTTCTCGGATTTCTAGAAGTAGGTCGAGCTCTTCCCTTTGAAGTTGGGAGTTGGCCTCTTCACTGTAGTGGATCGTTCTGGGAGATCCTTCTTCAACCTCTACTGGGATCATTGCCTCTATTCTGTAAGCCAGTCGGAAAGGTGATTCTCTTGTGGTGGAAAGTGGAGTTGTCCGATATGCCCATAAGACTTGTGGGAGCTCTTCAGCCCAGGCTCCCTTTGGGTCCTGTAATCTCCATTTTAACCTAGCCAATATGACTTTGTTAGCTACTTCTGCTTGTCCATTAGCTTGTGGGTGTTCTACGGATGTAAATTGGTGCTTTATTTTCAAGTCTGCCACCAACTTCCTGAAGCCTGTGTCCGTGAATTGAGTTCCATTGTCGTGGTGATGGAGTAAGGAACCCCAAACCTAGTAACAATGTTTCTGTATAAGAATTTCTGACTTCTTTGAGCAATGGCATTAGCTAGGGGCTCTGCCTCAATCCATTTTGTGAAGTAATCTACCCCTACAATGAGGAACTTGACTTGTCCCGGTCTTTGGGAAAAAGGTCCCAAGAGGTCGAGTTCCCATTTTGCGAACGGCCAAGGTGATGTTACGCTAATGAGCTCCTCTGGTGGGGCGATGTGGAAGTTAGCATGTTTCTGACATGACGGACATGTCTTTATGAAGTCTGTTGCTTCCTTTTGCAAAGTCGGCCAAAAGAATCTGGCTCGGAGTACATTTTTGGCAAGAGCTTGTGCCCCCAAGTGGTTCCCACACATGCCACTGTGTATTTCTTCCAAGACCTACTTTGTGTTGGAGGTCGGTACACATTTTAATAGGGGTGTCGAGATCCCTTGATAAAACACTATTTTATGGTTTATCTTGTGCTCAATTGAGTGGATTTTATCAATCTTTACCCACTTATTCATACTATTCGCATGTTTTATATTTTCCTTCCTGATTTTGTGCTATGATTGAAAACATGTTTCTTTGGTCTTAAATTGCTAATATTAATCCTCTCTTATTACCATTATATGCCTTGATATGTGTGTTAAGTGATTTCAGAGTTTATAGGGCAGGAATGGCTTAGAGGATGGAAAGGAAGCATGCAAAAATGGAAGGAATATAAGAAGTTGAAGGAACAGCAAAGCTGTCAGCCTGACCTCTTCGTACTCAAACGACTATAACTTTAGCTACAGAAGTCCAAACGATGCGGTTCTAGTTGCGTTGGAAAGCTAACGTCCGGGGCTTCAATCTGATATATAATATGCCATAGTTTCCTTGACTCTAGGCAACGCGAACGCGCGCTCCACGCGGACACGTCGCAGTGACAAAAATCAGCGTGGCAGATTTCTTCTGCAGCGATTTATGGGCTGTTTTCGACCCAGTTTTCGGCCCAGAAAACACAGATTAGAGGCTATAAAGTGGGGGAACCCATTCATTCATAATAATAAGCTCACAATTCATAATTTTTAGGATTAGATGTAGTTTTTAGAGAGAGAGGTTCTCTCCTCTCTCTTAGGATTTAGGATTAAGATTTCTTTTAATTTTAGGATTACTTCTCTTCAAGTACAGGTTCAATGTTCCTCTTATTTATTTTATACTTTTATTATATACTTTTAATTATTATTTATCTTTTCAATTTGGCTTATGCTACATTCATGTTATGATTTTCTTAATTAATATTATTTGAGGTATTTCAGATTTAAGATTGCTTTGCTTTAGTTATATTGATGCTTTTAATTTAATTTAGATATTTTCTTCCTTTTGGCTTTGGTTAAGTAATTGGTAACGCTTGAGCTGTCAAATAAAGCAGTGGTTGAAATTGGGAGTTGCTCCAATAACTCTAGTCTTTCCAATAACTCTGTGGTCCATTCGAACCTCTTTCCCTTCCTTAATGTGGCGTAAAAGGGGAGAGATCTTATGACCGATTCGGCTAGAAATCTAGACAAGGCTGCCAGTCTTCTGTTGAGCTGTTGTACTTCTTTGACGCAGGTCGGACTTTTCATGTTGAGTATAGCTCGGCATTTATCCGGGTTTGCTTCAATTCCTCATTGTGTTAGCATGAAACCTAGGAATTTGCCGGCTTCTACTGCAAAGGTACACTTTGCGGAATTAAGTTGCATGCCATGTTTTCTGATGGTGTCGAACACTTTGGCGAGGTTGGACAGTAATGATTCCTCACTTTGTGTTTTTACCAACATGTCGTCCACATATACCTCCATGAGTTTCCCAATATGGTCTGCGAAGACCTTATTCATTAATCTTTGGTAGGTAGCTCCTGCGTTTTTGAGTCCGAATGGCATGACGAAATAATAGTAATTTGCCTTTGGGGTTAGGAATGAGGTCTTTTCTTGATCAGGTGGGTACATTGGGATTTGATTATATCCCGAATAAGCATCCATGAAGGAAAGATACTTGTATCCAGAGGAGGCATCCACTAGAGTGTCTATGCTAGGGAGTGGATAGGGATCTTTTAGGCAGGCTTTATTCAGATTGGTGTAATCAGTGCACATTTGCCATTTCCCATTCGACTTTTTCACCAATACAACGTTGGCTAGCCATAGTGGGTACTTGACTTCTCTTATGAATCCTGCCTCCAGTAGAGCTCGTACCTGTTCTTCCATAGCTTAGGATCTTTCTAGTCCGAGCTTCCGACGCTTCTGTTGTACTGGCCGAGATCCTGTGTATACTACCAGTTTGTGGCACATTAGTTTGGGATATATGCCCGGCATGTCTGCGGCCTTCCATGCAAAGAGATCGGCATTATCTCTTAGGAACTGTATCAGAGACTCCTTTATGTCTCTTTTCAAAGTTTCTCCAATATTTGTTGTTTTATCTGGGATATCTCCGATCTGAACTTCCTCGATCTCGCCCTCAGGTTGTGGACGAAGTTTTTCTCGACCCCGAATTCTTCCGAGTTCGATACTGTTGATTTCTTCTCCTTTGCCCCTAAGGTTCAGACTTTCATTGTAACAGCGTCGCGCAATTTTCTGGTCTTCTTTTATCGTGGCGATCTCTTCTGGGGTTGGAAACATCATGCATAGATGTGGAGTCGAAACTACTGCGGCAAGTTGATTTAGCGTTGGCCGACCTATCAAGGCATTGTATGCTGAGCTCACGTCGACTACAATGTAGTCTATGTTGAGTGTCCTTGATCGGGTTCCCTTTCCAAAGGTTGTGTGTAGTGATATATATCCAAGGGGTTGGATTGGAGTATCTCCTAGTCCAAACAAGCTATTTGGATATGCTCTGAGCTCTTTTTCTTGTAGGCCGAGTTTGTCGAAGGCAGATTTAAACAAGATATCCGCCGAGCTTCTCTAGTCCACCAGTATGCGGTGGAGGTTGGCATTGGCCAATATGATAGTAATGACCATAGGATTATCATGTCCCGAGATTATTCCTGTCGCATCTTCTTGGGTAAAAGTAATAGTAGGGAGGTCGGGTGAGCCTTCTCCTCATCCCATGTGATATACTTCTTTGAGGTGCCTTTTGCGAGATGATTTGGAGATCCCTCCTCTTGCAAATCCTCCATTTATCATGTGGACGTGCCTCTCCGGGGTGCGGGGTGGTCGTTCAGCTTGTCCGCCCTCTTCATCCCTTCTTCTTTTTCTGGGTTCGTCCGTTTTGTTGGCTAATTATCGATCAAGTCGCCCCTCTCTTACCAGTTTTTCTATGACATTTTTTAAGTCGAAGCACTCGTTTGCAGGTTGTCCGTAGATCCGGTGGTATTCACAGTATTCTGTTCGGTTTCCCCCTCATTTTTTGCCTTTGATTGGACAAGGTGGTGGAATCTTCTCAGTGTGGCATACTTCTCAAAAAACGTCCATAAGAGATACCCGAAGAGGTGTGTAATTGTGGTATTTTTTAGGCTTCTCTCCATGTTGATCTTCTTTTTTCTTGGACTCTTTATCCTTATCCCGGGAGGAGTAGGAGAATCCGGATTTTGAGGTCTCTCCTAACTGAGAATTTTCTTCCATGTTGATATACTTCTCTGCTCGTTCTTGCACTTCATTTAGAGATGTTGGGTGTTTCTTTGATATAGAATGACTGAATAGTCCTTCCCGCAGGCCATTGATGAGACCCATGATGGCTGCTTCTATTGGCAGGCTTTGTATGTCCAGGCATGCTTTGTTGAATCTTTCCATGTAAGATCAAAGACTCTCCCGATCTCCTTGTTTGATTCCTAATAGGCTTGGGGGGTTCTTGGCTTTGTCCTTCTGGATGAAAAATCTGGCAAGAAACTTCTTAGCTAAGTCGTCAAAACTTGTGATGGATCTGGGAGGCAGACTATCAAACCACTTAATAGCTATCTTTATTAGGGTTGTTGGGAAGGCTTTGCAACGAATAGCATCTGAGGCATCGGTGAGATACATTCTGCTTCTAAAATTGCTGAGATGATGGCTTGGATCGGAGGTACTGTCGTATAGGGTTATGTCGGGAGCTTTAAAATCCTTTGAAACTTTAGCTTTCATGATTTCTTTGGTGAAGGGATCTTGATCTTTGGGGGAGTTATCCTCGTGACCGAGTTGAATGGTTTTGGTTCTTAGGTCGGCTTCGAGTTTTTGGAGCTTGTCCTCCAACTCTCGGTGTCGCCTAGTTTCTCTTCGGAGGTCTCTTTCAACCTCCCACTGATGTTCAGCCTCTTGTTCGAGCTGCTTAAGCCGATTTTGTTGTTCTCGGACGGCTTCTAGAATTTCTGAATTTGGGGAATGCTTTTCTCCGTTTTTCTGAGATGTATCTTTGGGTGTGGTGTCCGCGTTCTTGTGCGGCGTCCTATTTTCCAAATCAGAGTTGTGATCTTTGTCAATGTCGTCCGCCATGATGATGGGATGACTTCCAGGTTCTCCGGCAATGGCGCCAATGTTCCGAGGGTTACCTAAAACTGTAGGTCGATCTCGGATGAGATCTGCGGTGGTGGCCGGAGCTGGTGTGTCCGACTTGTTAGACTTGGTGGTGCTGTTGATCCTTCATCTCCGGAGGGTGGTGGTACCTGCAAGGGACTCCGATGCTTAAGTTAGCATGGGCTTTAAGCAGGTTTTTAGTAGAATCAGAGTATGAGTTATACCTGGGTGCTCTAGTGTATTTATAGTAGTGTAGGTTGACCTCTCCGGATAAGATATGTTAGTTATCTTATCTTATCTTCTGAGCAAAGTTATCTTATCTTTAAGGGGAACCGCCCTTATCTTTCTAGGCTTTAGTTGCCTTTAGATTGGGCTATGTCCCTTTATTTAGGCCTGCTTGGTCTCCCTGTAGCGATTCGGCCGAACTCTTTGAGAAGAGGTCGGGAACACCAGACCTGAGGAGGTCGAACGACTTGTCTTTAATCAGCCCGGGTCGTACAGCTCGACCCAGGGCATGAACAACTTGTAAGATAGAATGTTATAACAACTATACTAGTTGTATACTAAAATCAGTCACTAATATAAACTATATGTTATTGATGGTTTATCAGTGGCTAAGAGAAGGGAGGTTGAATCTTAGCCCCTTTTTTCGCTTATTAAAACTTGCTAGTCTTTGAAACAACTTCTGGAGACTTTTTGATTTTTGTCTTGTACCCAGCCACGAGACTTTTTCTTTTTATCTCGTAACCCGGCACGAGATATTTTTCGGTTTTTCTCGTATGCAGCAGAAACAGAAATAGAGTAGAATAGAGAGAGAATCACGCCACAATATATCATGGTTCAGCTGCCAAGTGCAATGCAGCCTACATCCAGTCTCCATCACAACAATGATGGAATTTCACTATAATCTTCATGATTACATACACCAATTCTCCCTAGGAACTACCCTTTCTGTCCGGGACAAGTCCAGAATCTAAACCCCAATCCTGAACTTGACTTGGTCACTGCCAAGCTTTCAACTGCACAGTGCTAACCCAAGTTACAAGGGGATTTCCACAGAATCATGAAACACAACACAGATGTACAAAGGACCTCTAAGGACATCTATGGCTTTTTCTTTTAATTTTGCACTCTCTGCCTTTTTCTGCTCTATGGCTTTTTCTTATAAACCTCATTATGTGCCTTTTTCCATGAGACTCAAGACAGACAAAATTAAACAGAAAAATACAAAATGAAGAACATTAAAGGAGAAGACTTTCTGTTAGCTTAGGTAGTTATGAGAACTCTGTGCCTTGCACTCTCACTCCTTGCTTCAAGCCCTGGCTGTTCTCCCTTATTTATAGAGGGGAAGCCTCCACGGTTGAAACCAAATGAACCAAGCTAAACTTCTTCTTCTTCATGCAAAACCGGTTCGGCCAGAGAGAGAGGAGAGATAACCAAATGCTAAAACCAACATGCAATTACCTCTGAGTCTTTCCTTTACACCAAGCTTCATTAATCCGAGCCATCCATCTTGACTTACACTCCAAGAAGGATCCTAGCCCTTGATGAGTTCTTGATGCATGACAGCTCCTTCTGCTCCACTTTTGCTTCCTCCTTCACGTAGCCTTCCTAGCTACCTTCTGTGATGAGTGAACACAAAGTAGAGACGAGCCATGCCTCTTAGATCTTCTTCCTCTGACCAAAATCTTCTTCTTCCATTTTTGGTATGGAGAGGTTGAGCTTACTTCACCAAATCTTACTTTCTTTTGGTGAAGATCTCAGCCACAACATACTTTTTGTTTTCTTTTTCTTGCCATCATTACAATAGTCTTATTACTTGCTTCTTCTTCTCTTTGGTAGCTTGCCATAGCTTCCTTGCTTTCTCTGTGAAGTGACCAAGAGAGAAGAGAGAGTAGAGAGAGAAAATTTGAACAATAATCAATGTAACAAAGAGAGAGAATTAGAGTGAATTAAGTTTCCCACTTCCTTTTGCTGAGTAGCGTGCCTCATTAAGGCTATCAATCAAATCAATTGCAATTTCTCTTTAATGGTTCCCAATGCAAGTTAATTCAAGTTAATTGAATTTGAAATCCATCCCTACTTGAAAGTGGGATCCGTTGGAAGCATGGAACTTTGCTTTCTTTCATTATTGGTTTCGGACCAAGCTTTTGGTCTTGGTAGCAAAGATTTAAGATGGGCTAGTTTCAATATATTGGCCCAACCAAAAAAAACTTGCTTCAGCCACATCAATTAATTCAACTTGATCCAAGGCTAAGTGTGTTTTTCTTTAACACAATTGGGCTTGCAATTTTTTTCTTTTCTTTTCGGTCCAACAGCAAAAACCTGCATAGCAAAATTATTTTAATTAGCACATATGAATTAAAATCAAATTAATAATTTTGTAACTAATTATTTTAATAATGTTTGATCATCATCAATTTGAATTAGAGTTTTCCGAATTCATCAATCTCCCCCTTGATGACAAATATTATTAAAAATTGAAATGAAAATAAATAAAAAATTAGAGTACTCCCTTTGAATACTTGGATTCCTTTCTTTCCAATTGTTACATGGCTCCCCCTTAATGTATGCTATTTTTCCAAGGGAAGCTAGTGCGGTATTTACAACCACACTTACTAACCGGCAAGTGCACCGGGTCGTACCAAGTAATACCTTACGTGAGTAAGGGTCGATCCCACGAGGATTGATAGATTAAGCAACAATAGTGTTTGATAGGATTAGTTTGACAAACAGAAAAGAGTATTTGAATATTCAATCGTGCAGAAATTAAAATAGTAAACTAAATAAATTGGGAAGAAAATATGGAAAAAATAGTTAAGGTTTCAGAGTTATCTATTTTTCCGGATTAACTTTTCTTACTAACTAATTTAATTATGCAGGATTTAATTTATGGCAAACTATATGTGACTAGACCCTAATTCCTTAGACCTTCCTAGTCTCCTCTAAAATTCATCAAAAGCCAATTCCTTGGTCAATTAATTCCAATTAGAGAGTGATGATCAAATTCCAGTTTATATGCCACAAAAATTCTAATTACCCAAAAATAAAAGGATTATATGTCACGTATCCTGTTAAATTCAGATAATTAAAATTTAGGAGAAATTGTTTTCAAGTTGTTGTTCAAGTAAAGAGCTTTTTCAAGTTTTACAAGAACTCAATTAGAAAGAGGGTCATACTTCCGTTCCACCCAAATTCATAAGATAAAGAGCGAAAACAATTCTTAAATTATAAATCCATACATGAATTAAAATAGAAAAAGCAATAAAATTAATCCATAGAAATAGACAGAGCTCCTAACCTTAACAATGAAGGATTAGTTGCTCATAGTTCAGAGAAGAAAACTAGGATTCTGGTAAATTGTACAGAGTTGCAATCTGATGGCATCAGATCCCTTTTTATAACTAATCCTAATAAATTTAAAATCTAATATTTAAAATTAAACTTAAAATAATATCTTTTCCTAATTTAAGATTTGAATTTAAATTCAAATTAATTAACAAGTCTTCAGTTGATGGGTAGGGACCACTTGTTCTGTCCATTCTGCAGCTTCTAATCTGTGTTTTCTGGGCTGAAAATTGAGTTAAAACAGCCCAGAAATCGCCCCCAACGTTTTTCTGCGTTTTCTGCACGTGGCGCATGTGACGTGTACGCGTCGGTCACGCATTCGCGTCATTTGTGCAGATTCCAATCCACGCGTTTGCGTCAGGCACGTGATCGTGTCATTGCGATCTCCTCCATTCCGCGCGGTCGCGTGAGCCATTTGTCCGCGTCGGTATTCGCTGGTCATCTCCTTGGTTTCTTCTCTTTCTCTGCAGAAACTTCATCAAATTCATCGGAATGCTACCTAAAATAAATAAAATTGCATGAAACTCAAAATAGCATCCATAGTGGATAAAATATAATTTATTCTTAATTAAACTCAACAAATTAGATGCAAATTCACTAGGAAAAGATAGGAAAGATGCTCACGCATCACAACACCAAACTTAAACTGTTGCTTGTCCTCAAGCAACCAAAACTAATATAAGCTTAGGATGTGAATTTGTATGAGAATGAGAGTTCGATTAAGCCCATGTCTTCTCTTATAGTGGGGTTTACAACTGCAATCCTAAACAGTTTTGGCATCTCACTTTATCCTTTGAAGTTCAGAATGATTGGCATCCATAGGAGCTCAGAATTCAGATAGTGTTATTGATTCTCCTAGTTCAGTATGTTGATTCTTGAACGCAGCTACTTTATGAGTCTTGGCTGTGACCCTAAACATTTTGTTTTCCAGTATTACCACCGGATACATAGATGCCACAGACACATAACTGGGTGAACCTTTTCAGATTGTGACTCAGCTTTGCTAGAGTCCCCAGTTAAAGGTGCCCAGAGTTTTTAAGCACACTCTTTTTGCTTTGGATCACGACTTTAAGCGCTCAGTCTCAAGCTTTTCACTTGACACCTTCACGCCACAAGCACATGGTTAGGGACAGCTTGATTTAGCCGCTTAGGCCAGGATTTTATTCCTTTGGGCCCTCCTATCCATCAATGCTCAAAGTCTTGGATCCTTTTTACCCTTTGCCTTTTAGTTTAAAGGGTTATTGGCTTTTTCTCTGCTTGCTTTTTCTTTTTCTTTTTCTTTTTCTCTTTCTTTTTTTTAATATTTTTTTCTGCAAGCTTTGTATTTTTCACTGCTTTTTCTTGCTTCAAGAATCAATTTTATGATTTTTCAGATTATCAATAACATTTCTCTTTTTCATCATTCTTTCAAGAGCCAACAATTTTAACATTCATAAACTTCACTATAAAAAATATGCACTATTCATGTCATGCATACAGAATCACAGAAAATACCACCACATTTAAGTAAATAAGACTATTTTTCAATATAGACCCACTTTCTCATGCAATATATCACTCTTGTGTTTTTTTTTTTTTTTTTGAATTTAAGCTCAGTGAGTAATACATGAGACGTCTTTTCAGAATTAAAGCAATAGGGAGAACTAAACTAGTCCTAGGATTCTAACTAATAAAGGATCATGCAACAAACAAAGCAAAATAGCAGAAAACCGGAACATAACATAGATAAAGAGAGGAGGGATAAAAATGAAAGGAACTCAACCACCTTAATTATCCTAGCGGTTGTTTTATTCTTCAGGTTGTGTTCCTCCGTGAAGATGATCCGCCTCCCTTTTGGTGCCATAGGAATAAATAGAAAACCCTTAAGCGAAGCGTCAACACCAAACTTAATAGTTTGCTTGTCCTCAAGCAAAGAAGAACTGAAAATAGAAAGATACAAATATTATTATGAAAGAAAAGGAAAGGATAAAAGAACAAGAGAGAATAGGGATTGGGAGAGAGAGAGAGAGAAAGAAAACTGGGCGGCGCAAACGACGCGTTCGCGTACAGCACGCGATCGCGTACGTCGCGCATTCTTCATAATGACGCGTTAGCGTCAGGCATGCGTCCGCGTGCCTTGGATTTTGTGCGATTCACGCGAAGCCAGCCGCGCGCCCGCGTAACTTTCTGTTCGCATGGCTTGGGAGCTAAATTTTCATACGACGCGTTCGCGTCATGCATGCGCACGCGTGGATGGCCATATGTGCAACTGTCGCGAACGCGTCAGTAACGCGTCTGCGTGACCAAATTTGTGCTTTTAGCACACTTCTTGCCCCAAGCCAGCACAACTCTCTGTCCAAACGCTCTTTTACGTCGAATTTGTAGGTCACGCGTTCGCGTCGATGACGCGCCCGCGTGAATGGCGAAAATCACGAACGATGCGAACGCGTGGGGTACGCGTTCGCGTGGGATCGTTTTTGCTAAAGGCATGAGTCCAGTGCCACTCCTGCGCAACTCTCTGTCAATTTTCATTTTTCACGCACACATGATTGACGCGTTCGCGTCAATGACGCTTGTGCGTCGTGTGGCTCTTTTTTTTTTTAGCCTGAGGTGTTCGGTTCCTGTGATAAAATAGCTGCATGATCAGAAAATTAGTAAGAACTTAATAAAAATCAACTAAGTAAAAACTACTACCACGAAAAACAACTAAGAATAAAAAAGAACGATCATACCACGGTGGGTTATCTCCCACCAAGCACTTTTAGTTAAAGTCCTTAAGTTGGACATGTGGTGAGCTCCTTGTCATAGTGGCTTGTGCTTGTACTGATCCAGGAATCTCCACCAATGTTTGTTAATCCAATGGCCACTGGGATTCCAAACTAGGCGCATAACTCCTTCGAGCAAGTTGAAGCAAGTAACAAGACCCCAATAATGTTGATTGTGAGAACAAATTCCAGGGTCCCAAACCTTGCTTTTACACCCGTCTTCTTGTGGATCACCATTGTTCCCACCGGGTGACAATTGATCTGAATTCTCACAGAGACATCCAAACAACCTTCTAAACCCATTCAATTGAGCTCTACACCAATCCTTGCACTTCAATTTGGAGCATGCAACCATATTGAACCTTGCTTGACAACTCTTACCACTAACCATCTTCCTCTCACTCTTAATGCCACAAAGAGCTCTAAGTTGACCATCCGTCTCCAGTAGCCCATATTCAAGTGGGAACGTAAAGGTTAAGGATAGAAATTTTACCCACTTGAATGTTGTATTGGATGGTGATGGCCTTGGGAGAGGTCTTGCAAGCTCCACTCCCTTATGTTCTTCTTTAAATTCTACCAGCTCTTTGCAAGCTTCCTCAATTTCAACCTCTTCTTCTTGGTAGCTCTCTTCTAATTCAATCTCTTCTTTATTGCTTACCAAGGGCATGGGAGGTTGTGCATCTTCCCCTTCTTCCATGTGTGAGGATGAAAAGTTCTCTAATTCACTGGAGTATGAACTCCTTTGATTGATTTCCTCGCTTTCTTCTATAGGATCTTGCATTATATCTCTTGGGAAGGAATTTACTTGCTCCTCTTCCTGTGACTTGATAATCAACTGCACATGCTTCTCTATATTTTTGACACTCGTCTTTATATCCTGTAAGAATTCTTTCATGAGAAGCTCAATATTTGATGGTATTTGAAATGAATAAGGAGGAGGTGATGGTTCTTGATAAGTGTAAAAAGAGGATGGCTCTTGGTATGAACATGGAGATGGTGGCTCTTGATATGGATAGAGAGATAGTGGTTCTTGGTATAGATATGGAGATGGTGGTTCTTGATAGTTGGAACATGGAGCATTGAAGTTTCTTTGGTTTTGACTTTCCCAACCAAAATTCGAGTAGTTCCTCCATCCACAATCATATGAATTACTACTTGGGTGGGAGTAGTAACCCATGTGATCTCTCTCCATTATTTTTTTCTTAGCACAACACACCAAACAGAATTAAACGCACCATGTGGTAAACAGGAAAGCAAAGAAGAAAGAATAGAATTCTAAAAATTAAAATAAGAAAAATTAAAATAAAACTAACTAGGAAACACCAAACTTAATTTCAGGAATTAAAAAAAATTCTTGTTATTTTATTTTATTTTATTTTATTATTATTATTATTTTTTTAATAAAAATAAAATGAAACTAATAGAATATAACAAGTTAAAAAAAATTAAACAAAGTAAAACGAAAAAGAAAAAAAATGAAAATGAAAAGAGTAATAAAATAAAACAAAAAAAATCAACGAGATTTTTTTAAAAAAAATATTTTTAAACGAAAAAAAAATAAATAAAACGGGGCAGGGGGTTTGCAAACGGAAAAAAAAACAAGGAAAATTTTTTTTTTTTTTATTTTTTGAAAAATAATAAAACAATATTTAAAACACCTAATCTAAACAATCAAACAACTAATAGTTGTTAATCACACTCAATCTTTGGCAACGGCGCCAAAAATTTGGTGCGGTATTTACAACCACACTTACTAACCGGCAAGTGCACCGGTCGTACCAAGTAATACCTTACGTGAGTAAGGGTCGATCCCACGAGGATTGATGGATTAAGCAACAATAGTGTTTGATAGGATTAGTTAGACAAACAGAAAAGAGTATTTGAATATTCAATCATGCAGAAATTAAAATAGTAAAGTAAATAAATTGGGAAGAAAATATGGAAAAAATAGTTAAGGTTTCAGAGTTATCTATTTTTCCAGATTAACTTTTCTTACTAACTAATTTAATTATGCAGGATTTAATTTATGGCAAACTATATGTGACTAGACCCTAATTCCTTAGACCTTCCTAGTCTCCTCTAAAATTCATCAAAAGCCAATTCCTTGGTCAATTAATTACAATTAGAGAGTGATGATCAAATTCCAGTTTATATGCCACAAAAACTCTAATTACCCAAAAATAAAAGGATTATATGTCACGTATCCTGTTAAATTCAGATAATTCAAATTTAGGAGAAATTGTTTTCAAGCTGTTGTTCAAGTAAAGAGCTTTTCCAAATTTTACAAGAACTCAATTAGAAAGAGGGTCATACTTCCGTTCCACCCAAATTCATAAGATAAAGAGCAAAAATAATTCTTAAATTATAAATCCATACATGAATTAAAATAGAAAAAGCAATAAAATTAATTCATAGAAATAGACAGAGCTCCTAACCTTAACAATGAAGGATTAGTTGCTCATAGTTCAGAGAAGAAAACTAGGATTCTGGTAAATTGTACAAAGTTGCAATCTGATGGCATCAGATCCCTTTTTATAACTAATCCAAATAAATTTAAAATCTAATATTTAAAATTAAACTTAAAATAATATCTTTTCCTAATTTAAGATTTGAATTTAAATTCGAATTAATTAACAAATCTTCAGTTGATGGGTGGGGACCACTTGTTCTGTCCATTCTGCAGCTTCTAATCTGTGTTTTCTGGGCTGAAAATTGAGTTAAAACAGCCCAGAAATCGCCCCCAGCATTGTTCTGTGTTTTCTGCACGTGGCGCATGTGACGCGTACGCGTCGGTCACGCGTTCGCATCATTTGTGCAGATTCTAGTCCACGCGTTCGCGTCAGGCACGTGATCGTGTCATTGCGATCTCCTCCATTCCGTGCGGTCGCGTGAGCCATGCGTTCGCGTCGGTATTCGCTGGTCATCTCCTTGGTTTCTTCTCTTTCTCTGCAGAAACTTCATCAAATTCATCCGAATGCTACCTAAAATAAATAAAATTGCACGAAACTCAAATAGCATCCATAGTGGCTAAAATATAATTTATTCTTAATTAAACTCAACAAATTAGATGCAAATTCACTAGGAAAAGATAGAAAAGATGCTCACGCATCAGAAGCTTTACCTATAACTTCTGAAATCAAGCTTAAGGCAACTATGTTATTCAACATATAAAATTCTGCAATGTTGAATGGCTTGATTTATGAGCAGAGTTGAAGATAAAGAAAACTTAATTTGTTATCATAAAAATTTTCTGCTCAATCACAAACAAAGCATTTGAGTACATATCAACCAAAAAATATTTTTAATGTTTCCAAGAAAATTGTTGTTCAAATTATTTGAGAAAAATATTTTTCAGCCATCATATCAGAGCAAGATAATTTATAGTAAAGAAAACATTTTTTAATCAAGCATGATTATATCAAAACATAGCAACTATCCAATATTTATTCTTATATCAAAGCTTAAAAGAACTGCTAAAGCCAAAAATAATTAATATGGCAAACATATAAAAAAAAAATCAAATGCTGCAAACATGTCATCAACAAAAATCATTTGAACATGGGGTGATCATAAATCATAAAAGATTTCAACCCCTGTTTCTTTCAATTTTTCAGCTTTTCTCCCTTTTTTGTCATCAAAGGGGCACCTACAAAAATCAGAGAAATGCAAAATATCCAAGATATAACCAGCACCAAAATAACTAAGAGTTTAACAAAGTATCACAGGTCTTAAGTATCCATAACAGCCTACAAAGTATCAAAATAAGACAAACAAAACCAGAAATCAACAAGAAACATAGTGATCAATCATCAGATAAATTGTACTCAGAACCATCTGCATCATCATCATTGGCAGCCCCAAAGTCTTCTTCAAAATTTTGAAGCATCAAACCTACTCGTTCTTGGCACTTTGTCCAAGCCTTTTCATTTTCAAATGCTAGTTTTCGAGCGGCCTTGTTTGATTGCACCATCAGTGTGGACATATTTAAGAATTCATTGAGGACCTCCTTGATTGAATCTGCCATCTTGGATGGCTCGGCTGGGCGGCTTTCAAGGTCACTGTTCGATGGTTCCGAGGGCATTGAGCGCTTGCCTTTCATGCTTTTACCTGAAACTCTTCCTCCCTTAATGATTGAGACCTTATTAACTACAGCTTCATTTGTTAGATCAACTTTAAAATATTCAAAAATGCTGGTGAGAATCATGCCATAGGGAAGGTTTGCCTTTTTGGTACTTTTAACAGCTTCCCACATATGCCTTATCATAAGGTATGCAAAAGAAATAAGAGAGGAGGTAACAATAGCAAAAAGCACAAGAGAGTCAGAAACAGTTACTCTATTGTGTGAGCCACTCTGTGGAGTCAGAATATGAGTAATGATTCTGTGCAGCAATGAGTTTACGGGACCGAGGGCCTTGTGAGTAGGGATGGTGCCATCCAAGCCAGACAAGTTCTCACAGATTTATTGCAAGGCAATCTTGTATGTGACTCCAACCTGAGAGTCCCATTTTTCTGACATGTACGCTCTTGGTCCCTCATCAGTGTAGCCTAGGACAGTGCTGATTGTCTCTGAGTTCAGAGTCATATATACCCGCTTTACGTAGGAATGAATGGTACCATCGATCAGTCTCATATTAGCATAAAATTCTCGTACCAATCCTGGGTAAACGGGTTTCTGAATATGGAGCAGAGGAGTCTATTTCAGATTCTCAAACAGAGGAGAAAAGTTGATTCCTTTGGCTGCAAGTGAATCCAGATTTACTAGGTGTGAGGCACACAAGTGACGTTTCTCCAATACTTCTTTGTGGAACTCATAAGAGGCACACAAATTGAATCTTGCTGGATCAAAGTGTGAATGAGGTTTGTTGTATTTATTTTTGAATTCTAATGATTCCAGATTGGCTGGTTCCCTCGTGTTATGTAACACAAAGCTTTTGGTCTTCTGTGAACTTCGTCCAGGGGTTGCCTTCTTTGGTGGTGAAGGAGGCGGTGATGTGTGAAACTCCTCTTCCTATTCAACCATGGGTTTCTTCTTTTTTCTTGATGAAGTCTTCGTTGCTATGACCTTTCTGTACATGGTTTCAGTAGATTGAGAGGTAGGAGATGGGGAGGATGTAGAATGAATGTGTATATGAGTGTGGGTTTGAGGGGTGGAAGAGTTTTTGGAGAGAAGAATTCGTTCACTTTTCCTTGGAGCAGTTTTCTTTTTCATGATATTAAAAATGGAGAAGTGGAGAGGGGAAGGTGAAGAGAGAACCGAAGTGAGTAGAAAGATGTGGGAGGTTAGGGAAGCATTAAATGCTAATTGGAGAGAGAAGTGGAGTGGTTATTACTCATTAAGGCACGGTTATTAACCAGGGAAAGTTTCCTTTTTAAAAAATTAAAACTAAAATGTTGGCTCCTAGAATCAAGAGATAAAGGAAGGAAAAAGATTTGATTTGACAATAACTTCTTCCAACAAGATTTGATAAGACAACTTCCAAAAAAAAATGATTTAACACAAAGAGGAACTCAAAACGGGTCAGAGTAAGGTCAAAGAGATTTGGTGGGGCCCAAGATAATTAATGGCAGTGCAGTCTCCCCTTGTATCATGGCCCGTTCAACACATCCTGAAATTTGTCTCCTTCTTTCCTACGAGACAAAACCAAACAGAATCAAAAAGTTCAAAAATTTTTAACAGAACTTAATTCTATCATTCCCAAATTGTTTCTTAAAGTGCAGAATCTGTCTTCACAGAGGGGTTTTGTAAAAATGTCAGCAAGTTGGTCTTCAGATTTTACAAATTGAATATCAATAGTACCCTTTTGCACATGTTCTCTAATAAAATGATATTTGATCTCAATGTGCTTGGTTCTTGAGTGCAGAATAGGATTTTTAGAAATGTTTATAGCACTCATATTGTCACAGAACAAGGGTATACTATTGATTTTTAATTTATAATCTTCCAATTGAGTTTTCAACCAAATTAATTGTGAACAACATGCAGATGCTGAAATATATTCAGCTTCGGCTGTGGATAGAGCTACGGTGGCTTATTTTTTGCTTGACCACATGTTGAGTGAGCTTCTAAGAAAGCAACACATGCCTGATGTGCTCCTTCTATCCACCCTATCTCCCGCATAATCTGCATCACAAAATCCTACTGCACAAAAATTATCAGATTTTGGATACCATAGGCCATAATCGCTAGTTCCCTTAATGTATCTAATGATGCATTTAACCGCCGAAAGATGGGATTCTTTTGGGTGAGATTGAAATCTTGAACATACACCCACACTTTGAACAATATCAGGTCTAGAGGAAGTAAGATACATGAGTGAACCTACATTCTTCTATACTTTGTTTCATCCACATCTTTACCATTTTCATCCTTTTCAAGTTTAGTGTTTGGATGCATTGGTGTTCCCATTGATTTGGAATTTTCTAAGCCAAATTTTCTTATTAGTTCTTTTGCATACTTTCCTTGGTGAATAAAAATGCCACTAAGAGTTTGTTTAATTTGGAGGCCAAGAAAGAATGTTAGCTCTCCCATTAAACTCATTTCAAACTCACTAGTCGTGAGTTTTCCAAACTCTTCGCACAAGGACTCATTGGCCGACCCAAACACAATGTCATCCACATAAACTTGAACTAGGAGAATATCATCATTAGATGCTTTAATAAATAAAGTAGTGTCGGTGGTACCCCTTTGAAATTGATTTTCCAACAAGAATGCACTAAGCCTTTCATACCAAGCTCTTGGAGCTTGTCTAAGGCCATAAAGAGCCTTTGAGAGTTTGAAAACATGGTTTGGAAATTCTTTATCTTCAAAACCGGGGGGTTGTGCCACAAACACTTCTCTATCAATAAAGCCATTAAGGAAAGCACATTTGACATCTATTTGAAATATTTTAAAACCCTTATGGGCAGCATAGGCTAGAAGCAACCTAATTGCTTCCATTCTTGCTACCAGAGCAAAAGACTCATCAAAATCTATACCCTCTTCTTGATCGTAACCTTGGGCCACTAATCTAGCCTTGTTACGAACAACTTTTCCATCCTCACCTAATTTATTTTTGAAAACCCACTTAGTACCCGTTACCTTCTTACCATCCAGATGACGTACTAGTGTCCAAACCTCATTCTTGTCAAATTGAGCAAGCTCTTCTTGCATGGCTTTGACCCATGAAGGATCTTCTAGGGCTTGCTTTACATTGTTGGGCTCCATTTGTGACAAGAGGGCAAAATTACTTAGTTCGGATTGCCTTTTGGTTGAGGATCTTGTTGTCACACCTTGAGAAGGATCACCAATGATAAAGTCGTGAGGATAACCCCTCATGGACTTCCATTCTCTTGGTTTCCGAAGTGGTGTTGAGCTTTGATGAGCTTCAGTGGGTTGTTCTGTTCCAGATTCTCTTGCTGGTTTAGGAGACAAAACATAAATGTCTCCTCCATCCTGACGAGACAAAACTGGACGGACAGATTCTTCACTTTGAACAGACTTGGGATTTTCTTTATTGGTTTCCTTATTGACAGCATCTTCACAATCTGAATCATTTTCTATCATAGTACTGGGAATTGAATTAGAATCACAAAAAGTTACATGTATGGATTTCTCTATAGTTCTATGTTCTTTGAGATAAATTCTATAAGCTTTGCTAGTGGTGGAGTATCCAACAAACATCCCCTCATATGATTTTGGATCAAATTTACCCAGGTTTTCTTTATTGTTAAGTACAAAGCATTTGCATCCAAAAACATGGAAATACTTAAGATTAGGAGGAGTTCCTTTCCATAGCTCATAAGGAGTTTTCTTTAACTCTTTTCTAATAATGGTCCTATTCAAAATGTAGCAAGCTGTATTTACAGCTTCAGCCCATAGGAATTTTGGAATCTCATTTTCACATAACATAGTAGTCATCTTTTGAAGGCTTTTATTCCTTCTTTCAACCACCCCATTTTGTTGGGGAGTTCTAGGGCATGAAAAGTTATGAGCAATTCCAAAGTCATCACAGAATTTTTCAAAGTCTTGGTTTTCAAATTCTTTTCTGTGATCACTTCTCAAATGGGCAACCATTAAATCCTTTTCATTTTGAATTCTTTTGCAAAGGGTTGAAAAATCATGAAAAGCATCATTTTTATGAGCAAGAAAAAGTACCCAACCGAATTTAGAGTAATCATCCACCACCACTAGACCATAGTGGTTACCTCTTAAACTTTAAGTTCTTGTTGGACCAAAAAGATCAATGTGTAACATCTCTAATGGCCTCTTGGTTGAAATTCCATCTTTTAGTTTAAAAGAGGATTTTACTTGTTTGCCTAATTGACAAGCATCACAAGTAAGATCCTTATCAAATTTAATATTTGGAATTTCTCTAACCAAGTTTTTCTTAACTAGCTTAGAAATTTGGTACATGCTAGCATGACCCAATTTCTTATGCCAAAGCCATTTTTCAAATTCAAGAGAGGTAAAACATGTCACTTTTTGTTCTTTCAAATTTTCAAGAGTTAATCCATACACATTATTGCACCTTTTAGCCTCAAACAAAATATCCCCAGATTTTTCACATACAACTAAGCACACAAACTTTCTAAAAATAACTTCATATCCTAGATCACACAATTGGCTTACACTTAGTAAGTTGTGTTTCAAACCATTTACAAAAAGAACATCATTTATACAAGATGAGAAACTTTTACCAACTTTTCCAATGGCCACTATCTTTCCTTTACCATCATCACCGAAAGTAACAAATCCTCCATCATACTCATCAAGCTTTATGAAGAAGGTTGTCTTTCCGGTCATATGCCTAGAGCATCCGCTGTCCATGTACCACATATTGTCCTTCCTCTTGGATGCTAGGCATACCTACAAAATAAGCTCAAGTGACCTCAGGTATCCAAATTTTCTTGGATCCTTTCACGTTGAACCATCTCCTCTGTCCTAAATTATAGTCAAAAACAACTTTGCAAACTTTGTCACCAATCATTCTTTCACCAAAAAAACATTGAATGGGAAAGTGGCCATTTCGGTTACATAGTCTACAAAATCTTGGAGTTGCTGTTTTGTTAAAGCTTGCTCGGTTTTGAAACCTTGTATCATTAGAAGATGAAGCAATATTTTCAAAATAAAGTTTCTCAACAGATTTAAAGAAGCCCAAGCCAGGTTTATCATAAAGAGGTTTTTGACTAGCCAAGATTTGATTTAGATTTTCAGAACTTTGAGTGAACTTGGCTAAGTCTTCTTTAAGCCTTTTGACCTCTTTAAGCAACTCTTCATTTTCTTTAAAACAATTTACATATGCAACAACAGAATGATCACTTTCACAGCTCTTAAGTTGGGCTCTTAACTGCTTGTTTTCTTCAACAAGATCAACAACAGTTTCAGCCTCCCTTAATTTTTCTTTGAGAAAACTATTTTCTACTTTAAGAATGGTGATTTGTTATTCAAGATCTTGGTTATCAAGCAAGAAGCATCTAATTTTTTCAAAAAGGTGGTCTATCATAAGATGAAGAGTTTCAGTGTCAGGGTTATGAATGACTACCTGTTCAACGTGGTCTACCATAAGACATGGTTGAGACTTGGTTTCGGATTCTTCATCAACTTCTGAATCGTTTTCCAAGTCCTCCCAAGAAGCCATCAGACCTTTCTTCTTTCCCTTCTTTGGCTTCTCTTCTTTCTTCAACTTAGGGCAATCTGATTTGAAATGCCCAATTTCTTTGCAGTTGTAACATATCACCTTGCTGAGATCTTTTCTTTGTTTCCTAGGGCTGCTTCCCTTGCTTCTCTCCTTGAACTTCACCATTTTTCTGAATTTTTTGGCAAACAACACAAATTCATTTTCAGAGGAGTTATCACTGGATTCATCATCCAGGGGGTTAGTAACAGATGTAAAAGCAATTCCTTTTTTTTTTTAATCTTTTTTCAAATAAGTGTTTTCGAAAGCAAGTAAGTTTCCTCTCAAGTCATCATGTCATAGAATCAAGACCACTACTCTCAGATATTATCAATACTTTTGTTTCACACTCTTTTGTAAGACATCTTAGAACTCTCTTCACAAGCACAGAATCAGGATACGTTATTCCCATATCATCCAAGCCAACAATAATAATGTTGAATCTTTCGAACATTTCATTTATTGATTCTCCTTCCTTCATTGTGAACATTTCATATTCTCTGTTTAGCATGTCTATCCTGGTCTTCTTCACTATGGTGGTTTCTTCATGAGTGATTTGAAGTTTGTCCCAGATTTTCTTTGCCGTTGTGCATCGTGATACCCGTTGGTACTCCTCGAAGCTGATAGCACAGTTAAGCAAGTTGACAGCCTTGGCGTTGAGCTTCACCTTCTTTCTGTCTTCTTCGGTCCAGCTTGCTTCGGGTTTAAGAGAAACTGCTCCTTCAACACTTGTGGTGGTTGGAAATTGAGGACCCTCCAAGATAATCTTCCATAATCTGTAATCTACTGCTTGTACAAAGATCTTCATTCTCTCCTTCCAATAGGTATAGTTCTTCCCATTGAAAAGAGGAGGTCTGTTGCTTGACTGTCCTTTTGTCAGATTGTGGGACACCAAATTTAATTGAGCCACTGTTCTCTTCCATCTGGATCTTTTCTCCAAGCTGCAAAACTTGATCTCTTTGAGACCAAGCTCTGATACCAATTGATGGTTTATCAGTGGCTAAGAGAAGGGGGGTTGAATCTTAGCCCCCTTTTTTTCGCTTATTATAACTTGTTGGTCTTTGAAACAACTTCTGGAGACTTTTTGATTTTTGTCTTGTACCCAGCCACGAGACTTTTTCTTTTTTTATCGTAACCCGACACGAGATATTTTTCGGTTTTATCTCGTATGCAGCAGAAACAGAAATGGAGTAGAATAGAGAGAGAATCACGCCACAATATATCCTGGTTCAGCTGCCAAGTGCAATGCAGCCTACATCCAGTCTCTATCACAACAATGATGGAATTTCACTATAATTTTCATGATTACATACACCAATTCTCCCTAGGAACTACCCTTCCTATCCGGGACAAGTCCAAAATCTAAACCCCAATCCTGAACTTGACTTGGTCACTGCCAAGCTTTCAACTGCACAGTGCTAACCTAACTTGCAAGGAGATTCCCACAGAATCATAAAACACAACACAGATGTACAAAGGACCTCTAAGGACATCTATGGCTTTTTCTTTTAATTTTGCACTCTCTGCCTTTTTCCGCTCTATGACTTTTTCTTACAAATCTCACTGTTTGTCTTTTTCCATGAGACTCAAGACAGACAAAATTAAACAGAAAAATACAAAATGAAGAACATTGAAGGAGAAGACTTTCTGTTAGCTTAGGTAGCTATGAGAACTCTGTGCCTTGCACTCTCACTCCTTGCTTCAAGCCCTGGCTGTTCTCCCTTATTTATAGAGGGGAAGCCTCTACGGTTGAAACCAAATGAACCAAGCTAAACTTCTTCTTCTTCATGCAAAACCGGTTCGGCCAGAGAGAGGAGAGAGATAACCGAATACTAAAACCAATATGCAATTACCTCTGAGTCTTCCCTTTACACCAAGCTTCATCAATCCGAGCCATCCATCTTGACTTGCACTCCAAGAAGGATCCCTAGTCCTTGATGAGTTCTTGATGCATGACAGCTCCTTCTGCTCCACTTTTGCTTCCTCATTCACGTAGCCTTCCTAGCTACCTTCTGTGATGAGTGAACACAAAGTAGAGACGAGCCATGCCTCTGAGATCTTCTTCCTCTGACCGAAATCTTCTTCTTCCATTTTTGGTATGGAGAGGTTGAGCTTACTTCACCAAATCTTACCTTCTTTTGGTGAAGATTTCAGGCACAACATACTTTTTGTTTTCTTTTTCTTGCCATCATTACAATGGTCTTGTTACTTACTTCTTCTTCTCTTTGGTAGCTTGCCATAGCTTCCTTGCTTTCTCTGTGAAGTGACCAAGAGAGAAGAGAGAGTAGAGAGAAAAAATTTGAACAATAATCAATGTAACAAAGAGAGAGAATTAGAGTGAATTAAGTTTTCCACTTCCTTTTGTTGAGTAGCGTGCCTCATTAAGGCTATCAATCAAATCAATTACAATTTCTCTCTCATGGTTCCCAATGCAAGTTAATTCAAATTAATTGAATTTGAAATTCATTCCTACTTGAAAGTGGGATCCGTTGGAAGCATGGAACTTTGCTTTCTTTCATTATTGGTTTCAGACCAAGCTTTTGGTCTTGGTAGCAAAGATTTAAGATGGGCTAGTTTCAATATATTGGCCCAACCAAAAAAAAAAACGTGCTTCAGCTACATCAATTAATTCAACTTGATCCAAGGCTAAGTGTGTTTTTCTTTAACACAATTGGGCTTGCAATTTTTTTCTTTTCTTTTCGGTCCAACAGCAAAAACCTGCATAGCAAAATTATTTTAATTAGCACATATGAATTAAAATCAAATTAATAATTTTGCAACTAATTATTTTAATAATGTTTGATCATCATTAATTTAAATTAGAGTTTTCTAAACTCATCCGTTATAATATAAAATACACATTAAACATAAGCTAAATAACTAGGAGTGGTAAAGTGGGTAGCCCACCCCACTTTACCAAAGCCCACCCCAAAAATATGGAGGGTCGGCCTACTCCGCCAAGTAAAGTGGGTTCAAAATGCTAGCATGTCCAACTTTATAGCAGGTTGGTGGGCTAACTCACTTAACTCTTTTTTTAATTAATAAATTAAAATTAATATAAAAATAATCATTAAAATTCAAATACAAATAAAAAATAGTCAAATTACAATACAATATTTTATTTTCTAAATTTTTAACTTCAATAGGATTATTCAAAATAATATCCGTTAACAAAACTATCTTTATTTTAAGAAATAAGTCATATAATTTGAATATATTAAGATACAATAAATAAAGTAATAAAAGAAAAAAAGAAAAAGATGAAAAAATGTGTTTAAAAATTATATAATTATTAATTTTTATAACATAATCACTCTTTTATTTAATAAAAAATAAAATAAAATAACTTTTGGCCAGCCGCCGACCTCCTCCACCCCACCAAAATCTGCTGATTTGGAGGGTTTTTTATATAGTGAATTCCAAATTCTAGTCCCGACCCGTCCTTTTTGGTAGGTTTAACAGATTGGCCTTGTGGGTTTGGTATGTTTTATCATCTCTATATAAACAATATATATATATATATATATATTTGTTCTATCATAATTTAAAGAAATAAAATAAAAGATTAACGCCCTCTCTCCTTTCTCTTCTATCCATAAAATCTGGACTTTCTTCTCTCATTTAGATTAAAATAAAGTATTATTTAATCTATTTTATAAATAAGAGTATCATGTCTATGTTTTTGGTAGTTAGTATTTTAACAATATATATCAAATTACATTTTTATTGCTAAAAAATGGCATTATCTAATTAAATTTATTTTCTTATAAAATTAAAAAAATAATAATATAATTTAAATTAGATTAGATCAAAATTAGAATAAAAGACTTCAAAAAATATTTGTTTGAAAAAGAGAAAGAAAAAAAATTATCATATTTAGTAGAAATTTTAGACACTGTATAGAAGCATTAATAGTTTAATACTCTAATAGTCATGGAGTAAAACTTAGATATTAAAAAAGTTTTTTTTTCTTAAATTTTTTCTCTATTTGTTTCAACAACAACAACAATTATACCTAAATAATCTCTAGAACCTTAATGAGCCCATCATTTATTGTGTCCAAATTGACATTTCGTGTTGGGGTATGGCGGCCTACTTAATTTTCTTTGTTTTGATATCATCTCTTTTATTTATTTGTTTGTATTTTGGCATTTTCCTAGATAAACTGATGAACCATGTTTCCATTGTTTACTAAAGAAGCCTTTTTTTTTTTTCTATAATAAATGTTTAGGACACATACATAAAAATAAGGTTGTAGTATATTTTTCGTCATGTGTTTTTATTTGTACCTTAAGTAGAGTTTTTGAACTAGTGAGTAACAAGAATCCTAATCCATGTCGAGTTGGTACTATAGGGGAGGACAACCTACAAAACATTCTGATAGTTAAGTTAGAAGTACTTTTGGATGATAGTTAAAAAATTTTGTATAACATACATCTTTTTTATATAGTCACATAGACGTTTTTCACCTTTAATGCTATGATTTGGCAACTTATCGAATTATTGTGTTTTACATCTTCATGACTGTCGTGCATATCTTAGAATGGAGAAATTGGTCCAACCATCTAGACTAAGTTAATAACACCAGATTTACATCTTTTAAATTTTAAATTTTACTTTAGAAGATAAAGTGTGATCTCTCATCATTTATTTTATAAGTGGGACAAAAAAAATATGACTATATCAGAGAGAAATTATTTAAAGGTAAAAGATTACAATTTATCCTCTAAAATAAAAATTTAAAATTTAGAGGATCTAAATTCGATAACACCACACTTCTTGCTACCTCACATGCACCACGTGGCAGTTATACTCGCATATAGTTAGATACCAAAAATTGAGATGGAATAGTTTAATAGTTGATTTAAATAAATGTTAGGCTCCAATTTTGTCTTGTGAATTTATTAGTTAGTACAAATTTTTAACTAGAATTTTAACGTGCGACAGAAATTAGTCCTTATTCTATTCGACCAAGAATATAATAAGGAAAAACAACCATTTGTACCCATGAACTTTATGAACGCTGACAAAAATATCCATTAAAGAATGAAACTAACGTTGTATCCATCAAAGATGGATTCCGTACGACAAAAGTACTCAAATCCTAAATTTATGTTGACTTTTTAATAAAATTCCAGAATTACCCCATCCTTTATCTTCAACCCCTCTTCTCTTCTTTCCCAAATCTCAAACACCTCCATTGCCACTACCTTAACCACCTTCTATTCTCTACTACTCTACTAACCACCACTGCCCCATCTTTCCATGCTGACGATGACAAAGACGACAACAAGGCGACCAGGCAATCCATCCGTTTCCACGCAACGCTAGATGAAGAAGCTCCGGAAGTGAGAATGAACCGAGATCCAGCGCGCAAGGTCCTGTGGTATGATTCAACTCCTCCTAGGTCCACTTCAAG
Source organism: Arachis ipaensis (assembly GCF_059453495.1). NCBI lineage: Eukaryota > Viridiplantae > Streptophyta > Magnoliopsida > Fabales > Fabaceae > Arachis > Arachis ipaensis. The sequence continues at coordinate 95,793,289 of NC_142437.1, read as the reverse complement.
CTCATGTACTCCATGAAAAAAGATCCTATATTTACAATAGTACAAATTACAAATTTATTATATAATTAACGAAGTTGAACTTTCTCACTTTCCCAAATCACCACCATCATGTGCAAGATTCCTGTGTTACTCACATGCGACCCCACCAAAGCGATCTTGCCAAAGTTTCAATTTTTAGCATCCAAAGGTTCTCCTCCTTCTGACATTGTATTGAAAGTGATGGAGGAAGAGTGGTGATGTTAATAGCGGTAATAGAGTGTTGATAAGATTTGAGATTGGAGAAGTGATGATGAGAAGTAAAATTAAAAGTTAGAGTGAAGTTGTTGTTGTTTATGGCTGTGATAGTGGAGACGGAGGAAGATGATGTTGACAGTTGGTGATGGTGGCGGTGATGATGGTGTTGGTGGAGGAGGTGGTAAAATTGATGAAAAGAATAAAGAGAGGGTTGAAATTTGTTGAAAGGGGTATTGAAATTAGGATTAGGAAAATGGTAATTTGGGGTTTTTAGGTATTGAGATTAGGATTTTTAGGCAATGGAGGTGTTTGAGATTTGAGAAAGAAGAGAGGAGGGGTTGAAGATAATGGTGGACGTAATTCTGGAATTTTATTAAAAAGTCAACATAGATTTAGGATTTGGACACTTTTGTCTTACGAAATCTATCTTTGATGGATACAACATTAGTTTTCTTCTTTAATTGATACTTTTGTCAATGTTCGTAAAGTTCATGAGTACAAATGGTTGTTTTTCCAATATAATAAAAAATAAAAAAAATAGTTAGCTGCCAAACGACGTCGTTTGACTTCACTGTGCGCCTATATTAATTGCACTTTCCCTTTGTTCTAAGAAAGCAGCCAAAGAGAGCATACTAGTCTTTGTCTCAATCAAGCGCACAATGAAATGAAAAAAAAAATAGAAAAGTTGTTTGAAGCGCATGATGCAATAAAACAAAACCATTTTATAATAGCTCTTTCTTTCTTTAAAAACATCACATGGGAATCTTCATAAAAATTCATTGCACAATCATCATTACCTTCACCATTACTGTTCTTGTTCTTCATTAATCTAATCTCCTTTTGGGCCTTTTACTATTCCTACTTAAATTCTCAACTATTAACCACCAACCTCCTCCTAAATCCAATTTGTTCTTATTATCTTTTGTCGTTTAGCAACGAAGAATAGTGTTCAGCGTTTTGGAAATTGAAATTAGAATTTGCGAGCTTATAATTGTTCATTTTAAGCATGATCTTGAGTTTCTGTTGTTTTTTTGTATTTTTCTTCAAGTTATTCTATCATCACCTGCTTTGAGGTTTGATCTTGAACCCTTTCAGCTTTTGAATTGAGATATTTTGGTGTATGGAAATTTTGGATTTTGCTTGGGGTGTGTTGTTTTTGTGATGGTGAAATGCTTCTTCTTGAAGGGGAAACTCGGGTTTTGAGTTCATAAAGGGGGAGAACATGGATTTGCATGAATCTCATTCTTGGACCCTTGGAGGTCTGATTGGAGCATTTATTGACCTTGTTATAGCTTACTTCTTGCTATGTGGGTCAGCTTTTGCTTTCTTTGCCTCCAAATTCTTCTGGTTTTTCGGGCTCTTTATGCCATGCCCCTGCAAGGGTAGTTTTGGGTATATGAACAGCACTTTCTGTGTTCACAAACTGTTATTTGAGTGGCCTTCAACAAAGATATGCTCAATTCAAGTGATGGCAGTGAATAGGTTCCCTTTTGATCTTGTTAGGGTGAAGGGGCATTCATGTGGCAATAATAGGGATGTTGTTGAGTTGGAGGATGAGGCTTCTTGTAGTTCGTGTTCGGGGCCTCGTTTGCTTCCTTTGGTTGAGAATGAAAATGGTTATGATGCTAAGGGGAAGAGGGTTATGAGCTTGAAAAGAAGATCCGGAATTCGGCGTCGCCGGAGGGCTAATAATTATGGTTCTGGGAAGTTGACTTTGGTTAGTGGTTCTGATAGTATGCAGTCTAATGTTGCTTCTACTTCGCTCTTGCCTTGTGACGATGGGATTGCAGGAAAAACCAATGAAAAGATAAATCCTGATCCAAGGAAAGAAGTTGCTCTACTTGGTAAGTGAGAAGTTATCTGTACAAATTGTGGTTCATACAACGATTTCAGTTGAAGTTACAGGTTATTCCTGTGAAGGTTGGAGGCTTATTAAGATATGCAACACTTATCTTTCATATATTTGTGCTATTTATGGTTCTTGCTTGATTTTGTTGATAAATGATATTCATATGCTTCAGACATGGTAACTAGATGGAATCACTTAATATAGAAAATGTGACATTGGACTTTTACATTCTTGTTGAGCAATCTCTTATATAATTGTTATTCTCTGCATGCTGAATATTGGCTTTTAACTACTTGTTCATCTGTCGTCCTTGCTATTTAGGTGTTGATGATGTTCAAACTGGCCATGATTTGGATGTAAAGACATGTGATAGTTATGAATTTAATGGATCAATGGTGGATAGTCCAGGCCAAGACAAATGTTCTTCTTTGTTGGAAAATTACATCAATAGCGTGCGAGACGCAGTCCAGGTTCATGGGAATGGAGAAGAACAGATCAAGATTTTGGAAGACGCACTAGAAGAAGAGAAAGCTGCCTATGCTGCACTATACCTAGAGCTAGAGAAGGAGAGAGCTGCAGCCGCTACTGCTGCTGATGAAGCCATGGCTATGATATCTCGTTTGCAGGAGGAGAAGGCATCAATGGAAATGGAAATGAGGCAATACCAGAGGATGATAGAAGAACGATTCACTTACGATGAAGAGGAGATGATTATTCTGCAAGAGATCCTCATAAGGAGGGAAAGGGAGAATCACTTTCTGGAAAAGGAGCTCGAAGCTTATAAGCAGATGGGTTTGAGAGGAAGTGACAGGTCAAATAATGGCAAGCCAAGGGTGTTATCGGATGAATGGGAACAAGCACTTCCTATTATGCTCGAAACACATGAAGAGGTACTGCAGAATGAATGCACTATATCAGTCAAGAAAGATGAACCCTCAAATATTTCCTCGGATTACATGTTAGCTCCAACTTGTATCGGCATGGAAGGTGGAGAACTGCGGGCAAAAGACATAGAACATGATACTGAGCCAGATGTTCTTGATGTCCATGTTGTTGATGACAACATAGAACTTAGGGAACAGGAAAATAAAACAAATAATAATATAGTGAGTAAGTGTCCTAGGACAGGCAATGATTCAGGAAGGGATTCTTCATGTGTAAACAACAATGAAAAGCTGAAGATTGACACGGAGATCGAGAAGCTCGGAGAAAGGCTGAAGATGATACAGCATGAGAAAGGAAAATTGTATATCTTTGCAGAGAATGGAGAAAGTGAAAGGGTTCAGTCGAATCTTTTAGAGGAGATATCAGGCCAGATTCTACAGACTAAAGAATTGAGAAACATTGCTCGTGGAGCTTCCTTGCCTCCTTCATCTGTTAAGGTATAATTTGAGACTTCTTACCTACTTGCCACTTAAATTTTAACAAAGTAATTGTCTTTGAAATTATGTTTTTTGCTGCAACTGTTTATTCACATGTGATTATTTACTGTTTCTACAAGCTAGAACATATAAGACAAGCAATTCGAATCTGGTTCTTAGATTAGTGGAGACAAAATTGCACCTTCCTCTACACATCTTGAACTGTATTTATATGTGCATAGCTTGTATCCAAACCTTTGTCTCTGTTTCCAAACCCACTGTCGTTAAGAGCTGTGGTATGAGAAAAGTTGAAAATATATTTTCTTGTGCAACACTTCATATATCCTTAAATAGATATCGGCTGCTGCTAGTTCAATAATTTAGGATACTGAAATTCCTGGTGTATTCAATTTTTTGCATTTGTTATTCCAAGATACCACAGCACATCTATTTTCTTATTGAAAGAATAAGGCCTGAAGTACACTTTTCACTCCTAAAATGTTTCAAATTTTTCGACTTTATGCCTAACATTTAAATTATCTCTATTTTACGTATAACATTTCCAAATGTTGTCAGATCTACCTTTTAGCCAATTGTCACATCAACTTCTGCCATTGGTTATATGGGTACATCTGACAACAATTTGAAACGTTAGGTGTAAAATTAAGGCAATTTAGAAGCTTCAAGTCTAAAATTGTGACAATTTACAAGTTATTGAAAGTGTATTCTGTGAAAAAACAAGTATTACTGTTTCTCATTGCTATCTTGCTTGGTGACTGGTGCTTACTATATACCCCCTTATGTTTTCAGGTGAGCTTGAGGAAAAGACGCTGCCAAAGTGCTTCTTGGGAATCTAGTGAAAGTTCATGAGTTCTGTGCCTATGGCACTCTGGAAATTGTAAATGGCAACCAACTTCGGTAGCTACTTTGGTATTCATTATTCATCACTAGCACGTAGTATTCCATGTTATGTTTTAGGGTGTAAATAAACTTTATCATAGCCCCAATAAAGCTCAAAATGTAGTTAAAATAAGCAGTTTTTAAGCCTTAGTACAAGTCATTTCCCCCACCCTTTGCGTTTGTTGTTTGCCTTGGTGGGATATGATCTGTAATCATATTTTTCTTGTGATCATTAGTTTGATCTTCCGTTCTTTGTTGATGTAGCTTTTGAGGTATTATTATTATTATCATGTCTATAAAGCATAGAGGACAACTTGTGAATGTAATTATTTGTTTTTTCAGTTTCTTATTGTATTAATATGATTGCTTGTATAGTGTGCATGCGTGTATTTTGGGTTTTGTGCTTTTTGAAAGTTTAAGTCCTGAGGTTTTTATAAATTAAAGCATGCTATGATTGAATTCATATGAGCATGATTGTTCAGCGAATTTAGAATCAACCAAATTTATTATTCAGATTATACACATTAAAAATATAGAATCAGTGGCCGACGCCTCAGATTGGTTTCCAAGTTTGCGTTATTGCAAAAACGCTGCAGGAGTAGCTCCACCTAAGCCCAAGCTAAGGCATGATGACTAGAAGAAACCACTATAAATATTAAAAAAAAAAAAATCCGGAATGGTGATTATGATACTAAATTAATTTACATATTTTTATAAAAATTTAATTTCCATGCGCTGGCGAAAGAAATGTAAATGTAAAAGATAGTTATTTTTACTAATATGACGTTATATAATTGGATGCACTTTTAAAACAAATTTACACTGACAGTGCATCAAAATTAAATTTATTTTATAAAATAATTATAATTTAAAATGTTTTTTACTGCAGATTATGACCAGCCGACTAAGTTCCCGGAAGGATCAAAATTTTTCTCTTGCAAGAAGGGTTACTTTAACGCAATCTACGCTAGCTATCATTCCTTCTTATTTAATGTAAACCATGAAGATTTCGCTAAGTGTTTGTAATAAATTGATGACATTTGTAGAAATTTCATATGGAAAAAATATTTTGATGGTAAGAAGCCTAATCTCTTTAGTTGGGAGAAAATTTGTCTACTAAAGATTAGGGAGGACTAGGCTTTAGACCAGTCAGAACTCTAAATAATGCTTGCATGATGAAACCAGCTTGAAAAATGATTCACCATTCAGATATTCTATAGGTACAGGTCTTACGGAGCAAATATAGATGCGTGAATAATCAAATTCTAATAATTAACAAGCCTCAATCTTGTTCTAATGTATGGAAAGGTATCTGTCAGTTTTGAGCAACCTTTGCGAAAAATTTCATTTGGAGGCTGGGTGCTGAAAATCAGGTGAATATGTGGACTAACCATTGGATACCTGGTGTGCAGAGACTAGCTGAACTTGTTCTCGAATTTCTTATAGAAAAGCGAATGGAGGACAAAGTGGTAGAATATGTGGTTGACTCAAACTGAAATTTTAATCTCCTTGATAATTTTCTAAATGAAGATTGGTTCCTATCTTGGCTGCAATTAAACCACGAGAGATCATATGGGAGAGGACCAAATTGCTTGGTTACACTCAGCTATAGATTTTTTTTTTTACCATTAAGTCAGCTTGTTTGATTTATTTGGAAGCTGTGGATCAGATGTGCTTTTCACGAAGATCTGGAAATTGCAAATCCCATAACGACTTCGTGCATTTTGTTGGCTAGTAGCAAACAATGCTCTTTTCACAAATGAACTTCATTTTCGAAGAAGAATGACACCTGATAATTTTTACTGTATTTGTGGTATCTATCCTGAATTTTTGCTCTATGTCCTCAAGGATTGTAAAGTCGTGCACTAGACGTGGAAGAACATAGATAATACATTGAATATGGATACTGTTTTCAATAAGCCGCTTTACCTATGACTCTTGAAAAATCTATCGGCTCAATCCCACTACCAAGGTGTCCTTTGGCCCCTTGTCTTTGGCCCCTTTAGCTTTGGCAGAACAAGTTTATTTTTGAGCTGACCGCTATTCCATTTGTTGGACTTCTCTCCATTTAGCTAAAGACTACTATTTTGCACAATTCGAACTTCTCAAATCAGGAGTAGAGTTTGTTCCTTTTTTGAGAAACAAATGATGGATGAACTCTGCCTTGCGATTATTCAAATTAAATACTGATGGTTCAGTCACAAAAGAAGGAACTGCGGCTTGCGATGATATAATAAGAGATCATGATAGTAAATTTTTGGCATATTTCAATGCTAATTTAGGTATTTGCTCTATTACTCAGGTTGAATTATGGAAAATTCTTCTTGGATTAGATTTGGCTATCAATTTTAGTATTCTTAATCTAACTATTGAGCTGGATTCAAAGATTACCGTAAAATTCTATCTAAAAATATTGCTGATTTTTCTTATACTAAATCTCTTGTTGCTGCGATTCATTTCAGATGTCACAGTTTTACAGATTAAGCTAATATTATAACTCTTAATTATTTATTGTAACTTTTGTTAAAGTCCAATTTTTAGTGTTATTTATAAACCTATTTACATACACTAAGCACAACATTATAAAATTGAATAAATTATTAAAATGATAATCGAAACTTCACACGCTAACAAAAATAACTTTCAAAGCTGCTATTGACAAATAAGTCCCTAAAAAATTAAAAAACACGATAAAAAGAACTAGATATTAAATATATATTATTAAAAAATAAGATCTTTTCATCTTTAAAATTTGATAATTTTATGTCAAGTAATTTTTTTTACAAAAAATATTTTATTGTGAATAACCTTTTTTTAAATAAAAAATCTAAAAATTAAATTTTGCTCTAAATTTTTTTATGCACTTTCGAAATATTTTTTTTAAAATATTTCTACATAAATTTAGATCAAATAGATAAATCGTTTGTTAAATATAAAAATTTTTTTATCACTCAAAAAAAATAATATTTATTAATTATTTTGTTATATTTTCAAAATATTTAAAAATTATTTTATCAATGTTTAAATCGTCTGGGTACCATATTAATAAGTAACTCTTATAAAATTTAAATTCTATCCGCTAACAATTTTTTTTTTTTGCACATCATATACAAATCACCTATTTACAACAATGCCCCAAGAACCCAACAATCCATAGAAGGAAGCTTCTATGGTGACAAAAGTATCCTCTGATCCTTCAAAAGCCTGGTTAAAATTTTGAATTATAAAAAAATTTGGGACTCTTTTAAAATTTTGCAATTGAACATTAAGTTAAAAAATGATCGTAGGATTCATTACATACTCAGTTAAAGTCAAAGTCAATATCAAGCTATTAAAAAAAATTTGGGCTCCCAAAAATTGCCAATCCAAATTCGTAAACACTAGTATAGTCCACTACCTCCTTGAAAAATAATTCTATAATTCGATAAAAAAAACTTATGTATTTATCAATAAATGTGGTTATAATTATATTGGTATTTTCTTTTAATTAATCTTTTTGTAATTTAATTTATATTAATATAAAAAATAATTATGTGCAACAAAACTTTGGACATTTCATTATGTGCGTAACTAACTTAAATTACTAACATTAAATATACACATATGTATAATATTATACAAATCAATATAAATGCATAAATAACAAATTATAATTTTTAATGTTTACAAAAAGGCTAACAATTAAATCAAATGATGTTCACAGTATAGGAGTTACTTAATAATTAAGTTCTCGATTTAAAAAAAATAAAACTATAATTAACATTTAAATTAGAGTGATAAGGTGAAGTTTAGATTTTCAAATTCTGCATAATATAAGATAGTTCAATTAACAAAAAAAAAAAAAAAGTTAACATGAATAGTCTTCAAAAATATAAACATTTTCAGTATTCATATCATAAGCATATATTGATTTTTAATTGAATTCAATTACTTCACTTCCCAACA